>NW_010973104.1:1436197-1488449 GCF_000737465.1 Haliaeetus leucocephalus | reverse complement strand
GGGGGGGGGAGCGGCGGGCGTGAGGCCCGGCACGGAGGGGCTTCTCCCCTCTACCGGGGAGCAGACCGGCCTTCCCGGGGCTCCGTGCTATCGGCAGACAATCGGGTGGCTGGATCTGCCCGGTGGCCAGGGCAGGGATTTGCCTGTTTGCGTGGCACGTCTTCAGTGCTGAAGAGCCGAGGCTCCCAGTGCCCGGTACGTAGCGAGGTAAGGAGAGGTTTCGGCAGCACGATGAGGCGAGCTGACCCTCCCCTCCGTCCTCCGGTGCTCTGCCGTCATCCGGCCCTGGTTTGGAGGCGGCCGACGGCCGAACATTTTGCTGTCAGCATGGCTGGAGGCAGGAGATAAGTTTGACCGCCAAACGGTTCAACGTTGGGTGTCAACGACAAATGGAGGAAGCGCTTGCACGTGCCTCTGGGACGGCACCTCCAAAATGCTTCCCCCAATGCGTGCTGCCCTTCCTGGGCTCTGTAGGTTGTCCCCGCCGGCGGTCTCCGGTGTGCAATGCGACCCCGAATTGCTCTGAAGGCCGTTCATGTGGTTTTGGTGATGGCTGGCAGAGGGCCGCAGGCAGGACCCTGCTCCCTCCCTGTCCCCCCCAGGTGGGGGGACCGGAGGGTTTAGAGCACAGCCATGTTGCACCAGGGCTGGGAAGAGGCCACGTTGGGGAGTTTTCCTCACACCGGCAGGCAGTCAGGGTGCAGTGGAGGGATGGAGCAGTGCTCCGCAGAGCAGAGATGCTACAGGATGGGGAGGGAGGTGGCCGGGCAGGCTCACGGGGCTGCCGGGCAGGAGAGCCGGGCAGTCAGTGAACTGGGAGCGGGAAAGACGCTTTACATCCTGCCCCGCTGCTCCGGGTTGGCCTTACTCCCCACCTCAAGAGCTTCGCATCTCCAGCTCCGCCGCAGGGCACCGTCAGGGTGGCTGAGAAATGGCGCATCTCAAAGGGGCTGCAAGAGCTGGGGCGGCTCAGGCTCGCAGCGGCTGAGGGACATGACTGCTGGCTATAAATACTTTAGAGATAAACACTGGGGAGGGAGAAGAACTACTTAAGCCAAGGAACAGTGTTGGCAAAAGCACAAATGCGTGTGAGCGAGCCCCGGGAACGCCACAGCTGGGAGGAGGTTCCTCCGCTGGGGCAATTGGGCGAGAAAGGCTGATTTTAGGGTCAAGCCAGTTGCAGAGCAGTCCTGATCTGCAGCGGGGGGTCAAAGGGAAGGTCTCTCTCTTCCTGTCTGGCTTTTCTGTGCTGGTGCTGAAGCCAGGGCTTCAGAGGCAGCCTGGATCAAGGGAAGGGGAACATCTTCCAGCACGCCAGTGCCTTCGGGCCATAGCTGGCCACTGTACTCTTGCGGCAGGCACCCAGCGGCTGTGTTCAATCCTTCTCCAGCAGGAATTGGCAGAGCTTTGAGCACTGGGTATTGTCGTCTCTGCCATGGGAAGTTCTCCTCCAGGAGCCTGCGCAATGCTTTCGGGAAGGTGCCTGTGATGGGGGAGAACTCAGAGAAGCAGCGCCGCGTGGATCAGGTCTTCTTCACCGACTTCCAGCGGCTGGTCGGCGTGGCGGTGCGGCAGGACCCCGCGCTCCCCCAGTTCGTCTGCAAGAAATGCCATGCCCAGTTCTACAAATGCCGCAGTGTCCTCAGGACGTTTATCCAGAGGGTGAACGCGTCTCCCACAGGCCACGTAAAGTCGAAAGGAAAGTACGTTGTCATTCTTTCTTCCCGGGAGTTATCAGGAGTAGTAAATTGCTGTGTGTTGGCGCATGGTCCCTCTGTAACCCTCAAGACCCCACTGTGCTTTTCTGGCTTTTGCAGGAATGGTGCGGGCCAGGCCCAGCCGGGCACAGAAGGAGGTGCCTCCTGTCTGGGTGAGTGCCTGCTCCTGGAGCTGCTTTCCTTTTTTTTTCTGTGATACCATCAACAAAGGGCTGGGTTTTACGGGTGTTGAGGAACGACCACCCGGCAGGGCGGTTCCTGCGTCCCTCAGCATGGGGACCGTGCCCTGGTCTGGCTTGTTAGGGTTCCTAACCCTCCTCCCTCTGCCACAGGCTCTCCCCTCTGGCTTCTCGGCAGGATCCTCACTGGGCAGCAGCCTCCCCGAGCTGAGCTGAAGAGGCTCAGGCTCATGCAGGGGGTGCAAAGAGCAGAGTGGGTCTGGGCCAGCTGCCATCAGATGCTGGGGGGCAATGAGAAATACACTTTCAGCTATAAAATTAATGATATTGGCAGTCAATGGGAGAGCCCTCACCCCGGTCCATCTGGGTGCAGCGCCTTTAGGCTGTCTCCCACCCGCCTTCTGACGCAGAAGTGCAGTGCAGGAGCGGGTCTGCAGCCCTGTCCCCTCCCTGGAGGGGGGAGCGGGTCCCTCGCTGTCCCTCCCCATGGCTGGCTGTGCCCTTGGCTGGCCCAGGGGACTGACTGTGCACATGCTGCCTCTCCCCTCTGACAGTTGACCTGATCACCTCCAGCCCCCAATGCCTGCACAGCCTGGTGACGTGGACGCACACACACGCCGGGAGCTGCCCATTGGTGCCCAGCCTGCAGAGCGTGCTCTCCTCCGAATACTGCGGCATCATCCGTGCCGTCTGGGGCTGCGGGGACGGGCACGACTACGTCATGGATACAGATTCGGACTGTAGCACGGTGCTTGTCGACAACGCCTTGTCTGTCAAACGGGAGTGGAACAAGGGCACGGCGCAGCGCTTGACTGACAACGGGGCAGGGGCAGACAATGCTGAGGCTGTTTCTGCTCCCAAACCCCAGCATGCTCCAGTAAGGACAACTCCTTGCCAGCAGCCCACAAACAAAGGGACCACATCAGTGCCACTGAACGTGGAGAATGAGCCGCCGCAGAACAGGGATTCATCTCACTCGCAACTGGACAGCACGGCGTCCTTACAGGAGAAAGCCCTGCCGCAGCCCGTGTCACCACTGAGCAGTGCCACAGGTAAGGGATTTGCCTTCTGATCTCCCTCCCGGTCTCTGGGGAAGGGCAAAGAGCCGGAGAGCTGGCCCAGGGAGCAACAGTGGGGCTGGGCCCCCTCCTCGGAGACTGCTGCTCCTCAGGGAGGACGCAGACTCTGGCTGGGGAGTGCTGGTTGCTCAGAGAATTGCCTCTGAGCCTTGCAGAAGGGAAGGGGGAACACCGAGCTCCAGCTGGCTACGTCACACAAAGAGCCAGTCTCCTCACCCTGTGTGCTATTTCCCCCTCTGATAGAAGGGCTGAGACTTGGTCATTCATTAGCAGGCTGCACCTGGCTGGTGAGATCCTGCTGCCTTGCTCTTGCCAGGGGATATGTGCCTGCTGAGCGGTGCAGAACAGTCCCTGGTTCTCCAGCACCACATTTGCCAGATGTTTCTTTCTGCTTAATCCAAATCCAAACCCTGTCCGTATTCCGGCAAGGAGAGGTTTCCCCTCCTCTGGTGCAGGTGATGCTGAACAGCAAGAGCCCCTTCTGTCTGCAAAGTAAAGTTGCCAGGTGGGCTTGCTCGTGGGCCAAGTTAATGTAACGTGGGTTTACTATTGAACTCCCCCAAACACCACTTCCAGAAGAAAGGAATTAACACCCCTTTTGAGTTACAGAAGTTGGGCTGGGTTTAGCTCAGCCACAGGAGCTGTCTGCTGCTGTAAAGAGGAATGGCAGCTGGGACTTGCCTGGGGACAAGTCTTTTGATTACAGAGCAGGTGTCATGGGAGAAACCAAAAGATGCTCGTGGGAGCTGCAGGGTAAAGGTTCTCCTGTCCCTGGGGTGCAGGTAGAGCGGTCTCCAAGCACACAAGACACAGAGTTTGGTTTAAATAATCATTAACTTGTCATGGAGCACGTATTTTCACATGGTATGAGCCACACTGAGTGAACCTGGAGTGGTTGGTTTCTTCTCAGCAGCTGTCTTCGCTGGCTTGTTTTTGCTGCTTTTCCTTGTAACGCACCGTGTTCTCCTTCATTCCCTAGGACAGTTGAGTGGGAAGCAGGTTCTGTCTGCAACATCGGATGAGCGGGTAAAAGACGAGTTCAGTGACCTTTCTGAGGGGTGAGAGAAGAGTGGGTTTAAAATAGCCTAAATGTCTTCTTTGCGAGTATGAAATGACCCGCCTCGGAGAGCTCTTTCTCCACGAGTGACCTGGCCCTCGAGGCCCCTTGGAACCGGCGTCCGAGGTGCAGAGCAGTGGCTCTGCAGTGCTTGTGATGAAGCTTATGCCGCTGACGCGCTGAACTCCCCTCCTCGCCGCCTCTGCTGCAAGGGGGCGGTTTGCACAGCGGCATGTGTGCGTTTGCACACGCGTGCGCTCTCTGTGTTTGTTGGCTGCTTCCAGCAAACCTGGTCCTGTTTTGGTTCCCCCCCTCCTCTGCTCTGGGGAAGGAACTGTGCAGGGGATGTGGGGGGCTTGCTTGGTCCCGGGTGCCACTGCTCCAGCCCCTCAGCCTCAGAGCAATTCCCCTTCGTGGCTGCTCTGGGCTGGGGCTCTAGAAGAGCGGTCAGTGCAGGAACGCAGGTGAGGGGTGGCACTTGGAGAAATCGCCCCGTTTGCTCATGGGGAGAGCGATTAAATGGGGAGTGGGAGGGACACTGGCAGCTTAGCAGTCTTTATGATCAAAGATTTGGCTAAATCCAGTCATTTGGAGTCTAAAGCACCAAATGGCCGAGTGCAGACTTACTTCAGTGTGTCAGCTAAAGCTGTCAGCTGTCATGTTAAAAGTGCTGCAACAATTTATTGCCTGTTTCCTGGCTTCAGAATTAATTGCTTCTTGTATGGCTTAGGACTTAAAAGGAGGAAAAAGAAAAACCCAAACCTATGTGGCTGCTACATATGAGAAAATACAGAATGACCTGCAGCTTAATTAACCTGTGCTGGACAATTATATTACATTCTTGCTTTACAAAATTACTTCTCCCCATATAGAAAGCAGTAGCAACATCCCTCAACAATGAATAGATCTTTTCAGTAACAGCCGTTTTTTGTTCTCCTGACAGTGGTTCAATTATTCTCACAGAGATCTAGTCCTAAAAGGACCCGATTTTGCTATTTGCTGTGTTCACCGGTGCTGTATTTGCTTGGGGAGATTACAGGGGAGGAGAACACGTGGAGCCTCGGCTGCCGTTGCCATGCTGTGGGGGAGATGGATTCATGGGGAATGAAGAATACGTAGTGCTGCTGCTGCAGACGCTAGTGCTGAAGTGCCAGCCCGGTGCTGCATCGGTAAAGGGCATCTTCTCTCTCTCAGGGACTTCTTGAGCGACGATGAAAATGAGAAGAGAAACGTGCAATCTTCAGATGACTCCTTCGAGCCTTACCCTGAAAAGAAGTAAGGGGCTTACTGTGTGGTTAGCAGAGCTCACTGTGGATGAGCGGAAGGGCTGGTGCCCACCTCCGCTGCATTTGTGCTGCGGTGGACTCGGCTGGGCCAACGTGATCGCTTTCCTTTATGGCCTTGGTTCCCTCCACGTCCCCACCTGGAGGTCACAGTGCTGCCCCAGCACCCGTTGTTCCCCAAGCTCCCCATCCGGTTGAAGCCAGGCCACATCCCTCATCCCCAGGCCTGGCACTAATTACTGCAGCTCGGCTCACGTGTATTTGATGGCATGCATGCTCCTGCTTTGCCAGGTCAAGCATCAGGCTAAGCCGTCAGACCAGGTGTAACATTTGGGGACAATTAGGTGGGAGGACTAAAACCAAGATCACATATTAAACCACTGTCCTTCTTCCTTGTTCCTTCTTGAAGGGCTTCTAGCAAGAAAAGCGACAGCAAAGAAGCAAAGAAGGCAGAAGAGCCTAAAATAAGGAAGAAGCCAGGGCCAAAGCCAGGCTGGAAAAAAAAAATCAAATGTGAAAGGTAATAAGGAGCAGGCGGCGGCTGGGCAGCACCCCACGCTTGGCACGCTGGCTGACGGCAGACCTCTGCTTTGCAGGGAGGAGCTGCCTACCATTTACAAGTGTCCTTACCAGGGATGCACGGCTGTCTACAGAGGCGCGGATGGCATGAAGGTGAGTTCGGGGTTTGCTCCTGTCTCAAACCTCTAGCTTTGAGTGTTACAGAACAGTTTCCGTATGAGGAGAGGGATCTGTGACAGATGTAATTCACTGCCTAGCTCCGCAGGAGGTGGCAAGCCACTAAACGAAGCAGTCTGAGGCCTTTTCTGTGCTCCTAAAAGCACCAGAAGCTGCTCTGGCTCTGCATGCTCCTCCTGTTCTGGAAGTCTGCCGCTGGCTCAGCAGCAGCCCTTGGAACAAGCTCTGCTGTGTCCTGTTAAAGCCCTGCTGTCAGGGGTAGATTTGGATGCAAGTCTGGTTTTTCAGAGTGAAGCAGTGCTCATGCATGAGCCTGCCAAGACGGGGGTCTCATTTCTTTGGGGGATCCAAGTTTTTCACTGGGGAAAATGCAGCCCAGCAGTTAGAAGCTCTGTCCTTTCTTTACAGAAACACATCAAAGAGCATCATGAGGAGGTTCGGGAGAGGCCCTGTCCTCATCCTGGCTGCAACAAGGTGTTCATGATTGACCGGTACCTGCAGCGTCACGTGAAACTCATTCATACAGGTGTGTCCTGGCAGGCTTTGCTCCCAGCAGATGACGGGTGTGACATCCAACGATTTGTTGCACAAGACTGTGCAGGGTGTAAGAACGGTCTGCCTTGCCTGTAAACCTGTAACAGGCCATCACGTGGGGGCTGCGAGGCAGGGGGAGGAATTCAGACTCCACCAGTAAGTGTGGGCAGCTGCGTGTATGCATTTCATGTACTAAGAAATCAGCAGAATCAATTACTTTCTCCCTTTTTCCATTGCAGAGGTACGTAATTATATCTGTGATGAATGTGGGCAGACCTTCAAGCAACGCAAACACCTCTCGGTCCATCAGATGCGGCACTCGGGAGCAAAGCCCCTCCAGTAAGTGCACACCAACCATCCATTCATAGCTAAGAAAAGGGTTAGAAGGGGTAGTGAAGTTCTGCAGAGCTCTCACAGTGACTGCCCTCAGCACAGAGTAATTTTGTGATACAAACCCTGCCTGTAGCTGGCGGTGTCCTGGCTGAATCACTTTAAATGTTCATCCACGCGTGCTCCAGCTCCAGAGCTTCCCATTGCTGAGCAAGTCTTATGCCTCCTTCTACTCCTGTTGCCCTTCAGAGCTCAGCAGGTGAATGCTCAGCTACCAGCAATGAGCTGCAGGCCTGAGGAGGAGAATCGTGTTGCATGACTAAGGTAGTTGTAGGAGGTGCTCTGAGGCTGCAGTCATCTTCTCATGGGCTTACTCAGCGTGACAAAGAGCGAATGCCACGGCTGTGGTTTCAGGCTTGGTGCTGAGCCTCTGCTTTGCCTTGCAGGTGTGAAATCTGTGGTTTCCAGTGCAGACAGCGAGCATCGCTCAAGTACCACATGACCAAACACAAAGCTGAGACAGAGCTGGAGTTTGCCTGCGACCAGTGTGGGAAGCGCTTTGAAAAGGCCCATAACCTTAATGTCCACATGTCCATGGTGCACCCTCTGACCCAGACTCAGGACAAAGCCAAGCCACTGGAGCCAGAGCCCATTCTCCTCCTAAATACTTCAGGGACTTCAGAAAGCCAGGCAGTAAAGCCAGAAGTGACTGCACAACAGGAGCCCACCTGAGGGGGACAGGGAAGCTTTCCCAGTCCAGCCCTATAGAAACCATATGGCAGAGTGGAGATTTTTAATCTACATTTTAGTCTCCCAAAGAACTCAGTGGAATTAGCTTCAGCTTGCTCAGAAAAAGCTTGTTATCATGCTGTGATTCTCCATGCTCACGTCTGATTCAGCAGTGTTGTACTAAGTCTGTCTAATCCTAGGGGAATGGATGTTTGGCAGCACCCCTTCGTGGTCCCCCTTTTCCCCACGCACACAGTTGTAGAAGCAAAGTTGGCTGCTGCCCATACAGAAATGCCCTCAGGTGGCTCTAAGGGTACATAGGCCAGTGGAGCAACTTTAAGCAGACATTTTGTTTTGGAAAAAAAAAAAAAAAGAAAAAGATTCCCAAAGCAAGTCTAAACTGAAATTTGTAACCTACTTTTTATTGTAACAAGAGCTTCATGGTTATGCTTGTAATAAATTATTTACAAAGTAATTTGAAAGAAACAGCACTGGTGAGAAAGGTAGCACCTTGTCTGTGCCTTCCTCTGTAGTCAGGGTGTTCTGCTCAGAACAGGACCAGCTCTTCATCCAGCTCCATGGCTGCAGCAGGCCTTGAGAAGTGCAGGAGAGTGGCTCCCAGCTCTGGGTCAAGTTCTTCACATGTGGCCAGTAGCTGGAGAGAGGGCAAGCAGCCAGTATTAGACCTGCTTGTGCTTCCTCACAGTGAGTTACAGCAAGGCTAGAGCATTTTGCTGCTTCTCAGCAAAGTGCAGGTAAAGGAGAGGGAGGCTATTGCTGACTCGCACAGAAATAACAGTCTCCTGGCTGACAAGGCCGTGCTTGTGGGAAACTGTAACACCTGCCACTTCACTGTGCTTGATATTTCCCCCCAAGACCAAGCATGAAGCAAGCAGTGGGAGCAAGACCACGTGAAAGCAGTGTTTCATGTTGCTGAGAAAGATGCAGCCCGGGAGAGGGAGGATGTGGCTATAGCACTGACTGAGCAGCAGGTGTCCTCCACCACTCCCAAATGCATTGTGGAAACACAGGCAGCACCAGTACAGGATCAGTGCCCAAGAAAGGCTATGCAGGCAGAAACACTGGGAGAAGAGGGAAAAATCTCAACATACCGGTTGTATGTTTCCAAAGCTTGGGGCAGGGCATCGTGGGATCACACTAAACAGGAACTGCCGGGCTGTGGAGATCACCTCCAAGGGATCCCCCTGGAGAACACAGAGAAGAGACATGGCCGATGAAGGCCAAGCACAGTGTCACTTTCAGGTCTTGGTCCCTGCCTCCAGAAGTGAAACAGGAGCCACTACCCCACACCTAGGGGCTATTCACAGGTTAAGCAGATCACTTGATCAGTGACTACATCCACCCTGAGGTCCTGTACAAGTAAGACAACAGCAAGGCAGCAGCACCGGCAGCTTCTCTCAGCCCTGAAGTGTGAGCAAGCTGCCTGCCTGCAAAGGCACCTGCACAAGCTACCTCTGCCTTGTACAGGAAGGTGGGAACAAGAGGGATGCTGCCAGTGGCAGGGGAAGGGATAAAGACTAGGATTCACAGTTAAAAGAGGAAAAAAGAGAGACTGAGCTTCACTCACATGCTCTGTGGTGTCTGGGCTTTGCCACAGCAGGTCTTTCCTTTCCACAAAGAGCCGAAGCAGCTGGATGTACAAATCGAGTGCCACGTAGAGGAAGGTCTGCTCTCTGGTGAGCAGCTCTTGGTGAAAGCAAGGGGTGAGGCTAGAGGAGGTCACACACCATGTCTGGTTAGCACTAGTTCCGTAGTAGACTCAAACACAGAAAGACACAAGGCAAATGCAGCTGGTGCTCTTGCTGCTGTCCATTTTACAACTCCTGTTGTGTGCAGGGCCATCCCGCTGCCAGGAGCAGGAAGGCAGCCAGGGACACTCCTGTTTGGAGCACAAAGCTGAAAGGAAACTTCTAGCAAAAGATACAGGGCTCCTTAATAGCAATCCTGCTATGACCAAGTATTCTCTCCTGCACAGCTAAGGTAAGAGCTCAGCTCACCTACAGGCCAGCAGTACAGTTAACTCTGTGCCAGCTGCTGTATGTGCAAACCATCAGCCGCATCCACCCTCACCACCACCTCCCTTCTGAGCCCAGGACAATGTTACCTGTAGAATGCAACAGGCAAGAGCCGGATGTGACCATTTGAGGCTGCACTGCGCAGGATGCAATATTTGCTAGGGTCTGCAATAGCCAGAGAGAAATACTAAACATCTTTAGTGGTCCTCATGCCACCTTGCATACTTCTACAGCAGCACAGGGGCTGCACAGTTTCCTTCCAGCCCACAATAAACACTAATGCTTGGGTGTAGTGACCACTGAGAGAAGCAAGCTGCCCCCTCCGAGGCTTTCTCTACCAGAGGGAACAACAGTGAGTTTCAGTCATTCCTGACCATCAGCTGGGTCACCGTACTGCAGGGTAGAAGCAGGATGTTGTCAGCTTTTACTCAGGCAAGTATTTTTCAGGCTGCTTACAAAGGCCCATCAGTTCCTTACAGGTACACTCATTAATCAAAGAGCTGGGGCATGCCTGTCGAGCACTGAAGCTCACCTTACCACCCCGTAGAGGCAGGACTCGCTCACCTTTCTCTGCTGAATGGAAGAGAAGGGGCCAGGACATGCCCCTCTCTTCCAGGCACTGCAAGATCGCCAGTGACCATTCCAGAGATGTCTGAAAATCCACTCCTTCCTGGGTGTCAGAAAGAACAGGTCTAGTTTGTTTTAGGCTTTAGTTGCATCAAAAGCAGAAAGAAACCCCTCATAAGAGATTGTGTACGTGAAGTGCTCAATTAAAGAACCTGTACAAATTTAGCCCAAGTCTTTCCCCTCGCCTGGCAGTCCAGATTCCCCGTGGGCAATCAGGCACTATAGTGCAGTGCCTTCATCACCAAACCAGGCCACCACAGGGCTCAGCTGAGAATGATTTGTGAAAGAGGGGGATGTGGCATCAATGAGCAACTGGCTCATCACCAGCAGTACTGAGCACAGAGCCACTGCATATCCTGCACCGACCCCACCCTGCTCCCCAGAGGAGTTTTTTTCCCCTCTAACCCATCTAGTGACAGCATGTCTTGGGAGTGGGTTTTTTTGCATTACTCATTTTCCTGGGAATAACCTCCCAGATCTGTTTGCTCAAGATGTTTCTTTCCTCAATGACTCTTCCTCCAGACTCTCCCAAAGACAGACTACGAGACCAAATTATTACTTTTAACTTGAATCTGCTCCCCAATCCGATCTGTTAAGTGACTACACAAATGGCTGCACTTCAAAGCTGAGAAGACAGCAAAGGGACAGAAACAAGCATTCACAGGCGGCAGGATGCTTGGGGCAGACAGCTGCTGGAAGAAACTTGTCATCTTTACTCCTTCATTTAATAGCATTAAATCATATGGAAACTAATGTTCCTCCTTGCTGGGGACCCCTTTCCTGTGCAATACCATGTATGTTTCCAGCCCAAGGAAAAAAGTCATCTAGCAAATGTGAAATGCTACACAAAAGCTAAGAGAGAGAGGTGAGGTTCCTGTACTACCTGGGAGGTGTAAAGTCTGAACAGGGAACTGAAAATAGTAAGTCACTCAGGAAGATAAATAAAAGCTACCGTAGTGAAAGAAAGGGGAGATAATGTCAGTTAGAAGAAAATACAGGTTTAATCTGATAGGAGCAGAAGGGCTTTCAGCAGGCTCTGTCTGGGATGTTGCTGATCCCTTCCTTCTGGCAGAACAAGCTACCAGCCTTCACAGTACTGGTACAAAGTATTTTTAGGCAGCAAACCAAGCTGATCAGACACATTTAGTGTCATGAGAATTCCCTCAGGGCTGAATTTACCTTTGGTGCTATTTTTGCTGAGATGAGATCCATGAGTGAGAAGAACAGCAGAGAAACAAGAAGCTGCAAGGAAAAGAGACTGCCTGTTAGTTATATCTGTGGTGGTGACTCAGAACTTGCGCTTTCCAATCAGGAAATAACATTTCACTGAGTGTGTTCCCAGGATGGACCTGGATGAACTACAAGCACTGCTGTTCCTTCCAGGTGAAAGCAGCATGTTTAAAGACAACAGACTGCAGCCTGACATCGTTCATTGCTTCTAAGGGTAAATTCCACACTGAATTCACTGTTCTCAAAGCAAGGCTCGCTGCAGTCAGCAAGTCAGACAACAGATGACAACTTCTCCCAAATACAGGTAAAAACCGAGTGAGCTACCAGAGGTGTGAACCTGGAGCAGAGCTAATGTTGGTCCACAGCCAGCATGCCACCAGCAGATGCTCTGTAGCCTCTCATCTCAGAAAGTGCTTTGTAATCCTGGCCTGACATACACTGGTTATCGTTTTTCTGGATCCCTACCACAAAAATCAAAGGATGCAGTGGCTTTGTGATCCTGGGAAGTTAAAGTAACTTGATTATTTGTGCTACTAATCCAGTTCTAGAGCTAACCCTCCTTTCTTTACCTATCTCTGAGAAAGGAAAGGGCTGAGCCAGACAGCACGTTCTGTGCACAGCACGTCTGTTTGCACATGCACAACAGTCAGGCCAGGGCAGGGAACATGGCAGCGAGAGACCTCTCACTTCAGCTGACAGTTTTCCAGAGGCACAGACTGCTGCATGTGGATGAATCAAATAAAAAGGAGTGGCACATGGTGGAACAACTGGGTTCCTTGGATTTAACTACAGTGTCTCATCCCCCAAAGGTGGATAATCCCACAACACTGCCCCTTCTGACAGAGAGAGATTTGCCCTTTAATGCTGTCTGTCACCTGAAGGGATTCAGCACTTGACCTCACACCAGTCCTGTGTGTGGGACCAAGTCCCCACCACAGAAAGATCTGTGCGATCCCACCGATAGTGCAGCAGTAGATGGGGGTCTGAGCTAAGGCCTGAACACGCGGCAGCCGCTGTGTCCTGCTGGGACCCCAGTTACACTCAGCCCTCCCACTGTTCTCACTCTTCCTGGCATCCTCCTCCTATCTCAAGGCAGATTTTTGAGGTGAAAGCCGCTGTTATTCCACATGTACTAAATGTTCACTTCAAGTCAGTGACACCAGTTTCTGACTAGCAGCTTTTGGCTCTAGACCAGTATAAACAGTGGAGGAGTCAATCCCGTAGCAAGAGGAGCTGCTACCATAACTGCTGCCTGGAGCAATAAAACTTAAGAGTAAATAGTAAAGCATAGGTCCTGGTTCAACACTATTTACCCGTGAATGTCTCAATACAAGGACACTCCCCATGCTGAGCTCTGGTCCCAGCTATCCCCTGGAAGACCAACAGACAGAACTGCTGGGCAGCACCCCCACTTCCTCTTCAGCAGAGCACTTCAGAGAATTCCCGTGCATGGAGAGCACTGAAAATGGCAAAATGGCAGAGGCGTTTCCTGAAACACACTTGGGAAAACCCTCAGGAAATCTGTTCCTGGGATTCCCAGCACATCTTCCCAGAGCCTTAAAATGCCTGCACTCCTGTCTCACGAACTTTCCATCTCCTTAACCGCCCAGCCAAGTTGCCTGAGCTAAAACCCACAAGGGCTGCTCCTTTGTTAGAGGGCGAGGTGATCCTGGCATGCCATGAACTGAGCTCTCAATCTCTGCAGCGTTCTCTCTAGCTTCAGTTTTTAAAGCAGCTGTTTAATAGTCCTCTCTGACTTCACAGAGGAGCCAGTATCTGAGTTAAAAGTTTAAGTTTGGAACAACTTTGCCTCTAGGATAAGTATTTAGCAACTGGTAATTTACAGCTACATTTTATCAACTAGCCACCAGCAAGATTTCACAACAGCGTTTACCAGGGATACAGCACTATCTCAGGACAACCATTTCTCAGTTAAAGACATTCTACTTCCAGTTTTCAAGCGTAGGGAACAGCAGACATTTAAAATGCATCCAATCTTGCCTGCTCTGTGTCAGTCCCCAGCCTCTTCAGTGCATTTCTCTCCCGTCCATGTGGTGACTGCTGTTGAATAGTACAATGGAGGAAGGCAGCTGAAATCCAAGGAGGGCCAGAGAGAGGGAAAACCATTCCTGAAGAAAGGAAGCTAGGAAACAAAACCAGCATGTCATGGTTTTGGAGGAAAAAAATAAATGGAAAAAAAAATTATAGCTGTGAACGAGGACGAAATCAGGGGCTTGGGCAAAGTAAGTTTGTGTAAGTTTGTGATTGGAAAAAAAAAAAAAAAAAACCCACTTTTTTTTTTCCCCTGCAGTTGGATGCTACATGGAGACAGTTTAAAAAAAAAAGAGTTAGAAAAAGACAGCAGCATTCTCAAATCTCTTTTATCAGAGGTTGGACAGGTAGTTAACTGTATATGCTACTATGGCTAATGTGATTATTACATTCAATAACCTGCAAGGAGATTCTTATACTAAATTCCCAGCTTTTGAAGAAAAGCTGCAGGACGCTGAACAGACAGCGTAACAACAGGTAAAGAAGGAAGCATGCAGCAGAGAAGCAGTCAGTAGCTTCAGATCAGAGATTCTCTAAATCCAGGGAACAAAGGGTGCAGCAGCTTGAGCAAATGACTCAACACTGTGCTAAAGGCTATTTCCAGTGTTTGTCTAACAAGGATTCTGCCTTCCAAGTCTCCTCTAAAAAGATTCTCTTTGTCTTATGGTGAAAGACTCTGACCCATATTACACAGAAGGCCAGACTAAATAATTATAATGACCCATTTTGAGTTAAAACTCTACAATGGAATCTGTATATAGCTGTCCTACAAGCCTCAGTCCACATTACCATTTCATACTGCCTGCTGAAATTCAGCCTGCGTCAGAGAGCAGGCCTCCTGGGCACTGATCCCTCAGTGAGTGGGTTCTCCTGCCTGCAGATCCACACTCGGTTCCTCATACACACCTGGTAGCTGAGGACTGCCGTTCCCTCAGTCTTTCCAGTTCTTCTGCAAGTGGAGCCCCAAAGAGTCTCTTCCACTGAGAGCAAAGTACTGGCTGCAGCCTCGGCCACCAAAGCTAGGAAGAAAGATGGAAACCAGCAGCATTAGTGGTGGCATACTCAGTAGTTGTTTGCAGTCAGGTATGCATGCTATCTCAGCCAGGTACTCAGAGGAAGGGTTCCCCCTGCCCTCCCCCCTGCCCTTAGTGAAAAAGTCCAAGTTGTACATACACACTGTGATTTGTGACTGCATTCATACCACGGTGCCCTGAAACTCCTCTAGTAGGACCACTCATAATAAAGGAGCTCAAAACTCAGCTGTTCCACAAAGGTGATGCACATGCTTACCACATGCAACAAAAACATGTATCCCCATGTAAAGCAGTGCATGAAGAGTTACACACAGGAGAGAGAAAAATCTGTGCTTTATGGACTATTTGGTTGCTTGGCATGTGTGTCCTGGTTTTGGCTGGGATAGAGTTAATTTTCTTTCCAGCAGCTGGTATAGTTTTATGTTTTGGGTTCAGTATGAGAAGAATGTTGATAACACACTGATGTTTTCATTTGTTGCTAAGTAATGTTTATACCAAGTTAAGGATTTTTCAGCTCCTCATGCCCAGCCAGCAAGAAGGCTGGAGGGGCACAAGAAGTTGGGAGGGGACACAGCCAGGGCAGCTCACCTAAACTGGCCAAGGGAATATTCCATACCATGTGACGTCATGGACAGTATATAAACTGGGGGGAGTTGGCCAGCGGTGGGGAGCAGATCACTGCTCAGGAACTAACTGGTCATCGGTCAGCGAGTGGTGAGCAATTGCATTGTGCATCACTTGTTTTGTATATTCCAATTCTTTTATTATTGTCATTTTATTATTGTTATTATCATTATTATTAGTTTCTTCCTTTCTGTTCTATTAAACTGTTCTTACCTCAACCCACGAGTTTTACCTTTTTCCTTCCGATTCTCTCCCCCATCCCACCGGGTGGGGGGAAGCAAGTGAGCAGCTGCATGCTGCTTAGTTGCTGGCTGGGGTTAAACCACGACAGCACGTAACAACCAGCCTGCCCTATAGTGCATCTGAAATGAAACCAAGACAAGTCTCCCAGCTTCTCACTCTTAAACAGCCTTTGTTCCACTTCTATAGTGACACTCCAAAAACAAGGCTGCATGCCCAGAGCTGGGACCAGCAATACCAAGGGTACTAAAACACTCCGCAATTTTCCAAAGGCATGAAGAATTACTACCCCCACACTTCACAGTTTACACTAAATGAAGGTTAAAACAATTGCTCTGAACTGGTACTGAATTTTCATCTAGCACTCTTCAGACAAAATAAGAACAGTTACCGCTGCAGAGAAAAGCACAATGGGACATCTGGTTTGACATGCTGTTAGAACATCGTTGACCCCTTCTGCTGATTCTTCACAGTCCAAGCTGGCATTAAGCAGGCCCTGGAAGAGGATAAATTACAAGATGACTACACACATGTCTCTGCTGCTTTGAAGTACCTCACTAAGCCATGTGTAAACTAATGAAAAATAACTGTAGGGGTCAGCATGGCCCAGCAAAAGAAGCGTGTGCCCAACAGCTTCTCCTTCCCCCACCAGCTTTGCTGTATTGTATTAAAATTAACCTCTCCCACTACTTCCTCCGGCTACTTCTCTTCATTTTCCTGGGTTACTGCTCTTCTTTTTGTAATTTACACCAATTCTTAAAACAAGGGTACAAATAGCACATCTCATTGCTAAGAATAGCATATAGACTGATACCCTGGTAAAGAAACATCTACTCTGGCTAGCACAGACAATGGAGCAGAATGACAAAAGCAGCAGTTACCCTGAAGAAGTGAGCGGTGATGTCATAGGAGAGTGCATACCCTCTGGAACAGACATTCTTCTGTGGGAAGACAAGGAGAGGAAAAAAATTAATTCCTTCCCTTTTGAATTATGATTTTCTTTAAATATTCTGGGTGTCTGACACAACAGGACTCATAGCACAAAATCACCCTGTGAGATCCTGAGTATCAGTTCAGATTGCAGAAACTTCATTTCTATATAAAGCAATACCACTGACTAGGTAGTGCTTTACAGTCCCAGCAAATCAGATGGCCCTGCTTACCACATGTAGTGGATGGCAGAAGCAGTTTTGATTAACAGTTTTGGAATGAATGGGGGTTTCTGGCTGTGCCTAATATGACAGTGCAAGAGGGCTTGAAAAGGTCAGTCAGGATGAATAAAGAGAAATGATAGCTATCCTCAGAGCACAAAACAGTACCCTGAGGGACCTGGAAGTCAACTGATCTTCCCCCAGGAAGCTGCAGGGATGTTTCTCAATGTTTCTCTAGTGTACGTGATACAGGAGGATGAGCAGGATCTCACTCTACACACAGCAAAGTAGTTTAATGCCCTGGCATGACAGAGAAACTGGAGAACAGCTCATGCTCAATCCCTTACTTCTAGGCCTCCACAGGAACACTGCAGGTTTCTCTCCAACCCACCATCAGCAAACAAAAAGCAGGTGGCACAGAAGGACAACATACCCACACATGAGAGAGCATCCCCAAGGCTGCTGCACGTGCGTGTGCACCAGAGACATATGTTGTCACAAACAACATGACTGGAAAGAACACTCCTACTGCTTGAGAACTGGCCAAGCCACTACCAGGCTACTCTGTCATGACCCACTGGTGATTTTACCCCAGACTGTGCACACCCAGCTCCAACCACTGACATGCTGACTGGCTCCACCCCAGATTTGCCTACACTGTTTCCCAAGGATTCTCTCTCAATAGTGTAAAAAGCCACCACAATTCCAAATGAATGAACCCAAGAGTCACCCTACAGCAGACAGTGCAGAGGGGACCTCTGCAGAGCCAGGGGCTGGAAAGTCTCAAGCATAATGAGTTGAACCTCCCTATACTCTGATATAAGCTAAGTTTGTTTCAAGTTTGGCTGCATTTTAACTCCCGTCCTAAACCCAAGTTTAAGGTCTTTATCTAGAGCAGTTACCAATAAAAAATTATCGTTTGGCTAATGACACATACCAGCTCCAAGTTTACAAAACGAAAAAAGTCTTCGCAGTCCAACATGGTTTTCTTTCCTTTTCGACAAGTCATGATCAAAGCGGATGCAGGGAGCCCTACCAGAATCCTTAGGCAAGGAAGAATAAAAACAAAACTGCAGTTACCATCAAGAGAATCAGAATTCACTCTCAGGGCATGTGCCTTTGATATTCAGGGGAGTTTGAGAGTATGTCAAACATGAGATCTCAAACACGTTGACAGAAACTGCACAAGGAATTTTTCCAGTTGCCCAGAAAAGAACTTGCATTTCAAGGAGATACACACACCACTTCCAAAGATCCTATCAATGGCTCAAAAATGGAAATGCACACCTAGATCACAGCAGCAAATACAGTAATTTAACAATGGTTAACACAAGTGGTGGCATTAAGAGTGTTGCTGCCTGTAAACAGAGTCCATGAAGACATGTGGTCTTTGAAATTCAGTCCACTGCCAAGGGCAACTCACAGCCCAAGATAGCACACTGAAACAGTTAATGCATGTGGGTACCAGGGAATAAATATCTCTTGCACAGTTGTTACCATGACATACAGTGTCATTTTCATTTGCTGTGGAATCAGAGGGGAGGCTACCCGACTGCACAGGTACACACCATAATTGCTTTGAACAGCAGTTTTGTTCAAGGTATTCCCAGTCCTTCAGACCCATGTTTACCTTCTGTGCAGCAGCAGCTCCTGCTGCCTCCATAACTGCTCACCCAAAGCAGAGCTATGTTTTCTGTCTTTCAGTCTTTCCTGAAGAATCTCAAACAGGAAGTGTCTCTGGGCATCCAAGCAGCCAGAAAGCAACTTTCGCCTACACCCCAGCTCTAGCACCATCTCCTAAAGAGGGAGGTGGGGGAAAAACAGTGTTTGTCAGGGCTACACACTAGTTTGCATTCAAACGTTCTATATTTCTCTGAAGTAATAGAAAGATCAATACAAAAAAAATCTCTCTCAATTTCCATGCCTCTGCTCACATGTGAGAACCAAACATCAGCCCTACATACACCGAGGTATTAGGAAATACTTTGACTGGTCAAATTCAAGGATTGAACATACAGCTACACATCAAAGTCTGGAATCACCTGTAGCTTGCAGAGAATATCAGGACTGACTGACATCTTCGACTGGCCACAGCTACCCAGGTCCAACCTGAAATTCAGAGACACACCAGGTAACCAACCCTGTTAGCCCAGGAGAATAACACAATTCAAATAAAGTCAAATGGCTTCAGATGAACATGAAGCTCTAACATTAATGTTCCTTAAATAAGCTGTAGGTGAGACAGCAACCCTTCTCTAAGCCTTCCTCCTTATTTTCCAGCTTCAGCCACTTCCTCAGGGGCACTGATGCTTGTGTGGCCGAACAAATCTGAATACAAATTCAGCTTAAAAAAGACAGACAGACTAGGGACTATCTGTGGCTGCAACCCCAGACCTCCGTCACCTAAAGCAAGATTCTTATGCAAACACTGGTGAGTCATGCAGAGCCACCTCCCAGCTTTCACTTCCAGCCAGACCCATGAGAATGGAATCGCTTCCACAGCTCCATGTAAGGCACAAGCTCACAGCTCCTAGATTGCAAGGTCATTAGCAAAACCATTGCTTCTGCAGAAATGCAAGTCATGACACAGAATACCTTTGCGAGGAATCCAGAATGGTATTGATAATAATGCCACATGCCTTCTCCAGGTCTCCGTCACAGCCACCAGAAGCAGAAGGTGCTGGAAGATACCATTGATAGATGGCCCAATAATGAAAATCCTGTCTGCAGTATTGAAAAGGAGAAGATAGGAAGTCTATCACAGCATCTTAATGGTGCCCTTCCCTTAATGTAAAAGGAAGTTTCCACACCAAGTAGAGTGCAGTGACAAACAAAAGCACCCATATAAGTACAGATACAAAAGTAGTCATCCACCAGACACCACATGTCCTGATGTCAGCCATCTCTTGCTTCCGGAAATGGGGAGGTTTTGTGAAAAGTTATTTGGAAGGACTGCACATGCAGGCCAGAGGTTATTTCAGTGAACTTCCTCAAGTTAAAACACATTCTAGCATTGCTTGAACTCTGAACAAACCAGAGTAGTCAACAGGCATTTGTGTCCTGCAGCAGCTTGTTTATTTACTTCCTGATCTTTAATGCTTTTTCCTAATTTGGGTGGGAAAGACTCTTGAACTATTCCCTTTTCAACAGAGGCCCTCTGCACTTACCTTTCCGAAGCAGAGAGAATATCTTTTTCAGGGTACACTTCCAGCTCCAACAGCAGCCACTCTCTGAAAGACAACTGGGAAAAGCAACTATTTAGGTAAGAGGAAAGACCAGCAAGGCAAGTAACTTGTGCAGAACAGCCACCTTCTTCCCAACATAAAACCCACCTTCACCCACACCAAGACAAAATCCCGTGCAGATTAAGAGATATGAAACAGGAGACATCAACCCAAGGAAGTTCTCCTGCACTGTTTCCCTTGCAAGAAATCTAAACTAAAACCCCACTGGCATTCAAAAATTTACTGAAAGCAAGCCTGTAAAGCATCTCTCACACACCCACCCCTTTGACATTTCCAAACATGCTCATCTTCTTAAAATCTAGATACCAGAATGAACGTATTTTATTAGAAACAAATGCTAAAATGAACAAAGCACCATAGTCAGACAGACTGCTATAAGCATCAAAGAAAGGTTATAATGCAAAGGTATTTTAGCCTTGTACATCAAGCTAGCCAAGCACAAGGAGTCATCTAGTAACGTGACAAATTTCTCTGCACAAAGACAAACTGGTTTTATATGAACTAGGTTAAAAAAAGAAATCCTGTCAAATCAGATACATTGCAAAGATGATATAAAGAGAATAGCTGAGATGTTAACCTGCTTCATAGCAAGGCAGAGCCAAACAATCCAAGATACACAGGTGGTTCAGGAGAACATTGACATTTAGAGAAAGCGCCAAAGAAAGCAAGCTTTTTCAGTTATTTGAGTCACCATCACTTCATATACAGTACACAGTAGGAAGCTAAGGTTCTGGACAGGCCTTTTCTCTACAGTTCCTGATCATTTTCTTACTGATATGGTATTTCTTGTCAGGCTTTCCACTTTTGCAATAGGCAGGACACAAAAGCTTTACCTCTAGTTATCTACTTCTAATCATCACCATCAAAATCTACAGATAACATTGAGCACATAACCTAGCGTCCATGCCATCTTCAGCTGTCAGACCAACTTTTCAGACATTAAGTTTTTACAAGAAGCTTTTTATCACCAATAAGGAAATTGCAAAGGGCAGATCTGAAAAATGAGAATCACAGTGTGAACTTAAGTCATGGAAAAGATTTATACCTGGAGTGCTTTTTCCTTCAAGAGCTCTTGAAAGCGTGCTTGCTTCCATAGACAGAGGCTGGCTCTTTTGTAGTTCAGAGAGGGGCACGACAGGGAACTCCAGATTAGGTCTGTTTTAGCCTCCTCACACAGGATTCCCCGAGCTCCCAAGCTCAGCCGTGGCACGATGTACTGCAGCTAAAACAAAGGCATAAAACCCCTGCACATTTCCACCACAAAAAAAGGCCCAGTGCAACCTCTGGTTGTGTGAAACTGCCAAACAATCAAATACACAAAATGGTAAGATGGGAGGGTACAAAGATGCATTTTTATATAGTTTTCTTTGTACAAGTTGTAGTTGCACAAGGGTCTGCAGCAGGAAATTGAACTGAGACTGATCTTCCCCATAAATAATAGCAAAACTTCTTTCGTTTTACCTTTTTAACAAGGCTAGGAGGAAGCAAGGCACACAAATCTTCACAAGAATAGGATGGAAACTTGCACATAAGGTAAGATGCTGCTGCAGTGCAAAATCTGATAGAGAAAAAGAAAGAACTCCATTATCTCGTTGGTTCAATCATCTTTTCCCACTCATGAAAGTCAAAAGTAAAAACAAAGACTGAGTGTTAAAAATGCTTTTAACCAACATGTCCCAAACCTATTTGCTTCTGGGACCACTTCTATTTATGTGCTTCCAACCCCAAGTACATTAATAGCACAAATTTCAGAATCAGAGACTAAACTAAAACCCTTGACAGCATCCAGTCAGTCCTTCCTCCAGCAGGCAGTACAATCATCAGGATGCTACTTCACACAGGACCACCATCAGCCTGTTTCTCTGTGTAGCGCCTCTGTGCAGCACAAACACCTACATATGCTCTGGAAATCCTCCGCAGGAACACGGGTGCTTTACCAGCACCCCTCCAGTGGCAAACCTAAACCCATCGCCTGGGGAAGCAAGGACGTGGTGGAGGCATGATCTCACCTCATGCAGAAGGCAAACGACTCTTCTGTCCTGCACACTAGCAAGCAGTTCCAGTACTCCGAAATGGAAAGGACCTTTTCAGAAACAGGCTCAGAAATCCCACAACTGGCTTTCACTTCAGGAATTAAAGCTCTGCATTCACTTAAGTGGATCACAAAAGCTGCTAGTCCTAAAATGTGAGCATCATTCAGGGAAGGACCCTGCAAGCCAAACCATTAGTAAAGAACCAAAGAGAGAGACATTTCATTTGTAACAAAACAACCTTTCTCAGAAAAAACTCAGAATTAATCAAGTAGCAGAACAGTGCTTCTGCCCATTTCTTAATTCAGTGCAGTGATATCAATTTAGCAGATGAGAGGCACCAGTTACATTAAACATGTTCTTGTTTCCCTGAAATTGTGCCACTAGCTTTGATCAACCTGAAGCAAAATTTGTACATTTCTGTAAAACAATAATTTTGAGCAACTAGCTGTAAATTCAGCCCACAGAATTTGAGCCTCTCAAGGCTTTTTAGCTTCTATGACAGCTAATGTAGCCTATCAGCCTTTTCATTTCACCTTTTCAATATCACGGTGTAAAGAAAATAAAACCAACAGTTCTCTAAAAGAAAACCATGCACTGCTGCACCCCAGACTTGGGGTCTTACTTTTATTTTTAAAAGGGGTGTACAAGTAAAATATTCTATGTGAAAGCTTGGGAATTAAGCATTCTACTATTTTCTTTTGGCTCTGTTCATAAACTTGCATTTTAACAGAAGTTAAAATAAGCATCTCAGAATGCATTAACCTTCTACAGTAGTATTTCTGTAGGGAAATGTTCAGCTCACATTCCTAAGAGCAAGCCCATACTATTTGTCCAAAATGAGGATTTTTTTTTTTTTGTCAGGGGGGCTTTTTTTTTTTTTTTTTTTTTTTTTGGAAGCCTGAGAATTAATGAAGTCCCTTCACAGTGCGGTCCAGACAGGTACATACCCCACAGCTCAGGAAATGGAGGTAGGATAGCCTTTAGCACACTATAACCATATGATTCATGGTTGGAAAACTAACCTGATGATAAATAAGCTGGCAGAGCCTGCCCAGAAGGGCAGGTAAAAGATTCCTGTGTCCACACATCATCTTCACAAACAAGGAAAGACATGGTCCCTGCCTGCAGAAGGTAAAAAACACATGCTCATTTTACTGCTTCTTTTTACCCCCAATACAGGAAGAGGTATTTAAAAATGCTTAAACACACTGAACCTGAGCCATACTTGTCTGTAAATACAGGACAATTATCATTCCATTTATAGGCCCAAAGGAAGTGTCACTTTTGGACTATCTCAACAGAGGAGCCCTACGAGGGCATGAACTCCACCAGTGCTCTGCCTCAAATACTTGATACTATATAGTCAAAGAGGTGTTCAGTAAGAGATGACAATAAGGAAAGGAGGAAGCTGCCTGGGGCACAGACAGCTTTTTTTCAGACAGGGAGCACAAGGTAAACAGAGGCAGAGCAATAAATGGGATCAAAAAACAAAGCAAGAGCAAAAAGGAATT
Source organism: Haliaeetus leucocephalus (assembly GCF_000737465.1). NCBI lineage: Eukaryota > Metazoa > Chordata > Aves > Accipitriformes > Accipitridae > Haliaeetus > Haliaeetus leucocephalus. The sequence goes on along the minus strand of NW_010973104.1, from coordinate 1,465,061 downwards.
AATATAAGGTCCTGTTGCAAAACAGAGGAAGGGACAGAGGGAGGGACTTTCCCACCCAGATGACAGAAATAAACATCCTCAGAGGAGATTGGATGGGGAGCTGGGTTTAGAAACAATTTCCTGGGACACTCTTGTTTATCACAACTACTTTCCAGCACAGGTTTTCAATATAGATTGATCTGCTCCAGGGCAGAAGTGTAAAAGAGAGGGAAAGACGCACTGGTTGCCAAAGCATGCTGCACTACAGAGAGGCAGCCACCTAGTTCAGTACTGTCAGCAGCTGGGATTACAGGCAGCTTGTCAGTACATTGCTGTTTTCCAACAAAGCGATTTTCCCCTGAAATGTGGGCCATAATGTTATCAATTAATATGTATAATATGATTGAAATAACCAGGGAACTGCTAATGTACTGTATACAGCCCCAATCAGTTAATATTTAAAATAGGGAAACAATAACTAGACATGATTTAGGGTTTAGGAACTAACTATTAGACAATGTGGCTTTATGTTTATGTCAGAAAAGGGAATGGATTGTGGTCTGGTCAATAAACTTTGAAGAACCACTTGGAACTGCCAAGACAGAGTAAGAAATAGGTAAAAGGTAATTCCTACAGGAGGAGATGGTGACCACCGACTCATTGACCACCTACTCAAATGATACCACCTACTCAAAAGAAGACAATGAAGGAAGGAAGGAAGACAGAGTCTGTGCACTAATCTACAGGAGAGGCGAAGAAGAACGAACCAATCATTAAGGGTAATAATAATGAATATGTATTTCTTAAGTTTATAAATATAGGAATTTTTGAGACAAAGGTGTGCTGTCTTGAGACAGGCACCCATTCATGCGCATCAATGAAATTAATTTGAAAATACCTCGAGACTGTGTTATTGGCTTGCACACCAGGTAAACGAACCCCGTTTGAGGGACAACAATAACGTTTACAGACTTCTGTTACAACATGAAAGAGATGGCTATTAATAGAGTCCTTCCAGTGGCAGAGGAGCGCTACCTCTCCCTCCTCATACAGGCCAGAATCAAACTGAGTCACTTGAATCACTTCCAGGGGGAAGAGGGGATGGGAGGCAGCTAGAAGGTGTATCATGCTGCTATTCCTGTGCCTGCAGCATTAGACTTTATGCCTCACTCATTTCACACTAGATATGGCATTAGGGATGAAGGCTGAATGCGCCAAAAGCACTGAACGTGCCAAAAAGACACCCCGAAGACACATCAGTGCTCACTGTCAAAAGACAAGCATTCTCCTCCCCCGATCTCTAGTATCAGCCAGCAAATAATTGCTGGACAAAAAGAATTTGCTCCATTCCCCACCATTCAGCTGAAAACGCCAACCTGAGCACGTAGTATCTGTGGAAAGTTTTTATATGTTGTCACAGAGCCAAATGCCACCTTTTTCCAAAGGGATCAGTAATGACAGAGGAGTAACATATTTTATTTACACATATACATCAAAGCACATTAGTTCTTAGATTACAGAATACTCAGGATAAAGCAGCCTGCAATTGCCAGCCTGGTATAGTGGGTATTAACAACCACAAGTCCCTCCTCACCCCTGGACAAGTGTTAGAATTCTAGCGTATTAATGAGTTTTGATTTCCCCACTCTTTCACTTGCATCTTACCTGTCGGGAGGGTTAAAATAGGAAGCAGCTATTAGGTTTTGGCAGAACGATGTCAGCAGAAGATCAACAACCTGGAATAAGAGACCCACTGGTAATTCCTACTTGTTGGGCTGGATATCTAGATCCAGTTTTGTGCTGCATGTGTGTGTGTATATATATATATATAATGTTTCCCAACATTAAAACAAGGCAATGAATTGGTTAGTGACATTCACTGCAAGTTGTACAGATCCACTGGCACTAAGAAGAGATGGAAAGTTAAGCCTGTAACAGCCCAGGAATGATCCCAGCACACAACAAATATCTAGACAAGCCTGGTGAAGAAAGCCTAGCTCATCACAGGACTGCTCTGATAGAATATATCTCTAGATCTCGCCACCAGACACCCAACAACTTCCAGGAGGTTAAAACATATGCATAGTCTGTGCACAAAGTAGACAAAAGGAGAAGAGTATTTCCTGTTCTCCACAGACAAAGCAACCTTTCACAGGGACTATCCAGATGCATTTTTACCTACTCAACCCCACTAGTTTCTCACCCAAAGCCAGATGGTACTCACACTCTGATGGCTGGGTTCCAGCCTGGGGGCAGAAATATCAACTTGGATTGGAGAATTCAAAGTAGCAGCTTCATTCTCATGACTGCTGTGACCCAAGATGTTTGTGAGTCTGTCAGAAATCACTGCAATCTGTGCTGGCACATCTGCAGGAAGGTAACAGGAGAGGAGGAGAACCAGGACAGAAGTCATGAAAGATTTTACAGCTCCACATAAGAGGAAGAAGTGAAATATATACTCTAATTGATCAGAGCCCAAAGCATGTTATGAAAAGCTTTAATGAGCAAAAAATGTTAGCTGGAACACAGCGATCATCATCTTCATTTTAGAAGACAGCATTGTTTTTTCCCAGTACTACTACCAACACACATCAAGAATAGTTTTTCACACCAGAAAGGAAACAGCCTTCAAAAGGGGGCCCAAGTCACCAGGCAAGTCCCAGGAATGGGGCTGCCAATCTTGGCAAAGATCAGGGTGGTACCAAGTGATCATCACAAAGATGCAGACCTTAAGTTCTGAACTCAAGCATGGGAAATACGTCAGATATTAAAATATATATATATTCATAGCTGGAAGGATTATACAGATCTGAAAGATTACCATCTTAAGGTACCAGCAGCAAGTACTGCTGCTGCTTTGGCTAGCATTAGCCACATTTTATTAATGCAGTTTTTGTAACAGTCAATTATGGGTAGTTATAACTTGCCTTCCTGCATACCTTTGTATTTAGCCTGGTCCACAATCAGTGTCCTTAGTTCAGCCAGTTCAGCCTTCAGCTGCTCAACAGGCTCTTTGGAATGGCTGGTCTCTACTTTTGATTCATCTAGACAAGTAAGAGAGAAATGCAACACATCATCCTCACCCTTGTGCGGTACATCAGTTCATAAAATGCATTCAGCAATTTCTGCACACATTTTCTGTAGAAGCAGTATTTACTTTTCTGTAAGCTATAACAGATCCCCAAACCGTCAATCTGCCACATATATAGCTTTGTTTTTACATTCAAAATGTGCTATTTGATTAATCATTTATGAGTTTATGCCTAGTTTCAGAAAGGAATTCAGTTTTTAAAGACAAGAGGCAAAAGAATTCTCCTTTCAGAGTTCCCTTCCTACTCACTTTAGCTCTCTGCCCCTTACAGAAACATTTGCTGACCTCAAAAGACTGGAACCAGTCTCAAAACACAGAGACAGACATTACAGCGTGAATACTACCTCATCAGCTTCTCCTCAAGCCCAACACCATGCAACATCTCCAGATGTTACATGTTAGTCTATTCTGTTTTTTGTTTAAAAGAAGAAATAAAAGGAAATTCCTTTTACCACTAGAAAGAGAGTGCCACCAGCAACAAGCTGCCACAGCACAGCCCCAAAAACCACCCGTACAGTTCGTTAGACAGGAACAGCATCTTGTACATGGGCCAGAAATAACTCAACCATGAACAAGAGCAGTAAATAACAAAGGTTAAATTAATACTTGTTATAAACACACTGTAAAGCAACAAGGTGTTAGGAGACTGCTGAGTCACTTTTATGTGCAAGAATGAGCACTAACGAACAGGGCAGGCTTACAGCTGACCAATACTCAGTCCTGCCCTAAATCCAGCCTCTGTGCAAGAGCCCCAGGGATGGATTAGGATGCAGAGGATGGGATTAGGACGCAGATCAGGCCGATCAGGATACAGGGGACACAGCTCAGCTTAGGACATGCCACTAGAGGTCACTGGCAATTCAAGGACTCCTGCAGAGCCCTGGCTGCCCGTTGGGAATCGGGCCGATCCCGGCACACAGGGATCCTTCATCCCTGCCGGTTGCCAGGACAACCTCCGCAGCCAGACTGCTGCACATCTGCGGTTCCCCAGGACTGCTTTGTCACGCCTCTCGAGCTACAGCATCTCCAGAAAGCTTCAGACGCCCAAAGTGCCCTGAGCAGGAGTCAATCACAGATCCGTCTCTGTACAGAGTACACTTATCGCCACCACACTCTGGGAATGATCTCTGCTCGCTAGCCTGACCTTTTCATGTCGTATAAACCTGTGGTGAGGATGTTGCCCGTTTGAAGATACGTTTGAAACACTCATTTACTGAAAGAGATAGGAGAGCTCATTAAATATCTATTACACTGACACACACTGCACCAGTAACGTGGCTACAGTGATGGGACCCGAAATTAGTGGGGCCTTCCCACCCAAACACATGTAAACTATGCACTGTGATCCCTTTGCCGCTGGCTCCATCCCTAGCCCCTCCCGTTTCCCCAGATCTCAGTCACGCACAGTAATCCATTGTTAAAAGAGGATGATGGTGAGTTCAGGCAGCCCAAGTGCCATTACGCAAGGGATCAACACAGCAGGTTCACACCCCAGGCTAGCCAGAGCTGAGAAGCATTCAAGCTGCAAACGCTGATTCATGGAGATGTATTTGAGCTAGATTTAAATCAGCTAGCTCAGGCATCATTTGCAGCCTCAGCACAGAGCTACGCATGGACTGCAAAAATCCCACCCAAGCAGGATAGGCAGAGAAAGTCATTACGAGAGTAACTATTTAATACCTCAATAAGACATAAAGAACATACACATATTTACGTATAGATTAAAGACCTAATCAGCGGTAACTTTTTGAAAATTTTCAATTCAGGAGGGCACCAATGGAAAAATTAACTTTTCTTCAAACTGATCCATAAGTAAATGTCATATTTTTTTACCTTGTAACATTTTCTCTTTCATAGCACAACAGGCTTGCATGTATGTGGAGTACAAGTTTGAGGGTATTTTATCAGCGCTATAATAATTTAAAAAAAAAAAAAAGAAAAAAGAGACATTTATTATACTGCATAACCACATTCAAACTTCAGCTTTATTAAATATAAGCATAAACAACAGCTATGCTATGAAATGTAATTACAGAGGCTCCAAAGCATACTGAGCATCTGAAGCATTTTTTAATCATCATCTGACATGAGGGCCAGAAATTTATATCCAAGGCTTTCATAGCAAGTATTATACATGTGTAACACACACTACACAAAAACAATACTATGTATATCATTAATGCATGTATTAATACCTATTTCATATATAGTACGTGTCTAAGATCACATAAGAGTGTAAGTTATATGACACGCAGTATTCACACATCTAAAACACTAACGTGATGGACACCAAAAAGTTTTACCTCTAACACTTGCTGGGCAGGCATTCAATACTAAAAACATATTACGTGAGGCTTCCTAGAACTCAGCTGCTCCTCTTACAACTTTAATTTAAAAGAAAAAATCCAGTCTTTTTTAGAGTCAGGCTGGAATGACAAGGCAGAGCCAAATGCCTCATTTGTAGGCAGCGTTGCAAATATTTTTTCTTCATGATAGGCTACAGAGGAATTAGTGGATTTAAAATAAAGCTGTTCCTGCAGTGCAGAAAAGCACTTTTAAACATGCACACAGGACAATCATGAGTTCTGAGAGGGCCTGCGTTCTCCTGAGGCATTATCCTGGTGTCCCATAAGAGCAACTCAAAGCATTAACAGACATTTAAGTTTCATCTTCCACTTCTCCCATATCCTCTCCCAAAGAGAGGAGAGCTTTTCACGGGGGGGGGCTCGTATTCCTGGTGAAATTTTATATTCAGCAGTATCCTCCAAAGTTTGCATAAAAACATATCTGGCCTGCAGTCAGAGGGCTGCATGGGACTACTTCTAGATAATGGTTTCACAGTGGCTAGAGGACTAATTACAGAACTGAAGACATTCACCTATACAGATAAGCTACCCATCCACAACCTGCAAGCCACAAGCCTGGCCACAAAGCCCTGCCAAGAGGGTTAGCCAACACGCAGGGTTTTGTAAACAAGGTGTCAAAGCCTCCAATAATCTGATGTAAAGTCAAATGTTCTGAAGAGAAAGTCCAGAAGCACAGAAAAAAAACACTGGGAAGTCTCAATACCTCTTTAAAGAATCTATAAAAGCCATGCGTGCATCTGGGGTTTTAGGGAGCTGCAATAGAAAAACAGGCAGGTTAGGCACAAATTACCTGTCTACAAACACACATCTAGATGGGAGGATCAAAAAAAAGCCCAAACCAAACACTAACCACACGTGGCCTCAGCAAAGCAGGAAGAAACCAGGAAGTATAATATGGTCGCCTGAAAATACTGAGACAGAAAACAAATATAGCAAAATATTAACAATGTCAAAGCTGCAAAGTACCATTTTGTTACCTCAAGAATTAATTTGGCTCCTGCAAATAAGAAATATTCATGGTAGCATGAATAACCACAGACAAATCAAGTTCAGATTAACCAATAGTTATTCATTTCTTTAATTTTGCTTTTTATTTATTATAACAATTGTGCACTTCTCTTGCAGGTGTGAATATGCCTTTTACTCTCTGCACAAATAACCTCTATTTAGATGACTACTGAGGAAGTAGATAACATGGGGAGAATTTCCCAAAACCTCCTTTGCTCACATTCTCAATTTTTCTTGTTTTGTTATTTTGATTTGGACTTGACTTTTATTATTATTATTATAGCTGAAAACAAAAAGAGTCAGAAGCACACGGTACCTGGCTTCTATCACAGATGTTGGGATCTTCCTTGTGTTTTCAAATATCTGAAGGGCCTTTTCAACGTCACGAAGTGCCTGGCCCTGGGGCTGGCTCACACAAGTAACAATTAGAGAAAGATATTGTGAGAACTCAAGGACAACGATAATCTTCCCTCCTTATTTTTTCAGGGTTAGTAACAGTTGTCTGTGCTGTGAAGGGAAGTGACTGAACAAACACAACTGAATAACAAGAACTACCTGATACAGAGCAAAACTGCAGGATGGAGAAACCAGCCTGAACCATCAGCCTGCCTCGATAACGCTGTTATAAATAACAGCTATTCTGGGTCAGCCCAAAGGTCCATGTTGTTCTGTATGCACCTCCTACAGCAACTCCAGCAGATACTCCTGCTTAACATCACATTGTTTATTCAATTGTCCCCCACGGGGACAGTATATTTTCTGTTCTGGATTTGGTATATTGTTATTCTATTTTAGTTAGTACATTTGGAATTAAGACCCATAATCTTTGCTTGCAGCCCATGCTACTACACTCCAGGCAGAGGGACTGCCACCCCGGGTTTCTCTTGTTCGAGCCGTAAGACAGCTTAAGACTGCAACAACCCGGGCCAGTTTCTCAACAAACAGATCAGACTTGGAAGAAATTAAATTAAATCTTCACTTATGACTTTCAGTTCATCACAGAACTAGATTTCATCGCAGTACATTCAACTACCTTGTCACCAGCCTGTATTTCATGTACTCCAGCTAACTGACTGTATAAATGAGGCCCCCTAGACTGCCATACTTGTGATCAATATATAGGAAGGAGCAATAGAGCCAAATGCTTCCTTATCAACTACTGTCGTTACCCAAAACTTATCATGAACCACAGTGTGAAACTGCAGACTGTAGATTCCCTCCCCAAATCTCCTTTAAATATGAACACTTTGAAAACACCACCAAATAGATGATATGCTGTACTGAAAAGAATCAAAATACATATAAAATGCTTTCCTACATGATCAAATCATTGGGAGCAAAGCCATAGAGGGAAGTGTCACTATTGTAACATGCTGGTCAATCAGCAGAGCTAATGCAGCCCCAGTTCCTGCAAACCTGTGCTCTGCATCCCCACACCATACAACACCATTAGATCTCCCTTTGTCCCTTAAATCCTCCCCCACAGAATCTTCCATTTATTTTCTATACTCCACAGTACAGGATGGGCAAGAGGTAACCAGCACTTTCCTGCTTCAAACAGCAGGTGCTGACTGGATGGCTAATGTAGGTGCTGCTTGGCCAGTAGCTAGCTGGCTAATTGCTGAGTTCCCCTGCGGCATCATCACGGAATACTCATCGCAGTTTGTTTGTCCTCTGTGTAAGTCTAGTTTTCATGAAATCTGGGGAAGCGGTTGCATATTTATGGCCGCTAACCCCTCTGTCTTAAAGCTGGAGAAGATTTGGCAGCATGCTCAAACTTGGTAGGAATGGCAGACAGGTGGATAACCTAAGCTCTTTTGCAGAGGAAAAGGGGCATCACTGATGAGAAAACTGTTAGACAGACCAGCAGTACCTGCACAGATTCATCTGTGGAAGACAAGTCTTCATAGAGCCCCATATCTTCTATAGCAACCTGTGTGAGGTTAGAGAGATGCATATGGTCGCAACACAGCTATTATTTTGACAGATCCAGAAAGAACTCTTCTCAAAGAGACAAATTTTACTAACCTTAAGGTCAGCCAGTCTGGTTTTAGCCAGAGTGATGTACTCCAACAGAATGGACCGATGTTTTGTTGGCACAAAAGGCGGGTACATTATATGGACCTGAAGTGTGCAATTCACAAGATTTGCCATTTTTACAGGAAGTTTAGTGTAAAATTCCAGTTATGTTTACCACCAGAGATGTTATTGCTTGTTTTAAGATAAGCCACTTTCATGGCAACTGACATGCAATTTTTCCCAACAACAACAAACAAAATCCCTGAAGTGCTTAAATTTAAACTCCATGAGAGGAATTCTCCTTCTTGTCAAGTAAATAAAAGAATTTTTACTTCCTTATTTCAGGGAGAAAAGGTTTTAAATAATGTATCAGAAGTAATGCAGTTACTATAACAATATTAACAATATGCTGAACCTAGTCAGACATGTAACGCAATTACTATAATAACAATAATAATAAGCTGAACCTAGTCAAAGGCACAAGTATGTTCACTTTGGAGCAGTTCTGTATCAGTCTTTAGAAAACCATCTCTATTAGCATCTTCTGACCTTCAAGTACGGCGCTGCTTCAAAGGGCACTAGCTCTGACAAGAACTCAAAGAGGAAGACCAGAGCTTTCTTACTGCTCCCGTGGTGACCACCAGAGCTCCCAAAGGAAGCCTGAAACAGGGGAAAAAGACAATGCAGCCTTTCAGTGTGGAGAGAATCCCCATCCCAGCAATGCCGTAACTCAGCACACAAATCCCAGACATCTGTTACAGATACCTGCTTTCTGTCAAGAGAGTCTTTCTGGAGAATAGGCTCCAGAGAAAGTTTATAGAAATCTCTATGGAAGTTTTCTTTGAGTTTCTTTGTCCAGTTTCCAGAAAGCCTGCCATGTCATGCTCAAAGTTTGTTCTGACACACTACCATGAGAACTCTTAGAGGAGTTAAACAAGGCAAGACCAAAATGCACCAAAGGATTGAGATTCATGAGGGAACCACAAATCTGCCAGTTTCTACACAGCTTTATCTGAGCATTTCAATGAAAATAAGCCAGTCTGAAACTATACAGAACATCAGCAGTTTACCTTTTGATACATCCTGAACACTCTATCAGCAAAGGCTGAGCTTAGATTTGCAAACTCATAAAAAGGAATTTACAGGTTTAAATTATGTGGAGATTTGCATACCTAAAATACCTACATGTTTATAACTAAAAGCTAACAACCAATTATCTATAAGGTCAAACACAGCAATTACAGCTGCATGCAAACATCCAGGAAATAGGAATGCTTCATCTGCAATAACCTACAACTTATGCAAGAACAACAGTGTTGGTTATCAAGATACTGAAGTACATCCAAGATTATGAGTACAACAGGAATTACATGTCTGCATTCCTGACAAGTAACTAGAGAACAAGATGGACTTAGAAGATGAAAGAAGGGAAAACCAAAAGAAAGCCAAATAAATATATTCTTTGCAGACACAAAGGCAGTAATAAATATTAAATCACTCCTAATACCAATACAATCACTTGTTACTCTTTTCCGCACACACACCACCCCCTCACCCCCCTCTAATTCCTGGCTATCTGGTCTGAAACTAGGCTTTTGCTGTGCAGCAGAACATTCCTTATGCACAGGTTTCTCATACTTAAAACAAAGATTACCAGTCAGGCCTCATCTAGACTTACCTTAAACCATTCAGAGTAAGGCATGAACACAGCAGGGCCCTCTAGAGCAGCCTGACGAGCTATCAGGAATGCAGTGATCATATTTTCCATATCATAATTCTCAAAGGCCTTTATCAGGAGATGTCTCAGTAGATCTAGAAACATAAAACAATAACCTCAGACTTTGCTCTTGACAACTGTGCTGTAATTTTCTACAGTAAATGAAGACAAATACCTGTGATAAAACATCTGCCACATAAAGAAGGATTTGTATTGCAGCTTGGGGAACCTTTGGGACTCATTTATATTTTTTCATGCACTTTTAACAGTCAAATACTCTAGGATTTCAACCTGCAAGAACTGCAGGGAGTCCAGCAATGAGATAATCAGCAAGAAACTCTAACAAACAAGGTCTGCTAGCAAAAGTGAGATAGAAGAACTAAGCTTCAGTAATCACTACTCCAATTAATAATGAAGGTAATTATCAAATAACCACTCTTAGCTGTACAGTATGTTTAAGAAGTGTCAGGCACAAGGCCTGGCATTCGCATCGCCTCTGACACGGAATTTCTGAATGGAAAAATCAGATTTTCTGCTGTTCTTTTCCGTGCAGGAATCTCAAAACAGCAACTATGAATGACTATGCTGCTACACCAGTCAGCATGGTTTCCCTCTAAAGTACCTGAGAAGCAACAAGTACACATTAGCTTGCAGGCTTGCCATTACTTACTTACCTTTGAACGGCTGCTCAGCCTCAGCCTGACAGACTACCAGCGTGGAAACACAGGACAGGACATGCTGCCAGTTCACTTCATGAGTCTCCAGGACTTGCTGCAGCTGGCAGATCAACTCCTTTGCACTGAATGCCATGAACATCTGGAAGAGCAATAGCAATTCATTTTAGCTATGATATACAGCCACTCATAAAGTGAAATATACTGTCAAGATTAACATGCAGATGTCTTTTGCAAGACTCCTGAAAAAGCTATCCTGCGTGCATCTTTTGCTTCAGCTTTCCAGGGCTAGATATCATCCTGGCTTGGAACCAGCATTGGCTAAAATAAACAGTAATATTCCAGTTCTTTCAGCAGTCATGTCATATTCTGTAACAGTGAAAATTCACATCTTCATTTGTTATCTTTGTTCTCATTAAGAGCTTTGCACAAACAAAAATCCCTGTAGTACTTTTTCTTCATGCTTCCTCCTGCCTACAATTTCTGGCAGCTGGTTCAGATTCTGTAGCTGGAATGCACTAGTTCTAAATAATCTCACTTCAGATATTTCAATGAATATAAACCCAACATAAAGTTCTCTTTGTGAAACCAGGAAGACATACTTTGCGGTACAAGGTAGTAAGCAGTGAACAAGTTCTTGTAAAGCTCCACTCTTTCTGCATATGGATGGCATCAGACACTGTACCCAGAAAAAGAAAAGTTTACTCTTTAGCAATAGGTTTTAAAATACACCCAAAATGCATGATTTAACCACACAAGACTTCCCTTGGGCTTTGGCAACCAGATATGTTAAAAACTGCTCACTGAAATCCTCTCTCTCCAATTTGTCTTTGGAACACGGACTGTGGCAACAAGGACCGTGCCATTTCACTACCACACTGTCATCTCAAAGCTGTTCTTGTGATCACACATTCGTAGGCCAACATAGCGCATGCACACAGAATCAGCAAGGAATCATCTTTTTCCTCAATAATCTCTTTGAACTGGAAAGGCAGCAACAACACAGCTCTCCCACACGACAGGCAAGCAGCTCTAGATCATCACTCAGAGTGATTTTACCAGACATTTTGTAGTCCAAACATATTTCTTCCTAAAAACATCAAGCTTCACAATTACCAATCATGGATTAGAAGCCTTCCTGCCTTTATCTCTAATATACCAAAAGAAACAGCCAGTCAGCAGAGAAAGGCCCTGTCTTTTGCATAAACCCAAACACACACAGGGGCCAGACTATCTTAGCTGCAAGTACTCTCTGCAGCACCACCTCTCCCACCCAGTTTCTCCTTCGGCCAGGACTGCTCCCAGCAGCCAGAGCTCCCCCACGTCTCCTCTGTAAAGGCTGCTATTAGATGTTACTCCAAATATCTGTTCATGAGCTGTTGGCTGAAGCTCTGTTTGAAGGCACTGATTTTCCACCTAAAGTTTTCTCCTGAACTACAGCCCTCTAAAGCCCAGACCCCAGATGAGTTTGTTTTTGTCTGATCTGGCACCCTGCTTATATAGACCCTGGGAAAGAGCTGGGGAGTAAGGCAGCTTCTCTGGCTCTGGGTCCCCCAGGCTGGTCTCCATTTAGCAAGGCCCCAGGTGGGACGGAGCTCCGGACACACAATAACACACCCTGGAGACACTCACTTCTCCCCGCCTGTTCCTACCTCTCAACAACGGGTTGTAGGTAAGAACTTCGGTCAGGGTGTGTCTAAAAAACTGCTGCAAGGAATCCGGATGAACCGCACTTTTATAAACTGACACATTGAACACATTCAGCCTACAAATGACAAGGAAATAGAAACAATGCACAGGAAGTATGATCAACCAGGTGCTGATTAGGGTGAATGACTAATTTTTCTTCTACACCTATCTTATCAAATTGCTAGAGATATATACTTTTTCGTATGTATTTCTAAAAATCCATTGCTTACTCAACATTACGTAGCTATTAGATTTACAAACTTTCTAATGTATATCCCTGCACAGGACGGGAGTGAATGTTGACATGTACAAAGGAGTTAAACAAAACCGGTTTGGAAGCAGGAATTGGAGCATGACGGCAGCTTCCAGGTGTTTCTGCTCAGAAGCAGAGGGAGAAAACTTGATGAGGGAAACTAACCAAATGCCAGGAAAGTGCTCCAAGATTGGTTCCAACACTGCCAGAACACCCTTTCCTACCTGATGCTTATCTTCTTACAAGCATTTTTATTTGCACATATTTTATTAAAGAGGAGAATATTAAACACCCCATCTGGGGTGGTGTGTGTGTGTAAATAAATTTTAAAAGCCCCACAACATTCCCCCTATTTCAGTTACAAGTGTAACAGTGGATAAAAAAACTTCCTCCTGACATTATTCGGAGGAACAGCATTTCTTACCAGAACCTCATAGCTTGCAATGTGGAAACCTCTTCCTGCTTCTCTTTACCAACAGCATCAAGCACCCCTGTACCCCAAAATAACAACACAAAAACACAATGAGAGAAATGGAAAGAACTGTGACACTAAACACACAGGAACTAACAGGAACAAGCAATCTGTGCACCTTTAAGAAGGTGACCCCATTAGGGAAATATGCAGAAGCCATTCAGCAGCATTAAATTCTTACGAAATTTTTTCAAAAGTGACACAGACTCAAAAACTATTAACACTAACCTTGAACCAATTTAAAAGTGTTCCCAAGAATGTGCTAATAATTAAGCCATCTAAAAATGCACATAAATTAGTATTCAATTTCCAAACCCAATCCTAATTGTGCAGTGCATCTCTAAGTGTGAACACTGCAAAGCTGCATGAGAGAAAAGTCTGTCTGGAGGCAGGGATTTGCACAAGCAAGCTTTGAATTAACAACCCCTGGAAAGAATGGTTTTAACTGCCCTCGCCAAACAAAAACCACGCTGGTGTAAGCGCCACAAATTTCTAACAGCAGTGGGACTTCATGTTATGTTTGCTTAGCAGAAAGTCCTTCAAAAGCTAGTTCTGCCCCCAAATGACTGGAGAAGTCAAACAGGTTGGTGGCTTGCACAGCACATTGCCTTGACCATCAGCCTACACACCACTCAAAAGCCCACACACTGAGACCCTTTGCTTTACAGCGTGCTGCAGCGGCAGTTTTTGTTTCTTGTCCCATCCTACCTTTAAAAGCCTCCTACAGTTAATACTGAGCTGGGGCAGCAAAACAGGCATCCCTCACATGCCTTTCGTGAGGCAGTCCAGTGTTAATACGTAATACTCTCCTCCCCTGCTGAGGAATACTTTAAGGTTAAGTAGGGGAGAATAGAGAAAAGGAGATAAACTCTACTTATCCTCGGGCACAGGAGTTCAACACAGCAAGATCAGTACTATGAAGTACAGTGCTCCTATGCTCCTCTCAGCCTGTCCTTCTCCTCCTGTGAAGGTCTTCATTAATAGTGAATTATTTTACATAAAGAATCCTAATGTTCTTCAAAGCAGTTGATTAGTTAAGTGAAACCCCTCAAAGGTGACCCAAAAGTATACGCTAATAAAAATACCTCATATAAAACTCATTTAATACAATTTTCAGACACACAGACTGCAAGTCAGTCAGTGGCAGTGCAGGCTGCACAAACGTGAAGGTCAAATGAAGAGCAGGTTAGCAGACTCCTGTCTGACTGCCAACAGCCTGCTTCTCTTACTGCAAAAATTCCCCTAGTCCCGTGTTTGTAAGGGTTATTTTTCAAGTACCAACACTGTTAAAGGGCCACCTGAGATGGGACTCATACATATTAAATAATAAAGCACTTCTCTTACAGCTTTCCCCTTTTAGAACCACTCTGCAAGGTCTGTAAGGCATCTCTGTCTAAAGACAATGCTCCCTGCAAGAGGTGGGGTAAGGGATAAGGCTGGCAGCACCCATGAGAGACTCAGAATGGAGGGAGCAGTCCTGGTGTTATGTCCTGGGTTTCAGTCATCTTACAGCAGAGGAAAAGCTCTAACCTCTGCAGTAGCACTGAGCATGTTCCTGAAACATGCCAGCAACAAAAGTGGTAAAGTGCTGTCACTAAGGAGATAGGAAAGTAACAGCAGCCGCACAGATTATACTAATACACTGGTGTCGGGAACGTGAGGAGGTGTAAGGGAACGCTTCCTCTGCTGTAGAGCCAATACAGCAATTTACCATGAGGATCATCTGTGACATCAGACAAAAAGAAACCCTCCTGTATGTTTAGTCTTTCTGCATCGGGATTTGCAATGCAAATCAGGCACTGCTACGCTTGGGCTCTCAGCAGCAGCATCAGGACTGCCCAGGCCAAAACAGGCACGTTGTCCCTGGGACAGTTCTTGAAGACTGGCTGTTTAAAGACTACACATGTACATTAGATGTCTTTGCTCAGCATTTAAAACAAACAAAAAAAAGTTTCACAAAACAGTCTGCAAATCCAAACTGTGAGCCAGCAAAATAGCCTACTTGCACATAACTTTGTAAACTCAACATTTAATTTACTAAGCAGAAAAAAATTATCTAGGCCTAACCTCTGTGCTACAATTGTTTCCAATCAAACTTGTTAAAAATCAGATCAGATAGCTACCTGATGTTGCAGCTGGGAGCATCAAAATGAACTAGCATAAAAGGCAAGAAATTATCTGCAGTGTAGAAGACACTCACTTTACAAGAGTGAAGGGGAAAGCAGAGGCACATAAAATCAGTGACATAAATATTATGCATAACAAAGGAAAAGCATCCCAGGCAAAGGATTTCTCCTTAGAGATTTAGCAATGCCCTTAGAGATTTAGCAATGAACAAGGAATGTAAGTCTAGCAAACAGCAGTGACTGCACAAAGCTAGGAATCACAAAAACACTTACATGTCAACATTCTTTGCAAGACGGCATGACAGATCTGTTCAAAATTGACAAATTAAGACCATTTAGAGTTTAAAAGAGCTATAGTTATATGCAGAAAAAGTAAATTGACTCAAAGAAAGAGTTTTGTCCCTCTTAATTTAAAGCTTAACTTTTACCTCAGGCTCTACTGTAGAACAGATACAATAGACCAAAGGGCAAGCATTTCCCATGCTTACCAGCACTCCATGCCTCATATTCAAATGGAAAAAAGGTGAAACCAAGGAAGCTTAAAAAGTCCTTGATGTGTCACCTTGGAGAAATCCTCCATACAAAAAGTCTCTGTTCTGGTTTCACCATTTCCTCTGCATCCACTCCAGCACCTGGACCACCACCACCTTCTTTGTTGCTCTAAGCTCTGATCTATTTACACTCAGTGAGGCACAGAGGTGTATAATGAAACTACTCTTTTAAACAACCGTTAGTAAATAGGTTCATTTTGTCCTTACATAGGGGACATTCTTGAATTCCGACTTCCTTCCCAGCTCCGAAGTTTGCTGAAAGCCATTCTGAAGAAACAGTATTGCAAAGTCTGCAAATCAAGAAGGAATTAGTGTTTCAGCATCTCCCTTTCAATAAAGATCACTTGCTCTTTCGCCTCGCCATCTGTCTCCCAATAGGACTAGTGTCTGAAAAGCCTCATTCACTACACAGCAGTGAGCAGGAATCATTTATTTTCTTGGAGTAAAATTACACCCAGGCAAAAGGACCTAGAACAACAGATGGCAAGGAGCACAGAACCTTAAAGGATTATAAAGGCTGAAGAATTTACAGGTGTTATGCTCTATTACCACTGCAGAACTCATATGGGTTGTACCTGACCAATTGCACTGGTCCAAAGGTCTGACTACAGCTCCTCAGTCAAATGGTGTAGTGATTTTTTTCTAAACAAAACCACAAAATAAATAATAGAAAATGACAGGGGGGAAATGGAACTGTTAAATATTTCTGGTCCAAAATATCTCAGACACTTTGCAGGAGCATCACACTCTCAATATATCATCCCTGGCCCCATACACCTTGCAACTACACTTTCTTGTGATACTGTAACTCAAGGGGATATACAAATTCAAAACAATTATCTTTGAAGGG
The DNA here is from genome assembly GCF_000737465.1 of Haliaeetus leucocephalus. Classification (NCBI taxonomy): domain Eukaryota; kingdom Metazoa; phylum Chordata; class Aves; order Accipitriformes; family Accipitridae; genus Haliaeetus; species Haliaeetus leucocephalus. The sequence continues at coordinate 1,448,266 of NW_010973104.1, read as the reverse complement.
AAAAAAAATTGCTAAATTTACCAAATATAAAAATAGATTCCCCTGACTGAAACAGGTAAGAAAATGCAAAGTGAGGCCTCTGTTCTTACACCTCCAAGCTTTTGACTTGCACAGCTCCTGCTGCAGGCTGTGCAGACCAGCAGCCGGACCCCGATCCACCAGTGCCCAGTTGAGTGCCTTGCCTGAGAGAATGCGCCCAGCGAGCTCCACATCCCTGGAGGACTCCTCCACCTGCTCACAGAGGCCACAAAGGCTGTTGCACAGCCACTCCACCACAGCAGGGGCAGCCGGGTTGCTGAGAACAAACAAAAGCACGTTCAATTCAATCCTTCCTGCTTCTTTTAAGGCTTGAGTTTTTGCTCCACCATCCTCTTGGACTCAGGAAAGAACCATCTGTGCAGGACTCTGCCCTATATGTGGCATTTCATTTCTTTAATTTGGAACAGCAAGAGCTTTATTTGCTTTATAAAAAGCTTCTACAACAAGCATATCCAAAGGAAAAAATACATGTGAAGTTGTGTGTTCAAGTATTTCCTCACAGAATGGTTTGGGTTGGAAGGGACATTAAAGATCACCTAGTTCCAACCCCCCTGCCACAGGCAGGGACACCTTCCACTAGACCAGGTTGCTCAAAGCCCCATCCAACCTGGCCTTGGACACTTCCAGGGATGGAGCATCCACAGCTTCCCTGGGCAACCTGTTCCAGTGCCTCACCACCCTCACAGTGAAGATCATCTTCCTTACACCCAATCTAAATCTACCCTCTTTCAGTTTAAAGCCATTACCCCTTGTCCTATCACTACACTCCCTGATAAAGAGTCCCTCCCCATCTTTCCTGTAGGCCCCCTTTAAGTACTGGAAGGCCGCTCTGAGGTCTCCCTTCTCTTCTGCAGGCTGAACCACCCTGTTCTCTGAAGATTAACTCTGCCAAATCTCACCAAAATTTAAGGTTTGGGGAAGACAGAAGCACACAGCTTCTGCAAAGCAAGACTTCTCATCAAGACCAGCACTAATTTTTATGGGCTAAACGAGTTTCCAAAGCAGACCTGGAGGCACGCCCAGATAAATTCAAGGAGCTGGGTGACTGAGTCCTTTCCCACACTGCTTGCTAACTACCCACACCCACTGCAGCAGTGAAACAAAGCACTAGATAAAGCATCACCTAGGACGGTCTGCAGTGGTGGTTCCCACCGAACCATTTTGCTTCACATTGCGGCCAATTCGGCAGCCATTGGACAGCCAGCCACCACATCTTGAACTGTGCTACTTAACCCAGAGTAACCGCTCAGAGTTACCCAGGGTAACTTCTTAAATCCTGCTAATCTGATCACTTGCCAGCACCTGACTATATTCTTAGTCCAGAATACTCATGACTAATCCCCGATTACATTTCAATAGGCTTTAAGAGATTAAATACATCTGCAAACCTATAAACCTCTGCTCACCTCTCCAGCAGCTCTCCCAGTCCAACAATGTCGCCTCTGTGCAGGTGCCACACAGCTTCCAGCACTGGAGGGTCCTAACAAGATGTCGCAATTAGGTCATAGTCTGCATTTTGCAGTTAACGTTAACATTTGACTAACGTAAACTATACATAAAAACTAAATTCCATTTATTCAAACTATCCAGAACTTACTGAAATTAAAAAATGACAACATAGGAAATACCAGATGCGGAAAGATTATATCTGATTTTTCCTTTCCACAAATTTTGAATGGTTTAGGGCTGTAGATAGATCACCATTTTAAATTTTCATGGTCAAGTGATAAATATATCCATCTTTGTCCCCCTGAAATAATGCTGATTCTGCATATTCAAAGGAACACTGAATATCCCAGAAAACAGGTAACACCACTAAGTTTCAAGTCTTGTTAATTCAGATCCAGAAACAGATTAGAGAATTATCACTTAGCCTGTTAACTCTTTATTAGTCTCTGAAGCGAGTTTGTTGCTCTCAAATCCATTTCCCAATAGGAGATGACAGAAAGAGACACTGAAACTGTATGGGCAGAGGCCGATGGACACAGAGGAAAAAACAACACTGCTTGGGCAGTCCTGCTGCTGAACGCCAGGCTCGTCATCAGCAAAATTGGCACCAGGCATTGCTTCCATGCAGATGAAACTGCACCATTCATGCCTCCCTGCAACATCCCTTCCAGCTCCTGCCTGGAACAGCATGTCCTGGAGAGTCTTATGTGTCCTGGTTTCAGCTGGGATAGAGTTAATTTTCTTTCCAGCAGCTGGTATAGTGTTATGTTTTGGGTTCAGTAGGAGAAGAATGTTGATAACACACTGATGTTTTCACTCTTGCTAAGTAGTGTTTATACAGAGTCAAGGATTTTTCAGCTTCTCGTGCCCAGCCAGCAAGAAGGCTGGAGGGGCACAAGAAGTTGGGAGGGGACACAGCTGACCCAAACAGGCCAAAGGGTTATTCCATACCATGTGACGTCATGTCCAGTATAGAAACGGGGGGAGTTGGCCAGGGGGCAGATCGCTGCTCAGGAATTAACTGGTCATTGATCAGCAAGTGGTGAGCAATTGCATTGTGCATCAATTGTTTTGTATATTTCAATTCTTTTATTATTATTATTGTAATTTTATTATTGTTATTATTATCATTATTAGTTTCTTCCTTTCCGTTCTGTTAAACTGTTCTTACCTCAACCCACGAGTTTTAGCTTTTTGTTTGTTTCTCTCCCCCATCCCACTGGGTGGGGGGGAAGTGAGTGAGCAGCTGCGTGGTGCTTAGTTGCTGGCTGGGGTTAAACCATGACACTGTCCTAGCAAAGCAGGACTCCAGGGTGCAGCAGTAACTTCTGCTCATTCCAGCCTCCATACAAAAACGCTCCAAGTCAGAAACAAAATCTTCACACCTTGTGAAGGAAGAGGTGCTTGGGAGTCTTGGGCACACAAGCCATTCAGGAGAAAAGCCAAAGCCCCGCAAGCTTTCTGCGGCGACCAGCAGCTGCCTTGTAGCATGACCCTAGACTCGCCCACATACTTTGTCTTGGACAACCTAATTCTTTACTGTAACAATCTCAATTACACAGCAGCACTTGATCTCCATGTCTACTCGAGAATGAGGAGATCTTAATCAGCCTACAAAACACACAGGATTCTATTTTCAGCCCAGGATCAGATATTTGAGACTAGAGCATGCCTCTTTATCCTGACAGATCAGCCTCTTCCTTCTTTCCCACCAGAGCAGGGAGCAACCAAAACCATCCCGCTCACAAAAGCCCTTAACTCCACTTAGAGCATCACTTATCTTAAGAAAACAAACCACCCAATGAAATCAAGACAACACATTTGTGAAGCAATGGGACCTGTTATCTACTATCGTATTTCTCTCAAGCTATTTTCTGCATGCATTCCCAGGTAAATAGAGCGGAGAACCAGAATGCCAAAGATGCACTGAATATTGCTGGCAAAGTACATAAAGGGCTTCTGGGACCGTGCCACCCCACAGCCAGCTTGGAGCTTCAGCACTGTCTGGTCGATTGATCTGGATTGCTTAGGCCAGACAGCAAACCTACACGCCAATTGATGGAGAGTTATTAGCATACTTCATGGATAACAGTAAGGCAGCGAAGCTAAATAGACAAGAAAATGATACCCCCAAGCTTCTATTAACTGTGGTGTCACCTCAGATGAGTTTAATCCCATTACCCGTACTATAACTCCAGACACTATGCCCTTCCTCGCTGCTTCCTAGTGAGAACGAGCCATGCTGAGTACAAATGGAAAGAGTTAGACATCTCTGGACTCCCTAAAAACCAACGCTTGATCACCAAGATGCTGTCAACTCTCCTTTGTGGCAGTTTCTCAGAAGTGGCCACACAATTTTAATAATTCACCTGCTTCCAAACCTCTAATAAGTCCTTTTCAAAAAAGCAAATCCTGCTACAGAGGCAAGGAAGCTCCCAGTGAACTTGCTTTAAAATAAACAAAACAAACAAAAAAAACCCCATCATTTATAATTCAGTTCATGCTTTTAAAAGGCCAGAAAGACCACAGTCATTCTCAAGATGAGTTCATGACTGCAGTCGACCATGAGCAGAGGTGAGCAGTGGCAAGAAAAACACTGAGGGAAACTGAACAATCACAGCACTTCACTAGTCCATTTAAGTTATCCCTGGCCTTCATGGGAGAGGAGGGTTGAAAACACACAGGTGAAGTCTAAACAGTCTGTAACACAGCAACATTTCTCCATGAGTTCTTACCTTCATTTTCCACATTTCTTGACAGAAGAGCGAGCGACAGAACACATTGTTTGCCAGCAAATCTTTGACCGTTTGAAGCAAGCAAGACAACCTCTTCTGGAATAACCCCATAAATTAAGCAGAAATAATTTCCTTTGTAAATAATGCATTCTTAGAAAAACAATGTGTTACTTTTCCCTGTTTACTGTTTTTTAAAGGCTTGAATAGTAGAGAGAATTCATGGGAAATGCCCAAACTTTTCCATCTTAAGGCTGAAGTAACAGCAGCCAGGCTGACAGCAGTGACACCTGACAGCTCCTCAGAGGTGAATTGAGCCAGCAGCCACGGCACAGCTTTTGTATGGATGGCCATCGCCACACCTGGCTACACCGCAAACTGAGACAATTGATAAAGGTGGAATCGTGGCTTAAAGAGACCAAGTCTGAGGTACACCAGAGGTTGTAACACAGGATCTGCTCAGAGACCTGTGTTAACACTGCACTTCAGCAACAGACAAAAAAATTAGTTTCCAAGCTGTCAAAACCAGCCGCTTTCCTGTATAGGAGAAGAACGTCATACTTCTGTGAGCATATTGGACACATAAATGAATAATCAGCCGCTCAGGTCCTACATGTTTGGGTGACTTTATCAGAACAGATAAACTGGGTTTAAAGTCAAACCTAACAATACCGTTTTCTTGATAAACTAAATGTAAACCTTTTCCCTTACTCTCTGGTCCAAGTTCAGCAGTGGGACTTGAAAGGGGCTTGCAGAAGCCTGGCAGATCCGCTCGATGTTGGTAACAGCATTTTTGGCTGCCAATATTGCTGTGGGTACACCCAATCTTGAGGCCTGTTCCTGCAGCACAGAGACTAAAAAAAACAAAAAACAAAAAAACCCAAAACAAACCACAAAGCAGAAAGCTGTCAGCATGGGAGAAAAAAAAAGGGTTTGAACACATGGCTATGAAGACAGAAGCCCAAAGTCTTAAAGTCCTTACAGCACAGATGTTATTTGTTGCAAATCATTTTTATTTCCATGTATCATTCCTTTACTGTACAAAAAACAGGGGCAGAACAACCAGGGGCAGAGGTGGAGTATCCTCGCTAAGCAGATTTTTGTATTTTAGTCTTGTAGGGCTCACAGTAACACTTTCAAGTAATCAAAATATTTAATGATCAGACCTTGCCAGCAGTGTCATCACTGGACAAGTAAGAAATGAGTAGCCAAGCGGGAAACCAGAACAATGAAAAGAAAGTAAAATTGGGATTGCATTTAACAGGCAGAAATTCAGTACATAAAGAAAAGTTCTTTCCCACATCTGTCTCCAACAGATACTCTTTCCCTCACCTATAAATGATTCTGACGATACTTCCTGGTGCTCTACACCACCCTGTCCACCTGGCTTGACTGAATCTTCCACCTGGAAGCCAAACAAAAACATAACAGTCTTAGCCGTCTATTGCACACAATTTCAAACCTATTCCCTCTAAAGTATACTGAGCAGCCCTGGCATTCTTGGGGGCTGGAGCAAATGAAGTGAAATTAACCAAGCTCTCACATGGTCGTGATAAACCAGAGATTTCAGGGTACTTTATAAGAGGCTTAAGTACAGTTATCTTCATTTTATGCAGAGAAAAGAAGATACAGGTCAAAGTTACTTGTCCCCAGTCACCCAACAGATCAGCAGCAGCACCAGGAACAAAATTTCTGTCTTTCAAGTCCCTTCTGTGAAGCCACACTGACATAAATATTTGATGAAACATGTCAAAATGTTGGATCCTTTTCTAGTTAAATCCCCTTTTTTCTTTTTATAAAGACAAATATTCTGTATAGAAACATCCTTGTGGCTGAACTGTGGGAAGTATTTGAATAGTCTATTCAAGTTAACAAAATCAAAAGCTCTCTCCAGTGTGTGAGGAGAAGGTAGAACATGGCTGTCAGAATGTTGGCTCAAGTGCCTATATAGGCAAATGACACAGGTTTTCATAAAGACAGTCACATTAGTCAGAAATGGTTCGTAATTCAGAGAAAACGCAATAGTCTCTCCTGATTTTCCCCCCCCACCATATTCACAAGAAGCCAGTTCTGACCCCAAGGAAAAGGTGCTGGATTTCCCTTTGTCTCAAATCCAAACCATGCTTAGCAATTTTTAGTCTGCAACAATAAAACAGAGGAATAAAGGGGGGGGGGGGGGGGAAATCTCATTTCTGCAACACAGACCTCTAAAGTTCAGCTTATTCCCACAGTGTTGTTTTTTCTTTTCACTTATCATGAAAACTGTGTTCCCAGTACATTCATTCTACAGTTGCCCTAGGAAGGGCCCTGGTGGAACCCACCTCCAGCTGGCATGTCCCACAATCCCCAGCCTGACCACTACACCCCAAACTGCCCACTCCTACCTCCAGGAGGAGGTCATTCAGGTTCTGATGGCGATCCAGAAGGCGTAGAGCTGCTTCCTGGAGCTCTGCTCCGCTCCTAAAGGCACTTTTTCGTTTCCTGGCTCTCCCTGCTGAGAAGTTGGGATTTCTTTTATAACCACAGCTTGCTCTGACAGCCCCCAGGGACATCTCCCTCTCTTTGCTGCTACGGTACACGTCATTGACGGGGCAAAGGTGGCCCCAGTCAGACCCTCGTTGTCATGCTGGCAGCATGACAGGAGCAGTGCAGGATGTTTCTGACAGGTCTGCTCCAGGCAGCTCAGCAGACAAAGCCCCGTGGCCTTCAGCATGAGCAGCCCAGCACAGCCAAGAACCTGCCAGCCACTGTCAGCCATCAGCCTCCAAAGGCCCTTGGCCCAAAGCAAACAAAGTGCTGCCCTGACACCCCCACCCCAGAAGAGAAGCTGCAGCAGGGCCACAGGAAGGCCACCAGCGTTTGGGAGAGGGTCCCTGGGAGGAGGAGGAGCAGCAGGGCTGAGGAGGAGCTGAGGTGAGGGGCTGCCAGGAGCCCAGAGCACCACACAGGCCGGAGCAGCAGGGTACATGAGGGTGGAGAGGGGCCATTCACCCCTCGCTTTCCCTCCGCTGTCCCTGCGGGAAGCGCCAGGCCAAGAGCTCACTCAGAGGAGCCCCGGCCTACCCAGCCCGCACGTACCCAGCAGGTCCCTCCACGTCCTCCCGCCCGGGCCCGCCATCACGGCGGCCCCCGCCCGCTTCCCGCCAAACAAACCCCCCCCGCCCTGCGCCGCCATTGGCTGCCAGCCGGGTGACGCAACCTTCGCCCATTGGCTGGAAACGCGCTGTGGTCCCGCCTACCCTACCGCCATCTTGGTAGTGGCGGAGGTGGTGTGGCTGCCATCTTGGGGAGGGCGACCGGTGTCGATTTGGGGGGGGGAGCTCTTGTATCAGGTGGTGGGGCGGCATGGCTGAGGTGGGACGTGGGGGGACACACTCCACAGAGGCTGTTGGCGGCAGTGTGTGTGAGTGGCTCACCGCCATATGGCCACCAGGAGAAGGAGCTTTCCCCTGATAGACCCTGAGGGGCATCAACTCGGCTGGGGCGGGGGGTCTCACAGACCCCCACAGACCAGCCGGGCTTCCCTGGGGGGCAAGGGTGCTGGGTGCCCCTTGTACCACCCAGGGAAGGGGACAAGAGGAGGCTGGAACTCCCAAGGGCAGAAATCACCAGCTGGGCATTGCTGGGGGCAATAAAGGTTTCAGAGGGAGCAGTGTGGAATTCCCACAGGGATTTTTCCCCAGTTGCCTCTCATCTAATCCTTCCCCGAGACGAACTGCTGGTTAGGTGCCGTTAGCGTGCCCCGCAGAGGGTTCAGGGCAGGAGGCGGCAATTCGTTTTGAGTCGCATGGCGGCGTACGGGCAGGTGAACAACCCCGGGGTGTTCACCGTCGGGAGGCTGGCTTCTGTTTGCAGACGTCGAAGAGGCCGTGCTGGAATTGGCCGTGGGATGTTTTTATTGCAGTGGAGCGAGTGAGTCAGCAGCGCTCGCTGACGAGAGCCAGGGAAAACATTTCCCAGCAGCATCGCGGGAGGTGAGGCTCCAGGTCTGGCCCTAGCGGTGCGATGGGGTCCCCCAACCAGCCTGCCAACCGTGCCGGAAAGTCACAGCACCGAATCTCGGCTTGGGGACAGAGAGTGAAACCCTTTCCAAAATCACATTTCTGAATTGCTTTAAACCCCCAATTCTGACGCTGCCTGGGGAGCTGGGGGAGCCCCGAGCCAGCAAAGCAAATCAAAACCTCTCCCTGACAGGGGGGACACCTGCAAGGGGCTCGTTTCGCAGATGGTGGGGATGGCCTACGTGGGGGAACGGAGGACACGGGTGACAGCTGAAGGAGTGGGGACACGGGTGGGAGCGGGGCTGTGGGACGTAGCACCTCCGAGTTGTCCCTGGGAAGGCACAGCCGGGAGGAACAGGCTCCGAGGGGAGCGGGAGTACTGAGTCAGAATGGGGGTCGCTACTGGAGGAATTGAGGGAAGGCGGGACTGAGGTTAGAGCCAGTAATTAACGTGATTAAGAAGCCGGAAGGAGTCATCTGCAATAGAATGAAATATTTGCATCACTGAGGGAAGGGAAGGGAAGGACCTGCCTCCAAACATCTTGGAGATAAGCAGGGAAGAAGGAATTACTTAGCAAGGTACAAAGAGATAAAAAGGAGAGCATGGGACGGGGCAGGGAGGGTAATTTCGGCTGGAGGTGAGGGGAAGCTGCCTGTCTGTGAGCTCTGAGGTCAGCACTGCACAGCCTCGGGGGCTGAGCTGAGCTCCAGCCACTGGGACATGTGCCAGGAACATGGAGACTCAGGGCCACCAGGATGTCCACTGTCCCATCCTCCCCGAGCATCCCTGGCTCCCTGCGGACAGGCCAGTACCCGTGTCCCGTGTGTCGCAGAGCCCCACGTCTGTGGGGTCTCACGCTGCGGGCCAGGGACGCCATCGCCCATAGGTGGCAATGGAACAGTAAATGTCTCTATTGCCAATACTGCCGGCAGGTCTCTGCGGCCTCGCTGGCTTACTGGCCTGCAAAGAGCTGGTCTTGCTATATTTAATCCTTCAATGCATTATCTGTGAGGTACACCAAGTTAATGCAGTCTGTGCAGAGAATTGGTTTTAATTAAAATATTAATGAAGACGACTCTGGAAAGGAAATGGAGCTTTAACAAGCGCTCTGTGATTCAATCTCTCTGCCTCTCCAGCCCCTGAGCCCTTTGTAGTGCCTTGCTCTCCTCCCGCAGCAGGACAGATCTGGCAGAGCCCGGCTGTGCTGAGCAGCAGGACCAGGTACGGCTGCATCAAGAGCAGGGTCTGGCCCAGAGGCAGTAATGTGGGACTGGCAGCTCTGGAGAAGGGCAGGAAAGCCTGCGGGCTTGCTCCCCTTGTTCAGAGAAAGGTTTAGCCTGGCTGCTCCCACCTGGACAAGAGGCGTGCGAAACCCCAGAGACCTTTGCAATAAAACTGAGTCCACAAGGCAGACGGCTTTGCAGGATCCGGCCTGATCTCTTCAAGCATCACACCCGTGAGCCACGGTTGCCTGGCAGGAATGGGCTCATCCATGTCCCGGGTCCTCCTCAGTTGCAGTTGAGGACAGGGCTGGCCACCATGCTCACAACCCCATTGCTTTCATCAGGAGCATGGATCAGCGTGCTTGTGCTCCTCCAAAGGGATCACTTGGCATGGCTGGCCCCAGCATGGCCAGCTCTGACCTGGAGCTTGGGTTTCTGGGGTGCTCCAGAAGTTTATTCATGCAGAGAGGAGGCTGGGGAGCTCTTACAGCATCTGCGCCCCAGGAGCCTGGTACCTCCTGGCAGACAGCAATGCTGCAGACCAGCGTGTAGGGCAGCAGTGGTGAACGCAGCAGGACGGGGCTTGGCATCGCCCTCAGTGAGACTGAAGTGGCAGTCTCGGGGCCGGGGCTTGATTGATTCAGGGCTGGCTGGGGTGTTTTGGGGAACCAGAAAGTCTGGGAGGAGCAAGTGGCCCATTACACCGGGTAGTTAGGGACTCATCTTTGGTTTGACCTAAGAAAAACCAGGGGGAAACCATCACCGTGGTGGCCAAACCGATGAGAAACCCTCTGAGGGGGTGCAGGGAGGTGCAGCCAAGAGCTCGGCATCGCTGCCTGGAGCCAGGGGCTGCACAGCAGGCAGTGATGCCAGCAAGATCCTCGAACTCCTGACCACATCTGAGGCCAGCATGCAACAAGAGTGACCTACCTTGTAAAATGCTCTCCTTTCATGGTCCCCAGTTTATTGCAGCATCTAAGGAAACTGGGATAGGTGCGCCCAACCCCACGGGTGCTCTGTGCACTCATCTCAGGTCCCTGTGGCTTTTTAAGGAAATTTTTTGCATATGACAGATGAAACCCATGTGAATGTATTACCTGCAAACAAACACGGCACACAGCACGCAGCCCTGCTGCAGGCTGCTGGGAAAGGGCTCTGCCCTCCGTCCTGGCTCCGCAGCCGTCTCGCTGGGGCATGTCCTGCTTCGATGCCAAAGGTGGCAGGGAGGCGGGAAATCTAACCCTCCCATACTGCTCTGCAACCATTTCCCAACCTGTTCATTTATTTTTCCCCTATTTCTTTCATTTTTAATTATATTTCCCCTATGGACATACACACTTGGCTTTTGTTTGATTTTTTCCAAGACGGTAGCTTTTAATTACATCTTGATTTCATATTAATTACAGTTTTACCCAAAGCAGAGGGCTTTGTGCTTTAGAATTCAAATGTATTCCCATTAATCCTGCAGGTTAGGTTATCACCGCCTTCAAACGCCGCGCGTCCTCCCCACTTCTATCCCCGACGGTGCCGCCCTGGCTGTGTCCGGAGGCACTGGCAGGTGTGTGCAGCGCAGGAAAGCCGGCAGCCGGCTTGGCCCGGCACGGACCCGCTGTGGCAGGCAGCACGCGCAGCTTTCTTCCCTCTAAAGTCACTTCCCAAGCAGGCTCCAAAGCCTGCTGATTACAGGGTAAATGTCGCATTCAAATCTCACTCGTTGGTGCGGAAAGCCAGACTCAGACGTCAGTGTCGCAGCCAAGAGCTGCTCCAGGGGGCCGGAGCCGTGCGGCTATTCCGTGACATGCGGATCCAGCCAGCGCTGAGGCCGGTACTGTGCTCCCAACCCCCTTCAATGTGCTCCTGCCCTGGCGATGGTGCATTTGAGTAATCCCAGAGATGCACGGACAGTTTGGATCACCTGTGTCCATCCTCCCCCTTCCCAAATCCCAGGGCATCGTGCAGGGCTGCATTTCCCAGCTGTCCAACTCTGTTCTCCCATTTCCTTCCCCAAAGATGATACTGCTCAGGTTCTCTGGGACAGGCACTGGAGGGCATTTCTCTCCCATGGTGCTGCAGGCACTGTCCCAGACTCTTTGCCAGAGGTCTCTGGCCTCAGGGCAGCTCTTTGGCTGTGTGGGATAGACGAGCACCTGTGTGCCAGCTCCATCCCTCTCCCAGCCCTGCCAGCACGGCTCCGGGATTGGCCCCAGTTTATGCTTATGAGTTAATAGACCTGAGGTGGGGTTTTATGCTCCTTCCATCATGGAAATGGGAAGCTCATCATGACAAGAACTTTAATTTGCTTTATCTGACCTTTCACGGAGAGCCGGCTGTCCTTTCTGCTCTGCCAGGATGGTCCTGCCTGCCCCACAGGTCTGGAAGGATGGTGCCTGGGCATGACCCCGCTATTGGCACCGTGCCACGCCAGTCTTTCCCGGTGGCTGCGGGATGTCGTCCCCCCCACCCCGTGTTCCCATGGGACACTGTCTCCTTAGAGACTCCAGCTCCTCACCCCGGCGCCTTCCGCTGGCTTCTGCTGCTCCTGGCCGTGCCCGAACCATGCTGCAACATCCAGAGCTCTTCTCCTTCCCTCCCGCGGAGTTATATTGCCCCAGCCTGGCCCCTTC
>NW_010973104.1:1428837-1435829 GCF_000737465.1 Haliaeetus leucocephalus | reverse complement strand
CTGGCGTCGCCGGCGCTGGCGGCAGGGGACGGGTGCGGCACTGGGGACACCGGCTGCGGGGGTGAGGCAGCGGAGAGAGTGGGAGGATTGGCGAGAGGGCCGGCACCGGCACCGGGGGGGCACAAGAAGGCGGCACTGGCACCGGCAGGGATGGGGGCGAACCCCAAACCCCGGCCCTGGCAAGGGGGACCGGCGTCGGCACCAGCGCTGGCACAGCCGGGACCGGCACAGGTGGGGGGCCGGTGACTCGGGGGTCCAGGGCTGGTGTGGCACCGGCAGGGCCTGGCCAGGTGATCTGGTGAAGCTGGACCCGGGGGGTGGGGGTGTGCAGGGTGCCCGTGGGTGCGGGACTCACCGGACCGGGACCCACCGTGGGGCTGCAGGACACCGAGCCCGTCGGTGCGGGCAGGACATATGGCAAGGACAGACAGACAGACACGGGGACGCGCACCTGCACACACACGGCACATACCCGGGCACACCCGCCACGCACGCCTGAACGCACCTGCACACTCGGACCCCGCAGGGGACCCCATCCCCAACCTGGTGTGCCACCGCAGGGCCGCGGCCCTCGCCCTCTCCCAGCACCCTGGAAGTGGCGTTTTGGGGCAGCACCGTCCCTGACCTTCGGACTCACGGCCGTGCCCTCTCTGCGGGTGGTTGGTGCTGCTGGGCAGGGCCGTGGTAGTTACGGGCTGTAATTAGGCTTGGCCGGCTGCCAGCGGTGATGCTGGGTGGCTCGGGTGGCTCAGCTCGGCACGGTGAGGAGCACCTGCGCCTAATGACAGAGCGCGGCAAACAGCTTCGCCCGCCTTGCCCCACGGGGAGGTCAGCATGCCTGGGGACGGCGCCCGGTGCTCGGCACTGTCGGACGCTGCGGTGCCTCCCGGGCAGCTTGCCTGTCCTCGCCCTCGCCTGTCCAGCTCAGGGACGCTGCGGTGTCACTGCGTGTCCTCACTGCCGGTGGCCGGGCAGGGGATGCTCCCAGTGGCAGGGGGACGAGCGTGGGGCTGAGCCAGGGGAGATGGGGCGCAGGCAGCCCACAGGGACTGGGGTGCGTGGGGCAGATCCATGCCCAGGGCAGGGCCATGCACAGGCACGGCACGTGCCCGTGGCAGCTGGGCATGGCGTGGTCACACCAGCTCTGCCGGTTGCACAGGGAAGTGGCCCCACACCCTTCCCTGAGCCACCACGGCCACTGTGCCGGAGCCGGTGCCACCGCGCCACCTTCTGCTCCCAAGTCCCTCTTGTGCCAGCCTGAGCCATCTCCCCAGGGATGAATCTGGGTCCTTTGCAGCAAAGTGCAAAGCTGGAAGGGCTCTGGGTGACTCCCAGCACCGCTGCAGGTGGCAGCACCGGCCTGGCACATGGCTCGGCAGCTCCATCTGGGCACAGGGCCGGATCTGGGCCGGGTGACCTGGCAGCACCCACCTGAGCTGCTCCAATTCCCTGTCCCATGGGAACTCCCTCCTCAGCCATGCCCCAGTGGCTCGAGGGAGCTGCTGGGACCAGCCAGGCTCAGTGTTTGCTGAGCCATGGTGAGAGGGGGCTCCAGCCGGGCACGGGGTCTGGGGTGTCGGTGGCGGCATCCCAGGGGATGTGCTGCCATGTCCTCTCCCAGCCAGGGCAAAGCATCCCAGGGCTGGCACTGCAGTGGGAGCCGGGCACAGCCTGGGGGCACAGGGGTGCTCTTGAGCTCATGCATGGCACCACAGCAGGGCCAGACTGTGCGTCTCCACTGCTTGCGCTGCCTTTCTCATGCGGTGTTTGGGCTGGCATCCCTGGCAGGTCCCGGGCTGGGCCCACGCAGCCACAGCCAGCACATGGCCGGCACTTCCCTGTGGCTGCCACATCGATCAGCTAAATGGAGAGCTAATGGCTGGCACTCCCCTGGGCCGTGGAAGCGGCTCTTCGGCCGCTATCGGGAAAGCAGAGCTGGGGGCCCCAGGGCACTGCCCTTGGGGATGCTGCAAAAGCCACTTCTGCTCCTCGTCCTGTGGCTGTCCGGCTGCCAGGAGGGTATGAGCTGCCCATGAGTGTGTCCTGGGCTCGTGTGTGTGTGGGCACAGTGCTGTGTGTGTGTGTGTGTGCTGGCTCTGCAGTGGAAAGCAGCATCGTTTGTTTGGCACAATCTGTCACCGCAGCCCACACCAGGCACCCGGGCTGCCTCTTGTGGGTGGTCTGCGAGTCCTCACTGTGTCCCTGCCTGCCAGTGCCCACGCTGCCAGTGCCCATGCTGCCAGTGCCCGCAGCCCAGGGGAGTGCGGGGAGCACTTCCCTGCGGGTGCAGAGCTCTCAGCTCGCTCCAGCGAGGGGTAAAGGGGTGACGCTGCTGCCGCTGATGTGTCTCCTGGGTCCGGACGGAGGCAGCAGGGCCAAGTGGCTGGTTCCTGTTTGGGCTCGTTGCCCAGGGCCGGCATTGACTGCAATGCCCAGCAAGGCCTGCCGTTCTCAGCTGGGCAGGGAGGGCAACGGAGGCTGCGCCACCAGCTCGCAGCTGGCACTGCCCGATGCCGAGGCTCAACACACAGGTCCCTGTTGTCCCATGGATCTGTGTCCTAAGACTAGGTCAGGATGGAATTGGATGGGGATGGGGGTCCCAGCTTGGGGTAGGAGCTGCTGGGGATGGGACCCACTCAAGATGGCCCCACTGGGTGCCCCACAGCCGGGTGGGTGCAGCATCCCTGGGGTGCGGGACAGGAGGCGACGCCGAGGGGGATACCCAGCGCGGGGGCCGCGGGTGCCAGCGGTGACTCTGCCCTCCTTCCCCCCAGAGCTGCCCCCACTGCTGACGCCCTCCGCCGAAGCCCAGGTATGTGGGGGCCAGATGCCCACCCGGTCCCACTGCAGCTTACTGGTGACCTGGCCCATCTGCCATCGCACCCCGGCACAGGGGTCCCTGGGTGGGCACCGCTGCCGCCTGCCCCCCTTGCCTTGCGGTGAGGGGGTCCTGGGGCGCAGCAGGGGGATGAGACCCAGCACCGACGGCTGGGGGTCGGGGGGCAGCCGGGGCCGGCCACATGTGCCGAGGGGCTCCCCCCAGTGCCACCGGTGCCGGGGTCCGGCCGGGCCCCAGCTGGTGCCGTCTCCCCACAGATGGTGCAGTCATTGGGCTTCGCCATCTACCGGGCGCTGGACTGGGGGCTGGATGAGAACGAGGAGCGGGAGCTGAGCCCGCGGCTGGAGCAACTCATCGACCTGATGACCAACAGTGACTCGGAGGACAGTGGCTGCGGCACAGCTGACGAGGGCTATGGGGGGCAGGAGGAGGAGGAGGAGGGGGGCGAGGGGCCGCCGCGTGCCGTGCGCACCTTTGGCCAAGCCATGCGGTGCTGCGCCGCCCGCTTGGCCGACCCCGCTGAGGCCCAGGCGCACTACCAGGCTGTCTGCCGGGCGCTCTTCGCCGAGACCGTGGAGCTGAAAGCCTTCCTCGCCAAGATCCGGGATGCCAAGGAGGTAAGCGCGGGCGCCCATCGGCACCACTGCCCGGCCGGGGAAACCACGCACAGGCCCAAAACACTGGGGTGAGTGCGGTGCTCCCCTCTGCTTGCCCTGACCAGGGCTGCCAGTGCCGGCGTTGGGACATATACCCTCTCCTGCGGTGCTGTGCCGTGGCACCACCGGCTCCTACTTTCCCTGGGCTGGTGCCGGCGGTGACAGCTCGTAGAGGGGATGGGGGTGCTTTGGGGGTGCACATCAGTGCTGTGGCCCCATGGCACGGCACTGGCTGGACCCCTGGTGCCGCTGGGTGCCGGGGCAGGGTGACGGCGTCTCGTACCACGGCAGATGCTGCAGAAGCTGAAGGAGGATGAGGAGGCAGAGGAGCGGCCGGCAGCGGAGCTGGGCAACCTGCGCAACACCGACTGGGTACGGCGGCATGGCCGGGCACGGGAGCCATGCTGGGGCCGTGCGGGGGCTGACGCCGTGTCCCCCACCCAGGCCCGGCTGTGGGTGCAGCTGATGCGGGAGCTGCGGCACGGCGTGAAGCTGAAGAAGGTGCAGGAGAAGCAGTTCAACCCCCTCCCCACCGAGTACCAGCTCACCCCCTTCGAGATGCTCATGCAGGACATCCGCGCCCGCAACTACAAACTCCGCAAGGTCATGGTGAGCGCAGCTGGGCTGCCCCCATGCCGGCCCCCCGCTGTGGTGCCCCACTGACTGCCGGCCCTGGCACTGATGCTGCCCATGGCCCCTCTGCCCTTTCCCAGGTGGACGGAGACATCCCCCCCCGAGTGAAGAAGGATGCCCATGAGCTCATCCTCGATTTTATCCGCTCCCGACCCCCACTGAAGCAGGTGAATGCCAGCACCGGGACACCTCTGTGGCATGGCAGTGCCCAGCCTGGGCTCGGGGGGGTCCCATGGATGCCATCCCCACCTGGGTGGGCACCCTGAGGGTGGTCAGCCCCGAGCTGTGGCCACCACCTGAGGTCCCATCCGTGCGTCCCGCAGGCGTCGGAGCGGCGGCTGCGGCCCCTGCCCCAGAAGCAGAGGACGCTCCATGAGAAGATCCTAGAGGAGATCAGGCAGGAGAGGAAGCTTCGGCCCGTGGAGGCGGCGTACCGCAGCCAGAAAGGTACCGGCATCCCCTCCCGGCCACGCCAGGCTGCCAGCGATGTGCCTGGCACTGTGGCAGGTCCCCATCACACCGGGGCTGAGCCCTGTCCCTGTCTGCAGGCTACAGCTCCCTGCCCTGCATCCCCCACGCCTGCTCCGGCCGCCTGGCCTCCAGCTCCTGCCTTGAGCTCTGCCGGCCGCCGGCAAGCACCATGCCGGCACGGCCACGGCCCCGTGTCCTGCTCAAGGCGCCCACCCTGGCCGAGATGGAGGAGATGAACATCTCTGAGGCAAGAGAAGGGACCTGGCAGGGTGGGAGGGTGGAGGTCGGGGGGACACAGGAGGTGCCGGAGGGATGAGGGGGTCCCCGGGGTGATGCGTTGCCCATGGCCTTGCAGGAGGAGGATTCTCCGGGCACGGAGGTGCCGCTGAAGCGGGACCGCTCCTTCTCTGAGCAGGACCTGGCACAGCTGCAGAGCCAGCTCGGGGGCAGCCAGGCTGCGCCCCAGGATCTGGAGCCGCTGCAGCCCGAGCCCCGGCCCCGCTCAGGTACCTGCCGGAGGTCCCTAGCCCCATGCCACCCCCGTCCCCCCATCCCCAGGGTGGCTGTGCCGTGCCCTGCGGCAGGAGCAGCACTGGGCAGCGTGGCCTTGCCACTGCCTCCCTGTCCCTCCCCACAGGCTCTGTCCCCGCCAGCTGCCACCCGCTGCCAGATGGCTCAGCACCGCCCCGGGCTGCCCTCGGCGCCGTGGAGGAGAGGCCAGAGGATGGATCCGGCACTGCCCCCGGCACCAGCTCCAAGCACCTCTGGCTTGTGAGTGCTGGCGGTGGGGCTTGGCCGGGCTGGTGACACTGGGGCTGGGGGCACCATGTGAGCATGACCTCGGGCACATGGCAGCCTGGCACGAGGGCATGAAGCGGCCAGGGAGTCCCTGTAGCCTCCCCGCTCCCTCTCCATGGGATGTGGGGCTTGAGGCATGCCATGCTGTGTGCCCTTTGCCCGTGCCGGGAGGCTCTGCCTGTGCCGGAGACACTCTGCCTCTGCCCGGGATGCTCTGCCTGTGCCGAGAGGTTCTGCCTGTGCCGAGAGGTTCTGCCTGTGCCAGGGATGCTCTGCCTATACTGGGATACCCTGGCTGTGCCGGGATACCCTGGCTGTGCCGGGATGCGCTGCCCGTGTTGGGGATGTTTTGCCTGTGCCAGGATGCTGTGTGCCCATGCCAGGAGGCTCTGCCCATGGCACAGGGATGCTCTGGGCCATGCTTCGTCCCCCTTCGCCAGCAGGAGTTCAGCCACCCTGTGGAGAGCCTGGCCCTCACCGTGGAGGAGATGATCAACGTGCGCAGGGTGCTGGTCAAGGCTGAGATGGAGAAGTTCCTGCAGAGCAAGGAGCTGTACAGCAGCCTGCGGAAGGGGAAGGTGGGAGCTGGGGCCGGAGGGGCCGAGTGCCGCCCGCCCGGCCCCCGGCTCTCACCCCTCTTTGTCCGCAGGTCTGCTGCTGCTGCAGGGCCAAGTTCCCCCTCTTCTCGTGGCCTGCGGCATGCCTCTTCTGCAAGCGGTGAGCGCCATGCCGTGCCACAGGGCTGGGAAGGTGGCAGGAGGGTGCCCACCGTGGCCCTGCTCACCGGCCTCTCTCTGTGTCCCCAGGTCTGTCTGCAGCTCCTGCAGCCTGAAGGTAAGGGACCGGCTCCGGCCAGTGCCACTGTGTCCCTGTCCCCTCCCTGCCCCGTCCCCATCCCTGTCCCCGTCCCACCCTGACGCCCACACACCCGGCAGATGAAGATGCCTTCCAAGAAGCTGGCTCACATCCCTGTCTACGCGCTGGGCTTCGAGAACCTCCCGGGCTCGCTGCTGGCCAAAGCCCTGCCGCTGCGGAGGAGAGAGACCTTCCAGTGAGTCCTGCGGCCCTGAGCCTTCCTCCTCCCTCCTCCTCCTCCTCTTGGGGCCAGGGGGCTGACAGGGTGCCCTGTGCCGCAGCTCACTCCCGGGCACGTGCTGGCGCCGGGTGGAAGAGGAGTTCCCCCACATCTACGCCCAGGGCTCCGTCCTGCGCGATGTCTGCAGCGACTGCGCCGGCTTCGTCACTGACGTCATCTGCTCCAGCCGCCGCAGCGTGGCCGTCCTCAACGCCGCACCACGCCGCGCCATCAAGGCCCGTTCCCTCTACGGCGACTCCTGGCACAAGTGAGGGGCCTGGCATGAGGGTGCCGGCCGCCCCAGCGCAGACCCCGCTAGCGGCCACCCGGATGTACATATATACATAGGATGTATACATACAGCCTCTATATTTATATATCTTACGGACCAGGGGGAGGCAAGGACTAGCAGCACAGCGGGGCGCCTGCCGTCCCTGCCATCCCCGCCACCGGTGGGACGCTGGCACAGCCCCTGGGGGGGACGGATCCTGCTGCGGGGGTGCCCGCAGCTGCCAGCCTT
>NW_010973104.1:1428153-1428827 GCF_000737465.1 Haliaeetus leucocephalus | reverse complement strand
CCCCAGGCCCACCCCAGGCTATCCCCCATGGCTCTCCCCAGCCTGTCCCCCGGCTCCCACCCGTGTCCCTAGGCTGTGCCCCGCCGTGACCCTTCACAGGAGCCGTGGGAAAGTGCACGGTCCCACGCTCCCCCCCCCGAGACATATTTCACGCGGGGCGCGAAGCAGGTCCCGCCCACTGCGCACTGCGCCTGCGCAATGGCGGAGCGGGCGGGGCGTAGGCCCGGTGGGGAGGGGCCACGTGGAGCGGGGAGGTTGGTGAGACCCGCGCAGGCGCAGTGCGGCAGCGGGACGGGGGTGTGTGTGAGCGATCTGCGCAGGCGTGTCGGCCACTCGGGCGCATGCGCAGTGCGGAGGGGCGGGACGGCGCAGGCGCGGGGGGAGCGGCTGGCGCAGGCGCAGTGCGTCGCCGGGCTCCATGTCGCGGCGGGCCCTGCGGCGGCTGAGGGGGGAACAGCGGGGTCAGGAGGAACCGGGCCTGGGCGAGCTAGGCCTGGACCCCGGCCCCGAACGCGGTCTGGAGGGGTTGCCGCCACCAGTAGCCGCTGGGAGGGGACAACGTGGGTCGGCCCGCAGCGGTGTCAGCAACCGCTTCGAGCTGGTGAGGGGTGACAGTGGTGGGGGAGAGGTTGGGGCCTGTGGGGTGGTGGTGCCGGGGGGGGGCAGCGGCTGTG
>NW_010973104.1:1405125-1428143 GCF_000737465.1 Haliaeetus leucocephalus | reverse complement strand
GGCTGTGGGAGGGGGCGGCTGGGGTGGCAATTACTTGGGGGGACTGGCTGAGGGCTGGCAGTGACTGTGAGGGGCTCATTTGAGGGCAGTGATTGAGGGAGAGATGGGGGGTGACTGGAGGGAACGGGGTGGGGGGGGCTAGGTGGCAGTGACCGAGAGGGGTGACGGTGACCCGTGGGGCGGTGGCAGGGTGGGGGTGACTGAGGTGACAGTTTGCAGGAAGGAGGGAGTGATTTGGGGTCAGTGACTGACGTGGGACTGAGGGGTTTGGGATGGTGGGTGACTGCGAAAGCCTGGGGGAGACTCAGCTGGGCGGTAGGAAAGGGAGGGAGTTGGGGTGGGATGGGGGTGTAGGGAGGGCTTGAGGGAGCAGCAGCTGGGGCTCAACCGGGAGGGAGGCCTGGGAGGGCCTGGGTGGTCTGGGTCTGGATGTTGTCCGAGCTGGGCCTGAGTATCAGGGTGGTCAGACAGTGGGTGAAACCGGTTTTAGGAATGTTCCTGCTACCTTCCTGGCCCCTCAAGATCCCAGTGCTGGAGGTTGGGGGTCAGGCAGGCCCTGATGGCACAGATGGCTCCTTGGGGTGACAGAGCCTCATCCTTCCTTTCTGGGCACCTTCGCCAGCCCCAGCGGTTCCCTCTCCTTCCTTGAGGTTTGGCTGTGTGAGTGTAGGCAAGGCTGGTTTTGGAGGCTCTTCCCGAGGAAGAGCAGAGTCCAGATAGGGCCGTGCTTTTTCTGCCGGCCATGCTGTGCAGTGGCTGCGTTGTCGTGGGCCTGTGCTCCCCTGGAGCGAGTCAGTGGGCGCAGGGCTGTTCAGGCACCCGCTGGGCGACACGCTTGAAATGAGGGGTCATCCCCATCCGTCTGCTGGAGAAGCCAGTTGGGCGGCTGAGCCCTGCGCTGCTTCTGCAACATTTTTCTCTTGTATTTGCAGGTGGGAGTGGAACAGATCAGATCCCTAGGGAATTCTGTCCCCTGGGTGTGGGAGAGGGCAGTGCGCAGCCCCACACCAGCTGTTTCTGCAGCTTGTCCGTCTGTTTGCGCAGATCACTGCCGAGGAGTCGGAGGATGAGCCGCTGTCCAGAGAGGAGCGAGCGGATGCCCGGCTCAGCGAGCGGGATGCAGCAGGAGGGAACAACGAAGGGGCTGTAACTGAAGAGGCTGAAGGCAATGGGCAGGGAGATGGGAAGGAGGCAGAGCAGCCGGACCAAACGGTAACTAAACCGCGGGGATCTGGCGATGATGTCGGTCACCACATGAGGTGCAGAGAGAAGATTTCTTATCTCCTTGTCTCTGTGTGCGCTGAGGAGCTTTGTGGTGATGGACAAGTGTGTTTTTTTCCCCTTGCACCTGGATTTTGTCAGAGGCTGAGGATGCGAGCCTCAGGAGAGGGTTGCACACAGGGAACTTAAATCCAGGTGCTTGGGGCTCCAGATCTGGAGGAGAACAAGCAATTTGGTGCTGAGGGTTGCATTTGTGCCTAGGATCCAGGGAGATTTTACAGCCACAGTGAGGAGGTTCCTGAGGAAGACCTTGTGCTGTGTCCTCATGAGTACTGAGGTCAGGCAGAGCATGCGAGAAGGAAAGCACGCTGGGGTTCTGAAAGGGAGATTGCTTCTCTGCTCCCTTCCCTGCACAATTAATTGAGCTCTGCACTGTACGTGGGGCTGGGCTGGTGGGTAAATGCTCAGTGAAGCGTTTGTTTTGGTGTGGATGTTGTGAAGACTCCAAGCAGTGGAAACCAAACACCGAACTTGTTCTTCCCTGTAGTGTTTTCTTGTTGTTTTGTGTTAAGAATCCCTCCTGTAGTCTGCATCAGCTCAGAAGTGTCTCCTTGCAGAAGCACCTAAGGAAAGGGGCACTTAATTAACGATCTGACATTGCAAGTCTAGCCCATATCTCACTGGAGATGAGGGTTGGGGGGAACGAAGAGGGATTGGCCCTCTGGCCTCACCCATTGGGTCTCAGCATTTGGGGTGTGTGCCTGTGGGTTTTGGGTGCCAGGTGGTATGGCCAGAGGAGCAAAGACCACTGTTGGTGCATGGTCCAGCTGTGCTGGTGGCCTCAGCCAGCCCAGGGGCTTGGGAATGCTCTGGATGTGCGGTGTGAGCTCTGCTCGGTCAGTCCCTGTGTGAGCAGTGGCTCCAGCAGGCCCTGACCCAGTGAATTTGCTGCGTAAACACTGCAGGGTGCACCGGCCGCTTCTCTCAGCACTTCCCAGGTAGAAATGTGGGAGCCCTCGGCAGACGTCTCCCCGCCATTTGATAGAGCCAAATTGGGCCTGCACGTTCCTTTGGTTCTGAAATCTGCTCAGGAGTTGTGGGATTATTCTGGTAATGCTGTTATTTGCTGTATTATGTGCGTAGATCCTGGAAAGGTGCTTTTTAGCTCTGTACTCCCTGGGGAAGAGCCAGCATGGACAGCAGTGGGTCTGACCCGTTAGGGAATGCCACACAGCATCGTGAGCTGAAGTAGCTGCATCTGCAGTGAGAGGAGCCTGTGTTGTGTAGTGCTTTTGGGCAGGTGTTGGTTTCTGTGAAAATCAGTGACCGATTGTCCTGCTTTCGGCTGGGATAGAGTTAATTTTCTTTCTAGCAGCTGGTATAGTGTTATGTTTTGGGTTCAGTATGAGAAGAATGTTGATAATACACTGATGTTTTCACTCTTGCTAAGTAGTGTTTATACAGAGTCAAGGATTTTTCAGCTTCTTGTGCCCAGCCAGCAAGAAGGCTGGAGGGGCACAAGAAGTTGGGAGGGGACACAGCCAGGACAGCTGACCCAAACGGGCCAAAGGGATATTCCATACCAGGTGACATCAGGCCCAGTATAGAAACTGGGGGCAGTTGGCTGGGGCTGGGGAGCAGATCACTGCTTGGGAACTAACTGGTCATTGATCAGCGAGTGGTGAGCAATTGCATTGTGCATCATTTGTTTTGTATATTCCAATTCTTTTATTATTATTATTGTCATTTTATTATTGTTATTATCATCATTATTAGTTTCTTCCTTTCTGTTCTATTAAACTGTTCTTACATCAACCCACGAGTTTTACCTTTTTCCTTCCGATTCTCTCCCCCATCCCACTGGGCGGGGGGGAAGTGAGTGAGCAGCTGCATGGTGCTTAGATGCTGGCTGGGGTTAAACCACGACACTGATGAAACTGTCATGCTCACTAGAAAGACAGAAATAAATTTTATCGTGGAGACTGAAGGAGGGCTGAAATGTTTCTTCCACACCTGGCTTATCTAAACTGTTTCTTGCCTGATTTTGTAGTCTTGGTCATTGATGTGAAAGTCAGCTGAGGTTTAACCCTTACTTTTGTAAACCATTGGTGCTTTACTTCATTTTCTCCTTGTGGCTTAATTTCCACTCGTTGACAAAGTTGAAAGGATGAATATGGCTTTCATTTAAGGGCCCTCCTGGCATGCTGAGCCCTGTGGGAAATGCTTTTCTCCCCATGGAGCTTTCATCCCTGCGCTCTGTGGGCGTGCTCTGACAGCTGTTCCGTTTCTCTTTGCAGCCTGTGTTGAGTAACAAGCCACGAAAGAAAAAAAAGAAAAGGAAAACCAAGAAAACTTCAGCAGGGGAGACTCTGGTATGTCTGCATTTGCTCAGAGTTAGTGACTGTGCTAATTTCTCCATTGGGCTTGACGAAGTAGCAACTCTGAGGCAGTCGCAGAAAGATTTGGAGGCAAAAATGCTCCTTTTTGCATTGTACTCATTTAAAATTATGAAACGGCAATAGCAGCTTTTGACTGTGGTCCTTCAAACAGCCGGGGCTGGTGCAGCTCTGCTGCAGATGCTTAGGGCTGAAATCCTCACAGCGGCATCTTCTTTCATCTCTGCTTCGAGGCTTCACATGGGAGGGGGTACAGTGCGAGGAATTTTGCATTTTCACTCTGATTTCCTTGCCCCACTTAGGTAGCTCTCCTGGCTCTGCAGAGCCATACAGAGCTCTCACTGCCAACCATCGTTCACATTCCCTTCTCCCTGGTGCACCTTCTCTGTAGTTTGACATCTGATAGTTGAATGCTGATAGGAGCTTCTGCTCATGCATTATCGGCAAACGCACTGCCAAGTGCTCTTCCCGCAGGACCTGCTCTGTCCCGTCATTGGTGAAGGGAGCAAGGGGACAGTGATTGTCTCTGACTAAGCTGTCTACCCCTAGGGAGGTGTGCTTGGAGTGAGAACTTTATGCAGTATCTCTGTGGATAAACTATAAGAGACAAATGTGTATGCTTGAATATACTTTACCTACTTGAGTGAGGCTAGGAGACTAGAGGGATTACAGTCATTGGTCTTTTAAATTCAACAGAAATAAAGTTTAAGTGGGAACTAATTTTTTGCTAACATTTAAGAGTCTTAACTGTTTACTTGGGGGAGATCCTTTGCTAAACATCCTGAGCTGCAGTACGCTGAAGTGCTGAATGGGTGAGCCATGACTCCGGTGTAGGTGCCCGGCTGGCCGCCGCCTCCCTGGGAATTCAGCTGGGTGAGCTCAGAGCGAGTTACTAAGGCAGAGAACCCGATCAAAGAGCCCGTTTCCTCTCCCAGTCCGAGAAAATGAGAAATAGGGTGACAACTGCCAGCTGTAGGGAGACTTCATACCCAGAAAGAGGCAGTTTGATTTGCTCACTAGAGATAATACTACCTTTGTTCAAGCATTTAAATGCAAAGCACATTATAAACTTCATGTAACCACTTCACGCGGAGTGGCTATATTTAGCTGGAAAAGGCAAGCTCGCAGGGCTGTTTGGGTGTCATGAATGGAATTTTGTGTTCCACCCACGTACATCATGAGGAGGATGTGAAACGGCCACATAAGAAATGCATCACTTGCTATTTGTGGGGAAAAACAGAGGAAAATCAGGATGAAAGTGTTATACAACTGTTGAGTGTGCGCTGCTGGATATATTCTTTGGGTTGTTAGAAGATGGAGAGAGTGAGTGCAATACATTAGAGCTGGGTTAAAGTCATGCGAGTGATACATTATTACAAGGGTCACAGCAGTAACTTAGTGTTTCCATGGAAAGTAGATGGTAAAGGCTGATTATTTAAATATTTATAATTAAAATCAGCACCTCAACATTTTATGATATTATAGGCATTGTAGTATAAATAAACCAGACAAAGCACAGTGAAGGCTGGGTAGGAAGGGGCAGACCAGAGACCAGACAGCCTGCCAGCTCTTGTCCACGCTAGATATATTCAGCTGCCACGTTCAGACTCATGATGGTGTGAAGAGCAACAGCCCTATGATACCTTGAGCAAGCAGGGAAGAGCAGCTAGCCCTTTCAGAGGCAGTTGGGCAGGGAAAGCAGGCTCTGGGTGGGATTCCTGAGGGAATAGGGGGCTGAGCGGAGAGTGGGAGGCCTCAGTAAGAGAGTGGTAGGGGCACCAGTGTCACACACAGGTCAAGACAAGCTGAAAGACCCGGGGGCAGCTGGATGTGATCTCCACTGGGTGACATGTGTGCTGTGGTGACTCATTCTCTAATAACTGCCTTGTCTTTGCCTGTGCCTATCTTAAGGAAGACAATGACCTGGAAGACATCGACAGCCTGCTGGAGAAGATTGAGGATACCAATGGGCTATCACAGCAAACCCAGAGTGGAATAATCGCTGGCAGCAGGCCTCTGCTCTATGTAGAGCACAGGTAGTGCTTGCTTCCTTCTTGATTTTGGCCTTGGGCATGACAGGGATATCTGTTCCCCTGAGGAAGGGAGTTGGGGAGCCTCCCAGTGTGATCTGGCCATGAATGCAGGACCTTGCTTGAAAGGGGCTGTGGTAATGGTTGTGTACAGCCCTGTTTCTAACCATTGCTCTTGGAGCTGTGTTCAGTTTTGAGTGGTGACTGGTACTGTCTGCTGTCAAGCCTGGTTTGAGTGGGCATCTGGACCAGATTAACCTCCAGAGGTGCCTTCCAGCCTAAAATACTCTGCGACTCTGTAGGAGAATCTCTGCAGA
The DNA here is from genome assembly GCF_000737465.1 of Haliaeetus leucocephalus. NCBI lineage: Eukaryota > Metazoa > Chordata > Aves > Accipitriformes > Accipitridae > Haliaeetus > Haliaeetus leucocephalus. Next base: position 1,422,179 of record NW_010973104.1, on the reverse strand, counting down.
GCTGCTGAGAGCCCTGGTGCCTAAAGCTTTGCAATCAAACTCACCTGGCCAGGTGACTGGCTGCATTCAGACCGGGTGCTGTGAGCAGCAGGCCCCAGTACAGCATGTGCTGTGCAGTGCCAGGAGCTAATTTCACCAGGAAAGCAAGTTAGACTTGTCTAACGTTTCCCACATGTCACCATCAACAAAGTGGACTATGTGCCAATCATGTCCAAGAGCTGGAGAATGAATCTGCCTCAGACTTGAGATCTGTAACATCTGGGCCTGTATTGCACTGGGAAACCTGTTAGGAATGGGCCAGCTGCTGTGTCCAGCATATTTCGGAGCCCTGGGCTAGCGCAGACACTGGCAGCTCTTTCTGGTTTTGGAGAAAACATTTAAACTTGTAGCTGGGACAACTTACCAGTCCCGGTTTTGAAACCTCCAGTCACGCTGCATCAAAACTGAGTCTAGGCTGGTGGGCATTCAGTGCTAGCGTAGCCTGTTCAGGGACACTGCAGTAAAGGCAGAATGTTTGTTTACCTAGAGGTGGTTTTAAACTTTGGTGACTTCTCTGGTCAAGTAAACATTATTAAGAAACCTTTGAGAGCTGGATAATCTCTGAGCAGGTGAGGGTTAGCAGTGCTGGATCTCAGCCTTCCCACTCCCTCTCTTCAAGCCCTGCTCACTGGGCAGCAGAGAGAAACCCCTCTCAAATACGCCTCCCTTCTCTGGGCCAAATGTTAGATCAAGAAAACTGTAGTTATTGTCATGCTTTGATACAAGATCTTTGTATTAAAAAAATGTATTCTAATCCTTGCCAGCCTCCATGCAGTGGTTAGGGTGCTTGCCCCGAATTGCAGGCTGCCAGCAGCAGTTACCTCGTGTTTTGCAGGCACACGTACCCCGAGCGTGCGCTCCTGAGCGGAGGCTGTCCTGAGAGTATCCCAGACTAAGGCCCCAGATGCCCTGGAGAGGGCAGCAGAAGTATTCCCCAGCTCAGCACCGGCTTTGGAGCAGATCCAAAGCACGAAGGAAGCCTGTGTCTGATTGAACAGGGCTTTCGATGCCTCCTGTTCTGACTATTTTTAGTCTCTTTTCTGTGTGTTGTGTCCGATCAGTGGTGCGTGTGACAGTTCGGGGGCTTGGCCAGAGACAGTTTGAGGTACAGAGCACTTGAGGTTGATGGAGAGGACTCGAGTGTGAGACTTTTGGCTATGTTTAACTGACAGTAGCTTTTCTTTCTCGTTTCAACCTTCTCAGAAACTTGAACCCAGAGAACGAGTTGAAGAGATACTTTGGGGCTCGCACTGTTCTTGGTGAACTGAGGTTAGTCCAGAATTTCATATTAAACCCTTTAAAAGTCTGAGTCGGTGTGTCTGTCCTTCCCTTGGTACGGCTTACTGAGTCCCCAGTGCCACACCTGGGCAGGGAATCCAGGGTTCAGGGTGTCTTACTTATGTAGTAGTCACTTGTTGGGACAGGAGAATATTTTTTTGTGATATATGTGAGGGAGGGAGTAAGACTTCTCCAGGCTTTTGCTAGCATTTGCTTTTTCTTCTGCTAGTTTCCCCTCGCATTTATTGTTAAAACAGCCTTCTAAAGTCCTTTCACTCAAATTCGTAGAGTACAGACTCTTAGATTTTTTTTTTCTTTCTCCAGCATTTGTCTCTTGTTGCTATTCCAAAGTCTCTGATGTCTTACAAAGTGGACCCTGAATGCTTTCCAGGGGGTCTCATGCATGTGCTTTCAGGGGCCCAGGGAACCTACTGCTTCTTGAGTGTGAGGTCTCTATGCAGTTATCCATTGCACTGTGGTCAGTGTTAGTCAGAAAGTTCTTGCTTTCATGAGCTGGTTGAAAAATGTACACATAAGAATGGTATAAGCTCAGAGCAGTGATGGTGGAAGCAGAAGCCTTCTCTGAGAGAGTCTGTGGAAGAATATTTAGTGCTTGAGGAAGAAGCAGCAGTCCCTTACTGAGGAGACATGACTTTCTTAGGGTAGCCTTGATTTCTGAATTCCTCCTGCCCTGAACCAATAAATTGGTTGCATTTGTGAGTATGGCTTAAACTAGATCAGTTGACATTTGAAGGCACTGCTGGGAAGAGAGATGAGTCAGAGGGATATGGGGCTCTCTTAATTGGACCTGGGAAGCTGTTTGAAGCGAAGAGGCAGCTGAGAACTTGGCAGGAATAAAAACAGGGGAGAGAAGCTATTGAAGTGGAAATGCTGGAGGCACTGGCTGACCCAAAGAGGAATGGTTCAAGTAAAGCAGAGCCTGAGCAAAGGTATGTTGTGTCTTGAAGGCAAACACGTTAAAGCTCTGGGCAAAAGCTCTGTGTGGCAGGGCTGCAGCTAGGGGAGAAGTTGGGTCTCTTTTTCCCTGAATCATCCTTTTTCTGGCTGGTTGCAGCCCTCCTCATTCTGTTAGTACAGAGAAATCGTGACCTGTTGTGTTTATGTCCCTAGGCCAAGGCAAAGGCAGCGCCAGTATGTCCGCAGCATGTGGCTGACGGGTCCCAAGAACACCTGGCCGCGCTACAGCAAAACAGGTGAGGCTTTCGGTGCCACCTCCCGAAGCACCGTGCTGCCGCTAGCTGACAGGGCACGTCGGTCCTGTGCCCGTATTGGCATGGACGGCTGCTCCTGCCAGCCTGGCTTTCCTAGAGCCTCAGCGCACAGAAACTGGAGCTGCTCTCATCAGCTGCCAGGCACAGGCTTTGCACTGGCTGATGGAGAAAGGGAACTGCTCGTCAGCTGATGGAAGTACCTCCTTTCTCAACAGGGAGAACTCTGTCATATCGTATCTTAGCATTTGAGGGTTTGTTTGTCCTCTTCCTGGAGGTAGCAAGATATGAGTACTTCCCTTCTTAACAGCAGTATTGCTGGATAATGAAAAATATCTGTGGGGAGAGAAAGCTGCCTGGGCTTCTTGGGTGGGTTTTGGACTTTGACTCATGAGAGGAGGGAAAGGAGTGAAATTCTCTGGTTGTTTCTGAAAACATGTCTGGCTTTGGACCCAGTGATGTGAATGAGCTTTCTGTGTGATAAGAAAGCAGAAGAGCTTCTCTTACTGCTGTGCTTGCAGGCTGGCAGCAGTGGAACCCACATCTCCCATGCACGTTCTAGGTATTACAATGCAGCTGGTGGACACCAGGAGGGGAGTGCAGTACTTCACCTTCGAGCACCATCGCGAGTACCAGCAAGTGCAGTTCAAGTTCCTGGATGCTGTAGAGTCCATGGACCCCAACAACATTGTGGTATGTTGTGAAATTGGGTTGCCCATGCTGTTGCCTTCTGATTCCTGCAGCCCCTTTTCCTAGCAGGGGAGGTGGGCTGATGCATCCCAGTGCTCTTTTTTTGCCAGTCTCATTTTGAGCAGTAGAGCCCTGTGTCCCCTCTGTGTTGGGCAAGGCAGTGTTGCTTTCTGAGCTCTGCTTTCACATTACGGATAAGATAAGTGACCACCCTGGTGCAAATGAGGTCCAGTGGCTGGTGGCCAAGCCTCGGTGGCTCTGCCCGAGAGCTTGCCAGGTAGCCATCTGGAAGAGGAGCCTGCAGGAACTGACCATTTGGCTGAAAGTGTAGGGATAAAGCTCCCTTGTCTCAGCTCTTCAGCTGGGAAGGGAGAAATATTGTATAAACCGATCTTTAAATGGGAATCTAAACTAACAGCTGTTGTATTTATAAACTCTTGCATGGATGAAAAATGTGTCTTTTCTTGGTATTTTAGCAAAACAATCTTTGTGTTGAAAGTTCTTCATGTGTGTCCAAGCTCATTAAACTGTATGGTAACATTTATAGTTTGTAGTGATAAGCAACAGTAAAATTGAACCATAAATGAGGTATTTTTACTCTGAAAACCCTGGCCACATGAGCTCAGAGACACTCCCTGGAGAAGTTTCTTAAAGAGGCCATTGTCTACTAAATAAAGTTTACTTCCTTCTGCTTTCCCACCCTCTGCTCATGGCCACTGCTCTCTCCAGCTCATCAATTCTGCCTGCTGACTGGACTGAGGGATTCACATTAGATGATGCAAGGTAATTCCTATGCAGCAGTGATCAACCTGAGAGCCAGCGTCCTAAGGACAGCTCAAACATGGTCTCACACCACTGTGCAGAGCAGGACAGGTTTTCCGTGGTACTTTCTAGTCGTTATGCTCTGTCTCTGTTAAGTGGGTCTGGCTACATTTGAAGATATTCCTACAGGTTTAGTCTTCCACTTTTCTATTAAGGGTAAAATCTAACAGATGGGTTTGCTGATACCAGAAGTACTTCAAACCCTCAAGCAGTTTATCTGTGATAACCACAGTCTCAACATAGCTGGAGCCCAGGTCTGCTTTGCTGCTGTGGTTTCAGCATGAAAAACATTATTGGGGGGGAGGGTGTCCTGCTCAGTGAATGTTTTTTCTGCTCTTGCTAGTGGCTTAAAAGGGTCTTGCGGGTGAAGTTGTAAAGTGCGTGAAGAGCACTTTTTCCCATCACAATGACCCTAGGTGCTCCATCCTTTCCGAAAAGGAGGACTAGAAAGGAATTTAAGAGCAAGCAAGGAAGGGGTAGAACGTCAGGCAAGTGGCACAGGTGCAAAGGTCCTGGGCTGGGACAGCCTAGAGCATAAAGGCTTTGTGCTGCAGGTGGTCACACTGGCCACCATCCTGCAGATGTGCAACTTCTGGTGCTTTTGAAGCTGTATTTTTCAGTTTTTTGGGGAAAAAAAAAAATCCCAAAACTAAACCATGGGGAGATTTGAAATAGCTTCAGTATTTTCATATTGAAACTGAGTTTTAGGTACTTGGAAAAAGTAGCCCGTTTATAATGTAACTGGTGAATGCAGAGGTTTTTCAGGTGTGGTTAAACTTCTGAAGCCTGGAAAAAGATGGTTTTAATCCATTACCATTCAGGACCTGGATCCTGGAATTGTAATAGATGTGTCAAAATGTCCTCTCAGTACTCAGAGGAAGCAAAAGCCTGATCAAATGCTCAGAATTCTTTAGGGGTAAAGAATAAAACAAAAATGTAATTATGCCTGCTGCCTGCATCTGGAATATTGCATGCAGTTCTGGGCCCTCACCTTCAAAAGGATATGGTGGAGCTGGGAGAGATTCAGAGGAGGACAGCAAAGATGATCAAAGGCCTGGCATGGCCTCAGCACTGGAAAAGCTGGGTCGGCTGGGATGGCGCTGGGAGGGAGCTGCCTGAGGGAAGCTGCAGTCGAGGGCTCAGATCCTGTATGGGGTGGGGAGAGATCTCTCTGCTGTCCCTTCCAACACAGGGATGGAGCTGGCAGGCTGGGATTAAAAGTTTTTTGCATTGTGTGGTTAAGTGATGGCTTTCTGTATCGCAGAGCTGGGGTGCTGGAATGGTACCTGGGTCAGTAAGCAAACAAATTCATGAGAGGAGACACCATTAATACCAATGGCATCTTTGACAGTGGGGGTCCCTGAACCCCTAAAGTTTGGCAGCTTAGAGTGTGCTGGAGTAGTTACGTGTGCCCAGCTTCGTGCCCTCTTTCCCAGGCATCTGCTTTTAGAGACGATGCGAGATGGACCCCTACTCTGACCCAGCGTGACTATTCTTAGGTTCTTTTAATCCATAGTTTTAGCCTTTCAGGTAAGGTGCATCCCTAGCCTCGCACTACAGTCTGAGCATTGGCTCTCCGATGGTGTGGGACAGGATTTCTTCACCTTCAGGCCCAGGGGCAAGAACAGCTCCTTTCTCTTACATGGGGTGTCAGGACATTTGTGTCCCTGCCACGCTTACAGAGCTTGCCTCCTAGGCAGAGCGCGTGAGAAACCGGTGATTTGTGCCATCGTGTAATCAAGCTTATGCTCTTCTGTAGCTGCTGCTTCAGATGAACCCATACCACGTGGACTCCCTTCTGCAGCTCAGCGATGTGTGCAGGATGCAGGAGGATCAGGAGATGGCCCGTGATCTCATAGGTAAGAGCTGAGGTGAGAAGCAGATGTCCTGGCGTGAATTAGTAATCAAAGGCTTTTGGTTCAGTTTTGGTTTCGTTTCAACAGAGAAGCAGCAAACCAGAAGGGTTGGTTTGGCTCCCCATCTGTGACTCTGGGGCCATGAGCGCTCGGCCTTATGTGATCCTGCAGACCAGCAACTTTTGCTGGAGGCTTTTAAATAGAGCCGGACTTGTTTGTCTGGAGCAAAGCACATCAGCGTTCACCTTCAAAATGAAAGGAAGGATTGTCTGGTTGTGGTGGGGTCCCACCTGTAGGACATCCCTTGCAGGAGGAGGGTCTGATTTAGTAGCTATGAGATACAACAGTGTGAGGGGCTGCTCCAGGAAGCATACCCACTCTGCGGGGAGCCTGCCTAACCCTCCGGGCCAGCCTGCCTTGCCTTCCTCTGATCAGCACCTTGCAGCTCAGCATGTTGGGCTCTGATCCTCAGGACACCCCAGGCTGTGTGGGGGGCAGGAGGCATCCTGGAGGATAGCTGCCCCTCAGACTGCTGTGCTACAGTCTCGGGTGTCAGATGTGATGTTTGGTAACTGGGACGTGTGTTCTCCATCATGACAGAAGGGGCCAGAGGCAAAGTGAGGACAGGATCTTTGGCTTCCCTATGTGAAGATAGTTGTGGCAGAGGCATCTGTACCAGCCTCAATCCCAGACCTCCAGAAGAGTTGCTTTTCACAACCAGAGCATGATCTAATGCCTGCAGACGGGAACACGGCTTGTTTGCCTGGGTATCACGTACTCTGAAGTAGTTTTGTGCATGGCTAGAGTGTGAACAAGCTTATTTCATGGGTGCCAGAGCTCTCAATTATCAGTGTCTTCTGGGCTAAATCTGAGCTGCGTGGCGTGCTGGGGTGGTGGCTTGTCTTGACACTGTCCTTGCTGTCTGCAGAGCGGGCGCTGTACAGCCTGGAGTGCGCCTTCCACCCTGTCTTCAGTCTCACCAGCGGGACCTGCAGGCTGGACTACCGGCGGCCGGAGAACAGGTAGGCGGCACGCCTGCCTGCCCCGCGTCTGCCGGAGAGCTGTTGCGGCGTGCCCTGGCCTACTTTGGCCACAGAGACCCAGATTCACAATGTCTGCTGCATCATCCATGCTGGCGAGTGGTGGCAGGGGGACCTTGAATGTCCCTTTCTGTCAGAACAAGCTCTGCTGCTTGGCAGTCAGTGGCAGTGCCCCTCAGCAAAGCAGCAGCAGGGCTCCTGAGATGGGTGCTGGGGTACCAGCAGCTCTTGCACTGAGCTTTCTTTGCAAAGCATCCTCTTTCCCAAGGGATTCCTTATTGGAGTGTTAACTCTTCCTCCCTGTCATATCCTTCTCCTGCAATTAGTACCCGTTAGCCCAAAATGGTACTTATTTTTGTCACAAAAACACTCTCTGTGTGTTTATGGCTGTGCTTGGTCACTTGTGTGCTGCTTGCCTGGCCTTCATCCCCAGCGCTCGTGCTGCTCCCGGCCCGGCTCTTTATGTAGTGACAGCTCTGCAGCTGTGGGGAAAGGTGACTTTATTCTGGGAATTTTCCAGTCAGCTGACCCAAGTCATCTCTCCCAAACTGCTGTACCTGGAGGTTGCTCAGATTTCCAGTACCTGCTCACTGACGGGCTTCTTACTGTCTGTGACCTGAATGCTGTGATCTGTAACACCAGTATGGGCATCAGTCCTCCCCCCGTACATGTTGTGCACACACTGCATCCCCATCTCTGCGTGGCTGGGTGGGCTGGGACAAGGGATGATGCAGACTTTGGGGATTTACTTGTTTCTCTTGTCCTGAGTTGTCGGCCCCAGTCTGCAGAGCAGGCCGTGGGTTTGCTGTCCTTATACTTGCACAAAGAGATTAAAAAAAAAAAGAGATGGGAACATGGGGTGTCTGTGGTACCCTGTGGTACTGCACCAGGCTAGGTTCCCTGGACCCCGCTGGCTGCACAGTGGCACTGATGCTCGGGGGGCAAGGAGCTGGGGCTGTTCTTGAGTGGCACGAGGTGCTTTTCTCCAAATCTGGCTTCTAAACCCTGTTGCTGTTCCGCACACAGGGCTTTCTTCCTGGCTCTCTTCAAGCACCTGATGTTCCTGGAGAAGAGAGGCTGTCCCCGGACAGCCCTGGAGTTCTGCAAGCTGATTCTGAGGTAGGTGCCCCTGCCAAGGGCTGCACCCCGTTCCCTGTGGGATGGGGCAGGGCATCTCAGGCTTGGAGGAACACGCTTCCAACAATGCGCCGAACCTAACTGGCGCGGGCCAAAAACCCCAGAGGTGTACTACTTCTCCCAGGCTCAGTGAGGGCTTGTTTCCACTCCTTACGGATGCGGTGTCACAGGTTAGTTTTGGGCACAGGCTCTTACCTGTGGTGCTGCTTTGGAGAGAGGTGATTGTTGAGGAGGAGGCTTAAACTGATGGGACCAGGGTGGCCCTTGCTCTGGACTGCTGAGCTGTGGGCCTGGCTGGTCCACAGAGCCCAGAGACTGCAGAGCAGATGTATAGCAGTGGCTTCAGCCTGCTTGGTTTGTGGCCATTGATCCTTCTCCTGGGTGGTGATGGGGGCCATCACCCCTCTGCAGGGATGCGAACCAGGCAGGGCGTTGCACCATCACTCCGGCCATGCAGGAACAATCGTGTTCCCGTTATCTCCGCTTGCTGAGTCACGGAAGCGCTCTGGATGCTAGTGGGAAAGTCTTGTTTGACTTAGAAATGAGGACAGCTACTTCAGCTTTTGTGACACTGATTTTGTTTCCTCCTCTTGTGCTCGCCTCCCTCTGAAGCCTTGATCCAGAGAATGACCCGCTGTGCGTGCTGCTGCTGATCGATTTTCTGTCCCTCCGAGCTAGAGAATACACCTTCCTGACCCGTATGTTCCAGGAGTGGGAGGTGAGTTGGCAACATGCAGCCCTGGCCAGAGAAGGGGCAGAGAGGGGAGAGCTGGTTCCTGGGACTGGCACGCTGTGCCACAGAGCCTGAGGTTTTCGTAAACAGGTTAGCCCTTTGAGGGCTGTCTCACAGCCAGGCTGGCATCCTAACAGCATCAGAATGACCCGTAAAGGCTGGGCTGTTTGTTCTTGTAATCCTGGTACCCTGCAAACAATTGTACGAACTCAAAATTGCTTACTCAGTTGTGGGAGCATCAAGCCAGCAGCTGGAAAGTAACTTAATCCCACAAGCAAGAAACCCCACCCTGTGTGCAGCCCAGTGACATCGAGATCATTCTGCATAGCATCATTTCTCGGTAACTCTGTCTCTGATCCTGCAGAGTCACCGGAATTTGTCCCAGCTGCCCAATTTTGCCTTCTCGGTGCCGCTGGCCTATTTCTTCCTGAGCCAGCAGGAGGAGCGCTCGGAGCTGGAGCTAAGCCAAGCCCGGGAGAGAGCCGCCCAGCTCATCCAGCTTGCATTGATCATGTTCCCAAGCGGTAAGTCTCTCCCCACCGGTAAGTCCGTCCCCACAGGCTTTGTCACTGTTTTCATCTGTGAGAGTGAAGGCTGGATCCCAGGGAATCAAATGCAGAGGCAGCAGTTTGCCCGTGGGTTGCAAATGGCGTGCACCTCTGCCTGTGGGAGATGGGAGCCCTGACTCAGAGGGTGACGGAGCTCGGGCAGACCGGCAGTGGCAGGTACACAGCTCTACCTGCGTCTGCTGTGGCAGCGGTGGGATTCAGCCATCCTACCCCCGGCCATGGCAGGGCTGGCAAAAGAACAGTGGAGCCAGGTAGGGCCCCCGCAGCCGTGAGCTGTGTTAGGAAGAGATCAGTGACTGTTCTCCCTGCTGCACACACTCCTCGGAGCAGCTGATGCCCCTTCATTAGAGATGGTCACGGGCATGCAAGTTGGGAGAGAATGAGAGCCAGAGTCTTGGAGCAGGAAAACGTTTCACCCCAGGGTTGCCCAGACCAGAGACAGCAAGTCTCTCTTGGCTTTCCCTCTGAGGCACTGCTCTGCTTTAGATGTGCTCTCTATGGGCACCCATCACCCTTGCTTTCATCCAGTTGGTGCTGCTGTCCATGAAAGGAGATATATAGCCCCTCTGGGCCCAGAGCAGGGTGTGACTTTATAGGCAGGAATAACCAGCTCTTGAACAGAGGTTTAGTTTGTGTTGGCTAAAACCATCTTTTTTGCTGCTTGTCACGGTGACTGAAATAAAACCCTTGTTCAAGTTCAAAGGCCAGCTGCATTAAGTGTAGAAAATTGCACCTTATTTCACTGGGGGGATAAAAAAGTTTGGTTTTTGTTTACTCTGAATCTGTTTCCGTCATCCACACAGAGATCAAAACACAGCATAACCCCCAGCAGCATCCTTGCACCCTCCTTGCGTGGGTGGTTGTTCAGCACCCTGGTGGGGTGCTGGCCCCCCAGAATGAGGCTATCTCTGCAGCCCTGGCAGTGGTGGCCGGTGGTGCTCCTCACCAGGCTGTTGCTGTCTGACTTTCTCCTGCAGTTCTTATGCTGTTGTTGGATCACTGCAGTGTGCAGCCCGATGCCAGGGTCGCGTCCCATTCCTTTTTTGGGCTGAATGCTCAGATAAGGTAAGCCCTGGAGATGTTCTCAGTAAAGAGAAGGAATTGATTCTGCCAGTAATGGGGCCTTTGCTTGCTCAGGCAGCTAATGGAGTTACAAAGCTGCAGAGGAGAGTATTTGGTTTTCCTGAGTAGGCTGCTAGATGCTTTGATAATGGATTTCCATAATGGCCACCAGATAATGCTAGTAGACCCGCCTCACCTTAATGTGGATGGGTCAGAAGTTCATACTGAAGCTTGTTGGTACATGTAGTAAGAGAGAACAATGTGTGCATGCTCTCAGGGCAGGCTGTCTCCTACCAGTCTGGATTTCCCTGACACGTGGTCCTCCTAAACACGTGAGTGGTCTCCCCCTCCAGTCAAGGCAGCATTAACTTTCATCTCATGGTTATGCTTATCCCAAAAATAGATGGAGGCAGAAAAACTGGTGAAGGTAGATGGAAATAGCAAAACAGGGAGCCTGCGATTCCTCTCTTTGTGTTCTCACGCTGAAGCACAGTGCAGAGACGAGCCCTTGCCAGCCCGCACAGGGACCTGCAGGCGGGAAGGAGGAGAGTGCCCTGAATAACAAGTGTCTCCTGTAGCCAGCCTCCCGCCTTGAACCAGCTGACGTCCCTTTACGTGGGAAGGACTCACTCCCTGTGGAAGGACCCAGCCGTCATGGCGTGGCTGGAGACCAACGTCCATGAGGTGTTGCGCATGGTGGATGCCCGGGACCCGCTGGTGGAGGAGTCTGAGCACAAGTGAGTGCGGCCGGTGGAGGTGAGCGGCTCTTGTACCAGGCATGGGTGCTGAAACATGGGGACAGAGCGGGCCGAAGCACTCTGCAGACAAGAGGAGCTCTGTCCTGGGCTGCAGCGGTGCTGGGGCTTGCTCAGAAGCACGTCTGCCGATCTGATGGTGGCTGCTGATGCCAGGGGTTACACTGTGGGGCCAGGAAGGCAGAGGCTTTTCCCTGCTTTGCACAAACGTGAATGAAGAGCTGCGGCTTTTGCTCACTGGGGAGTGTGTGCTGCGCCGGCTTCCCCCATCCTCGGCCATTGCCTGTGCCTTGGAAATCGCCCAGAGAGGGCGGAGGGGTTGCTGCTGGTTGGGAAGGGCACGGATGGCTGCACAGCTCGGGGATTTATTGCACAGGGCAGGTTAGTGCTTAGAAACACTTTCCAGCTCTGAGAAGCAGAAGAGAGGGGCATTAGGTACAGTGTCCCTGAGCTGTTCTGCTCTTTCCTCCGGAGGTCAGCAGCTGCCAAGTGACTTTGGCTTCGCTATAGGCCAGCTCTGTCCAATACGGCGCATCCCCCCAGAGCCAGGGATGAAGCTGACGATGCACCTGGAGAAGCAGAAATGGAAAGCTGGCTATGCTGAGGTGTGCTCGGTGCAATCCTCTGTCCCCCTCCCTGCTTTAGGAGGAAGATGCGGTACCAGAGTGCACCCAGGAATATCTACCGGCACATCATCCTCTCGGAGATGAAGGAGGCCACGGCAGCTCTGCCTCTGGTGAGGGGCCCTGGTGGGGCACAGGCGGTGCCGCTGCATGCGGTGTGATGGGATTTGCATCCATGCTGTGCATGCGGACGCTGGGCACGCCTTAAACCCCAGCCACCAGCAAGAAGCATCCAGCTGACCTCAAAGTGTCCTCTCTGTATGCATGGCTTCCCGGGCGACACACGGGGGTGCGTGTGTGGGCAGGCCAAGCTGCAGCTGGTGCCCGGCTCTGCTGCGCTCCCCAAGACAAAGAGCCGTCCAGCTGGTCCGACCATCTCTCTGCCTCAGTGTTTGCTGCTGCTGGTGACGCAGCCTTCACCCCTTCTTTCTTCTTACCCCCCGCAGGAGGTGACCTCGCAGCCTGTGATGGGGTTTGACCCCTTGCCTCCTTTGGACTCCATCGTTTCCTACACCAGACCAGAAAGGTACCTTCGCCACCCCTCGTTTCTGCGCTGGCACAGCCAGCATGTTCCCAGCACGCCCTCACCCCCGGGCCTGGGTGCCTGTGGGTGCTCGGAGCTGATGTCCTCCTCCATCTTGGAGGAAGAGCAGCCTGGCTTGCGGTGCTCGCCGACAGGCAGAATGTACAGGCAGGACTGGTCCTGCCGCTTTTCCTTGGTGGTCACTGTCGGAGACGGCAGCTGTTCACAACCATTAAGGCAAAGGCCACTGAAAAACTTTGGCTGTTTCTTAATTGAGGTGGTTTGGGGTAAAGACAGGTTTAAGCACAGCCAGCTGTGGTGCGCACAGGCCATTGAGGTGACGCCCATATGTTTCTTATGCACTGACCCAGCTCAGAGCAAACCTGCTAGTGCTTCTAATGGCTGCTTTGCCCAGAGGCTGGCCAGCTGCTGGCTGCCTGGTGTGAGAAATCTCCAAGAACCCCCCAGTACCCTGCTTCGGGGCTGGCTCAGGAGGGCCCGTGTTCTCTCCAGCATCTCTGCGCTGCCTCAGCCCCAGCGAGAGGTCGAGTACCAAGTTGCCCCCTTAACCATGGTGTGACTTCTGTCTTTCAGAACGAATCATCCATCCAACGAAAGCACTTTATCTCTCTTCTTCCGATCGCTGTTGCCAAATTTTAACTTGCAGGTATGTGCAGTCAGCTGCTGTGGGCAGATCAGAGCGCACTTTTGCTGTCGGTACGCCGAAGTTCCCACTGCACAGTGTTTCTGCAAAGGGAGTGGCTCTTGGCATATGCAGTGTGTAAACGTCAGGTTGCAGAGCAGCCTGATGCTTTTTGGCAAGCGGCATTGTCTCTCTCCTTGCCTGCTGCAGACAGGCAGGCAGCTCCCTGCCTGGCCCCTCCAGCTCTCCTCTCTTGCAGGGGGACATCAGGCATGACGGGGATGAAGAGGCTGGAGCAGGGCAGGACCTTAACCAGGGGGTGAACAGGCTCATGGCAGCCATGCGGGACATGCTGGCGAACATCCAGTTTCAGGAACCCCCCCGAGACGACAATCCCGAAGGCGACGGGGACTGGGACTGAGTCGAGAGTGTGCATCTCCCCCCCAACCCTCTGTAATCACCCCCCCGCCGACTTGTGTCGCACTCCAATAAAGTCACACAAACCCCGGGCGCCCGCTCGTGCTGTGGGGATGGGCTCTGTCTGGGGGGGGAGGGTGGGGGCTGCCACCGTGGGCACCTTTCCGCATCTCTCGGCAGGGGGTGAGGACTGTCTGAAAGAGGCAGGACTAATCTACAGCAGCTGTCCCTCGGCCCCAAGTCAGCTTAGTCCCCTTCTGGCCTCCTCCAAGCACATTTGCTGTCCTGTTTGTCCCCCTGCCTGCTCTTCTCCTGGTCTTGTGTTTAATGGCCGGAGGCTTTTTTTGCCCTCTCCTGCGACTCCTGAACTGTGGTTGCCCTTTGTGCTTCCCCCAGCCTGAAGCCTCCTTCCCTCCACGAAACACTTCAGGCCCTGACGTGGGACCTTCCAGCCTGCCAATGAAGGGCTCGGGGTCCCCGCTCCACTGCCGCAGCTCTCCCTGCGCTACTGTAGGTGTGTGGGGAGCGGTTCTTCCTTGTGCTGCAGCTGCTTGATCGTGCTGGGAGCAGAATGGATCCCCTCCCCTGCCTCTATTTTCTCCTTCCATCCCTTGTTTCCCCACCTTCACCTTGTAGAGCCAGCAATGAGGTCAGCTGCACTCAAACCCTTAATTCATCCTCGCTGCCCGCAAAGCTTTTTCCTTTTTCTGCTGTGTAACGGTGTATATGTGGCTCTAATGCTGAGCCAGGCTGCACTGCGTGGAATAAATCCTCCCCCCCTTCTGCAGCGCTCGCTGTGTCCATTCCCCGGGGAGCTGCGTGGATCTCCGGGGGCTGGCGGGGATGGGGACGGGGCAGGCTGGCCGGAGCCCCGGGGTTCTGCGCTGCAGACCCCCGGGGCTCCGGCCAGCCAGCCCCGTCCCCATCCCCGCCGGCACATCCAAATCCCGTGGCACGGGAGCCCCGTCTGCTCCCCTGTGACTTGCGTTCCCTTCGCTTGGATTTGCAGACTCGGCATTTTCTAGCTCTGTTCTCAAAGCCTCTGTTGATAAAGCTAAAAATTCATGGCACGTACCAGTGCGCTCTTTAGCCGAGCAGCAGCCGGGAAGGGGGGAAGCCGGTGGCTGTTGGTCCGGATTCCTCCTGCTTGTGTTTCCCCGGGGGTAAGCGGTGTTTTGCCGCTCCTCACCTGGCACTGGGGCTGCGCGTGCACCGGCTTCGGCTAGAGACGCGGCACGCGTTGGCCGTAACTCCCTGCCGTACTGGCACTCAGTGTGAGCAAGGCACCGTGGCAGCCTGGGACCCCATTCCCAGTGCATCCAGCTGAGCCACTTTCATCTGTGCCGGACCCGTGGGGTGCTCTGTGCCATGGGGAAGGGTTCCCGGCACCCCATGGGAAGGAGCGGAAGCGGTCAGTGGGAACAACCGCGGGATCGGCCTTTTCATGAAGCCGTGAATGGCTCTTTGGCAGCTGAGCGGCTCCAGGCATCAACGCCAACCAAAGGCACATGATGGTCAGATGGGTCCCGCATCCCCCAGCCTGCCCGGGCTCCCTCCGGCGCCAGGCTTTGCCGGGGTGCAGGCACAGCATCACATTTAATCGTGCCTTTGATGATCCCTATTGGACCCATTGCTCGCCCCATGGCAAAACACCTTCCCCGGGGCCAGGCCAGGCTGGTGGGTCTGATGGGGATCCTGGCCCCATGCACGGGGACTGGGAGGGGCGCTTGGGCTCCTGCAGTGAGGAGGATCCCACCAGGGTCCCCAAGGTGCATGGACACCGCAGGGCACACGGGACCCCAGTGTCTGTGGACCCTCCCCCAGGGCACGTGGACCCGCCAGGGCACGTAGGCCTGCAGGGCACATGGGACCGCCCGAGACACAGAGTCCCCCAGAGCGCAGGGATCCCCCCAGCACACACAGGACCCCAGGACACTTGGGGACCCCAAGGTGCACAGTGCCCCAGGGCACAGAGGACCCCTATGGCACACAGCCCCCCAAGGTGCACGGCCCCGGGGGTTGCGTGGACCCCTTCCAGGGTATGTGGGATCCCCGGGCACATGATGACCTGAAGCGGTCGGGCTCCCTAGGGCCATGTCAGGGGTCCAGCAACCCCGGCCTCTGTGGTGGCTCCCCCGGCTGCCGGGGTGCCGCTGTCATGCGGGTGCCCACCCTCCTCGGGAGGAGGAGCCGCGGGAGCCGGGGCAGAGAAAGGGCCCTTTCTTCCCCATCACCCTGGGCCGGCGGTCGCACGGCTGCGGGGACACTGGGCAGAGCTGGCGAGGAGGGCAGCCGTGACACCGGGAGTCCCAGCGGGCACGCGGCATCCCCGGCACGTCCCCGGGTGGTGGAAGCCCACATCCCCAATTCCTCCACATCCCCTTGGCCTCGCCGCTGGGCGTTGCGGGAGCACTGGCGGGACAGGACGGGGGCTCAGGGGGTGTGTGGGCACTGCGGGGGGCCCTGTGGCTGAGGTGGGGATCATGTCGATGCTGGCCCCCCTGCGCCTGCTACGTGAGCCCTGGAATGCCAGCGAGGGCAACCAGAGCAACACCGGGGCCGGCAGCGCCTGGTGCCAGGGGCTCAACATTCCCAGCGAGCTCTTCCTCACGCTGGGACTGGTGAGCCTGGTGGAGAACCTGCTGGTGGTGGCTGCCATCCTGAAGAACAGGAACCTGCACTCACCCACGTACTACTTCATCTGCTGCCTGGCCATCTCCGACATGCTGGTGAGCGTCAGCAACCTGGCAGAGACACTCTTCATGCTGCTGATGGAGCACGGCGTGCTGGTGGTCGACACCAGCATCATCCGCCACATGGACAACGTCATCGACATGCTCATCTGCAGCTCCGTCGTGTCCTCCCTCTCCTTCCTGGGGGTCATCGCCGTGGACCGCTACATCACCATCTTCTATGCCCTGCGCTACCACAGCATCATGACGCTGCAACGGGCCATGGTGACCATGGCCAGCATCTGGCTGACCAGCACCGTCTCCAGCACTGTCTTCATCACCTACTGCCACAACAATGCCATCCTCCTCTGCCTCATTGGCTTCTTCCTCTTCATGCTGGTCCTCATGCTGGTGCTCTACATCCACATGTTCGCCCTGGCCCGCCACCACCTCCGCAGCATCTCCAGGCAGCAGAAGCAGCCCACCGTCTACCACGACAGCAGCCTGAAGGGAGCCATCACGCTCACCATCCTCCTGGGCGTCTTCTTCATCTGCTGGGGGCCCTTCTTCTTCCACCTCATCCTCATTGTCACCTGTCCCACCAACCCCTTCTGCACCTGCTTCTTCAGCTACTTCAACCTCTTCCTCATCCTCATCATCTGTAACTCGGTCATCGACCCCCTCATCTATGCCTTCCGGAGCCAGGAGCTCCGGCGGACGCTGCGGGAGGTGGTCCGCTGCTCCTGGTAGGCAGCGGGACATGGGTAACGGCACGGCCGTCCCTGCTGCGGGACGGACGGACAGACAGACGGACGGATGGGACGGGACACGCCATGGGGCATCCCCTTCCGGCACCCCGATCTGGGCTGACAGGTTCGCGGTACCCAATAAAAGGCTCTTTGCAGTGATGCTGTGGCTGGCACTGCCGGGCAGCCCGCGGGGGAGCCCCGGGGCACCGGGGCGGGG
>NW_010973104.1:1403138-1403689 GCF_000737465.1 Haliaeetus leucocephalus | reverse complement strand
CGCTGAGCCCTGTGCCCCCAGTTCTGGGAGGTGATCAGCGACGAGCACGGCATCGACCCCAGCGGCAACTACGTGGGCGACTCCGACCTGCAGCTGGAGCGCATCAGTGTCTACTACAATGAGGCCTCTTGTAAGCGAGCCCCCCCCCCCAGCCCCCCCACCCTGAGCAGAGGGACACACCCCCCTGTCCCTTTTCCACCCCCCTCCCCAGCTGCAGGCAGGTCCTGCGTCTACTGGGGCGGGGCAGGCAGGGACATGCACCCACCCCACAGGACCCTGGAGGGGGGAAGACATGTGCACCCACCCCGTGGGGACCCTGTGCTCTTGGGGGAGGGGGGCCATGACACGTGTACCCACCCCATGGGGACCCTGTGCTCTGGGGGGGGACATGACACATGCACCCACCCCGTGGGGACCTTGTGCCCTGGGCGGGGACAGACATGACGTGCACCCAGCTCCATGGGGCCCTGAGGTGCTGGGGGGGACACACATGACACACACACAACTCTTGCACTCAGCCCTGTGGGACCCTATGGTTTGTTTGGGGGGGG
>NW_010973104.1:1401196-1402955 GCF_000737465.1 Haliaeetus leucocephalus | reverse complement strand
GGGGGGGGGGAGCAGCAGGTCCCCTCCCGGCACGGGGTCTCTCGCAGCTCACAAGTACGTGCCTCGTGCCATCCTGGTGGACCTGGAGCCGGGGACAATGGACAGCGTGCGCTCGGGCGCCTTCGGCCACCTCTTCCGCCCCGACAACTTCATCTTCGGTAGGTCCTCGGGGAGGGGGACGTCGTAACCCGCATCCCTGGACCCCTCCCGGGCCGTCGCCGTCCCCGGGGCTCTCGGCGGGTGTATCCCCACCCGTGCCGCGGGGCCCGGCACAGCCGGCACGCCGCCAAACCTTTGCCGTTTCCGCTTCCCACCCCGCCCTGGTCTCAGATCTTGCCGATGCCGCCGCCGGCAGCGCCCCGTCCCATCCCCGGCGTGGGTGCAGGGGTGCCGGCGGCCATCGGGTGCCTTTTTTTTCCCCCCCCCCACCCCTGGCAGGGCAGAGCGGGGCTGGGAATAACTGGGCCAAGGGGCACTACACGGAGGGGGCCGAACTGGTGGACTCGGTGCTGGACGTGGTGCGGAAGGAGTGCGAGAACTGCGACTGCCTGCAGGGCTTCCAGCTGACCCACTCGCTGGGCGGCGGCACTGGCTCCGGCATGGGCACCCTCCTCATCAGCAAGGTGCGGGAGGAGTATCCCGACCGCATCATGAACACTTTCAGCGTGGTGCCATCCCCCAAGGTGTCGGACACGGTGGTGGAGCCCTACAACGCCACGCTCTCCATCCACCAGCTGGTGGAGAACACAGATGAGACCTACTGCATCGATAATGAAGCTCTCTACGACATCTGCTTCCGCACCCTCAAGTTGGCCACCCCCACCTATGGTGACCTCAACCACCTCGTCTCGGCCACCATGAGTGGCGTCACCACCTCCCTCCGCTTCCCTGGTCAACTCAACGCCGACCTCCGCAAGCTGGCTGTCAACATGGTGCCCTTCCCACGTCTCCACTTCTTCATGCCGGGCTTTGCCCCACTGACGGCCCGCGGCAGCCAGCAGTACCGCGCCCTCACCGTCCCCGAGCTCACCCAGCAGATGTTCGATGCCAAGAACATGATGGCCGCCTGTGACCCCCGCCACGGCCGCTACCTCACTGTGGCCACCGTCTTCCGGGGCCGCATGTCCATGAAGGAGGTGGACGAGCAGATGTTGGCCATCCAGAGCAAGAACAGCTCCTACTTCGTGGAGTGGATCCCCAACAACGTCAAGGTGGCCGTCTGCGACATCCCTCCCCGGGGGCTGAAGATGTCCTCCACCTTCATTGGCAACAGCACAGCCATCCAGGAGCTCTTCAAGCGTATCTCAGAGCAGTTCACGGCCATGTTCCGCCGCAAGGCCTTCCTCCACTGGTACACAGGCGAGGGGATGGACGAGATGGAGTTCACCGAGGCCGAGAGCAACATGAATGACCTGGTGTCCGAGTACCAGCAGTACCAGGATGCCACGGCCGAGGAGGAGGGCGAGATGTATGAGGACGACGAGGAGGAGTCGGAGGCCCAGGGTGCCAAGTGATGCCCGACGCCCGATGCCCGCAGCCCCCCCGGCTTCACGCTGCTGCACCCCCCACCCTGGGCCCCGTCCGGGCTCCCCCCATGCGGCCCTTCGGTGTGTCCTGACCCCGTCCCCCCCTGAGCCGGCTCGGCCCCCCCACCCCTCCCTCCTGCCTCCCCCCTTTTCGTTTTTTACTGGTTCGTGTCTATTATTTTTTTTGAATACTTAATAAATTTATTGCTGTCCAGGTACCACCTGTCTGTGGC
>NW_010973104.1:1400513-1401186 GCF_000737465.1 Haliaeetus leucocephalus | reverse complement strand
GTGTTTTGGGGGGGGGGGGGGAGGGAATGGGACACAATGAACCTTCTACTGGGGGCAGCTTGGGGGTTTGACCCCCATTAACGAGGGGACTTGGGGACCCCACGTGCCCAGGGTGGCCGTGCCCAAGCCCTGGTCCCCTCCCAGATAGTTCCTGTCCCTTTGCCCCCCTGCCCTGTGCCCCACAGCTCTGGCCCCCCGGGGCTGGGGGTGCGGTGCCCGGGAGGGTGGCTGTGCCTTTGTCCCCACTGTCCCTCTTCTCCATGCTGGGGTGGTGGCTGCCCCCTCCCTGTGCCAGGACAGTGTTGGCCCTTTGTCCCCCTCAAACCGAGGTGGGGGCATGGACCCCTGGGTGCTCCCCCCGGCCCTGTGGCCCCAGGGCTGGGCACGTGTCTGGCTTTGGGGGATCCAGGGCACCCCCCAGCCCAAACAGCCCTTGAGCCCCTGCAGTTCTGGGGACCCCCAGCTCCTGCCTGGGTGCTGGGCTGACCCCAGAGTGGGGGGCCAGGCTGGGCTGCCATGGGGCTGCAGCCCCCCCTGGGGCTGCTGCTCCCTCCTGGGGGGTCCCTCTGGGGAGAGGGGCTGTGCTGTGCGGGCAAAGGAAGGGGCTGGAGGCTGTGGGATCGTGGGGATGGGGAGCTATGGAGCTGGGGGCAAGGGGCTGGGGGCTATGGGG
>NW_010973104.1:1396506-1399325 GCF_000737465.1 Haliaeetus leucocephalus | reverse complement strand
CACGGCTGGGGTTCGGTGAGGGGTCCTAGCCCCCCCCCACTCCATGGCACTCCCCCCATTGCAGCCCGGCGGCCAGATCCGTCCCCGGGAGACCCCGAGGGCACCCTGGACCTGGGCCTGGCTGAGGACCACTTCTCCCGCCCCGTGGTGAGTGGGGTTGGAGGGGGGGGGAGCAGAAAACGGGGCTGGAGTTGGGGTTTTGTGGGGGGGAGTAGTGGGCCACCAGCCCACCCTCCTCTTCTTCCTCCCACTGCCGCAGGGCCTGATCCTGGCGTCGGACGTGCAGCAGCTGCGTCAGGCCATCGAGGAGTGCAAGCGGGCGATCCTGGCGCTGCCCGAGCACTCGGAGCGGCAGAAGGACGCCGTGGTGCGGCTCATCCACCTCCGCCTCAAGCTGCAGGAGCTGAAGGTGGGGCCGGGACCGGGGGTGTGGGGGTCTCTATGGGCGCGGGGGGGGAGGCGCGCTGACATCCCGCCCCCGCCTCGCACAGGACCCCGACGAGGATGAGCCCAACATCCGGGTGGTCCTGGAGCATCGCTTCTACAAGGAGAAGAGCAAGAGCGTGAAGCAGATGTGCGACAAGTGCAGCACCATCATCTGGGGCCTCATCCAGACCTGGTACACCTGCACAGGTGGGGCTGGGACCCCGTGTCCCCCTCCCTGTCCCCCCTCCCACCATGTCCCCGCACTGACGGCCGCCCGTCCCCATCCCAGGCTGCTACTACCGGTGCCACAGCAAGTGCCTGCCGCTGGTGAGCAAGGCTTGCGTGCGGGCCAAGGTCAGCCACCAGGCTGAGTACCAGCTCAGCATCTGCCCCGAGAGCGGGCTGGACAGCCAGGACTACCGCTGCGCCGAGTGCCGTGCCCCCGTCTCCCTCCGTAAGGCTGCGCCGCTGCGGCGTGGGGCTGGGGGGGATGTGTGTGGGGCTGGGGACCAGCGCTGGGGGGCTGTGGGGTGGGGGATGTGTGGGGCTCGGCTTTTTTGGGGGCTGCGTGGTGCTGGGGAGAGCTGCGGGTTGGTGCTCTGGGGGCTGTGTGGGGCTGGGAGCTCTGGGGTACTGGGGGAGGTTCAGGGCTGTGTGGGACTGGGCGGGGGGGGGCACAGCGCATGGGAAGGTGACGCTGGGGCCCCGCTGTGTCCCTGGGTGCTGCCGCGCGTTCCGTGGTGGGGTGCGTGGCGTGGGGCAAGCAGGGTGTGGCGCGGTGCCGGTACGTGTGCCAACGCCTGTGCCGGCGCGTGTGCCGCCGCAGGGGGGGTGCCCAGCGAGGCCCGGCAGTGCGACTACACCGGCCTCTACTACTGCAGCAGCTGCCACTGGAACGACCTGGCCGTCGTGCCCGCCCGCGCCATCCACAACTGGGACTTTGAGCCCCGCAAGGTGCCCCTGGCACGGGGTGGGGGCTTGGGGGTGCCCAGGGTCCTGGGTGGGGGGCTGTGTCCCTGGTCCTGGGAGTCCCTAGGGGCTGTGTCCCTGGTTGGAGGTCACTTAGGGTGCCATGTCCCTGGTCCTGGGGGTCCCTGGGGGCCATGACCCTGGTTGGAGATCACTTAGGGGCCCGTGTCCCTGGTTGGAGGTCACTTAGGGTGCCATGTCCCTGGTCCTGGGGGACCCTGGGGGCCATGAAACTGGCTGGAGGTCACTTGGGGGGCTGTGTCCCTGGGTAGTGGTCACTTGGGAAGGGCCGCGTCCCCAGGGCTGCATACCTGGGGATGGGATCCCAGGGCAGCAGTATGGAGGGTCCCTGAGGCCGTGGCGGTGGGGATGGCCCGGTGCCCGTGGGGTGACGGCGGCGCCGGCGGGCAGGTGTCACGCTGCAGCATGCGGTACCTGGCGCTGATGGTGTCGCGGCCCGTGCTGAAGCTGCGGGAGATCAACCCGCTGCTCTTCAACTACGTGGAGGAGCTGGTGGAGATCCGGGTGAGCATGGCCGGCAGGGTGAGCAGGATGGGCAGCATGGTGGAGGGAGCATGGGGTGACTGGGGAGGGAGATGGGGGTCCTGCAGCACCCGCAGAGGTTGGGATCAGGGCAGAGGGTGCTACGGGGCTGAGCTTGACCCAGCCTGACCTTGTCCCCATCATGTCCTCATCCTCATCCCATCCCATTCCCACGCTGTCCCTATCTCATCCCTGTCCTGTCCCTGTCACCACCCTTTTCCCTGTCTCGGTCCTGTC
The DNA here is from genome assembly GCF_000737465.1 of Haliaeetus leucocephalus. Taxonomy (NCBI): domain Eukaryota; kingdom Metazoa; phylum Chordata; class Aves; order Accipitriformes; family Accipitridae; genus Haliaeetus; species Haliaeetus leucocephalus. Next base: position 1,397,150 of record NW_010973104.1, on the reverse strand, counting down.
CCCATTCCCGTCCCGTGCCCCCCGCAGAAGCTGCGCCAGGACATCCTGCTGATGAAGCCCTACTTCATCACCTGCAAGGAGGCGATGGAGGCGCGGCTGCTGCTGCAGGTCAGGCCCTGCATCAGTGGCCGAACCGGGACTGGGGGGGAGACCCCAGGGGTGCTGGGACCGGGGGGCGGCGGTGACGGGCTGTCCGCCTGTAGCTGCAGGACCGGCAGCACTTTGTGGAGAACGACGAGATGTACTCGCTGCAGGACCTGATCGATATCGAAGCCGGGCGCCTGAGCTGCTCCCTGACGGAGATCCACACCCTTTTCGCCAAGCACATCAAGCTGGACTGCGAGGTGAGCCCTGACCCACGGCGCAGCTCCTGTGGGGCCAGCACCGTGGCGGGGGGGGGGCTGGCAGGGTCCCTGCCAGACACCATTGGGACCTTTTGCCTGCTCCTGCCCCAGCGGTGCCAGGCGAAAGGCTTCGTCTGTGAGCTCTGCAAGGAGGGCGACGTGCTCTTCCCCTTCGACAGCCACACTTCGGTCTGCACCGACTGCTCCGCCGTCTTCCACAGGTACGGCACGCACCGGCGATGGACGCTTCCCACCGGGCCCGGCAATGTGGCACCAGAGAGGCGGGGGGTCGGGGGGGGG
>NW_010973104.1:1395311-1395633 GCF_000737465.1 Haliaeetus leucocephalus | reverse complement strand
TGGCCCGGGGGGACAGCAGGCTTGCCTCCGTGGGGCTGGGGGCCACCTCTGCCCGGGGCCGGTTGCCCCCGCTGCAATATCAGTCCTGCACCCCAGTGTGTGTGTGTCCCCCGCCTCTGGCAGGGTGATGGGGATGGGCTCCGGTGTGCGTGTCTGTCCCCCCCGCCATCCCGGCGTGTGTGTCCCCTCGGGGCCGGTGCAGCCCCTAGGGCTCCCGCGGCCGTTCGGCGGGCAGGAAGGCGTCCGGGGGTCCCGGCGGCAGCTCCGGGTCGCTGAGGTGTTTCTTCTCCCGGCCCTGCTCCCGCGCTCGGGTCCAGGAGGG
>NW_010973104.1:1392991-1394731 GCF_000737465.1 Haliaeetus leucocephalus | reverse complement strand
GGGACAGGCAGGGCTGCCCGCGCAGGGCGGCACTCACGTCTGCGCTCAGTGACCTGCAGCAGGCCGGCGCTGGGGATGGGAATGCCACCCTGCTCCTCCACGGGGGCTCCGGGGGTCTCCTGGGCCGGCCCGTGGGTGGGGGTCCCCGCCGGGTGCTCCGGGGCCAGCACCTCCTTGCCGAGCTCTGCGATACCGGCACCTGCCGCGTCGGTGATGGCAGCTCCGTCCTGGTGCCCCGCCAGCCCCCTCGGGGTGTCCGAGCCGAGGGGGACGGGAGCAGCGGGACCCCCGGGGGGGGCCGGGGGAACGGGCAGAGCTACCCAGGACCCCGGGCCCCTGTGCCGACAGCCGGCAGCCCTGTACCCCCTGCCCCGCACAGCCCCTTTGTGTCGGTGAGACAAAAGCACGGCCTGTGCCGGAGCCCAGACAAGGGGCGGTTTGTCTCCCGGCAAAAGCCGGCGGGGCCGAGCCGACCGTGGTCATGGCACAGCTCGTGGTTGTGGCACAGCCGTGCCTGGGCACCCCTCCGGGCACTGAGGGTGGGCAGGAGACCCTGTGTGCCCAGGGCAGCACCGGGCACCACCGTGTGTGGGTCCCCAGCCCACCCAGGGCCGGTGCTGGGGCAGGACGAAGCCGGCACCACATGCCACCGGGCCCTGCCATCACCGCGCTGCCGGACGAGATGGCACGGGGACAGGTATCTCCTCCTTCCCCCCAGGATGGTGATGGTGGGGCAGGGGACAGAAATCCCCCCAACCCAAAGGAGCCGGGATGGGGAAAGGGACGTTACGGGGGCGGTCGGTTCCTGTTCCTGGTACACGGAGCCACGGGACACCCACACCCCTGCCCCGACACCGGCTCTGCCGCGTCCTCACCCCGCAAGGTGGGACCGGGCACCCCGCACTGCCGGCACATCCCTCCGGCTGGGAAACGGGGTCCTCTCCCCGCTCCAATGCTGGGAAGAGCTCCCCGGGGGTTGCCCACTCCTGCCATCCCACGCCACGCGCCGGTGGGTGACGCGGCGGTGTCACCGCCTGGAGCGTGTTGTCCCCTGCCACCGGCAGCCTCCTGACCCCACTCTCACCCCCTCCCTGAGCCCCCACCCACCAGAGTGCTGGTCCCTGCCGCAGAAATCCCCTCTGGCCTCCGCCTGCATGGTCACGCCACGCCGCTGGCCACGCCGCCGGCCACACCGCCCCGCTCCGGCCTGGGTTCACCAGCTGCCTGGTGGGGAACGGGGCCGGCATCAGGGCTCCCTCCCCGCACACCGCTCTGCTGACTCACGTCAAACCGCAGAGCCAGGCAGCAGCCGGCTCTTGCCACCCCACCGGCATCGGCCCCACTCCTGGCTGGTACCCGGGCCGGTGGCACCGTCCTCCCGCGTGGCTCGGAAGGGCCCGGTGCCCTCAGTGCCACGGGAGGGCACGGCTGGGGCTGCCACCATGACAGGGGCTGCGGCACAGCCGTGTGCGGGGCACGTACAGGAGGGACGGGCATGTACAGGAGCCCCACTACCACCCGTGTCACCGTGCAGAACCCCACCGCAGCCCCCCTCTAATACCGGGCCCCCCCCGGCTCCACCGGCATGGCCACCACCCCGTCCCTGAGCGCCCCGTCCCTCCACGCTCCTCCACCAGCACGGGCACACCTGCACGGGGGTGTCTGTGCCCCAGTACCCACCTCCCTGCCTGGCACCGCCCCGCACCTCAGCGTGCCCCAGGCACTCTGTACCCTGGCCTG
>NW_010973104.1:1379232-1392159 GCF_000737465.1 Haliaeetus leucocephalus | reverse complement strand
TGCGGGCCCGGGAATAGCGAGGAGACACCCCCCCCCCGGCCCGGTCCGGCTCCCCCCCCCCGGCCCGGTCCGGCTCCCCCCGCCGGGCCCGGAGTAGGGCCCGCCGCCGTTGCTAGGGCGTGGCCCCGCGTTGCTAGGGGGCGTGTCCGTCCGCCGCGCAAATCTCGCGAGATCCGCCCGCCTGTTGCTTGGAGACCGCGGCGCCAGCGGCAGCCGCCATGGTGAGACCGGGCCCGGGCCCCAGCCCCAGCCCCGGGGGTGGCGGGGGGCTCTGGGCCTGCTGCTGAAGGGTCCCCTGGAGCCGGGGACTGCGGGCAGGGAGGGCGGCGGGGCCCGGCCCGGCCCGGTCGGCTGTTGGGGAGGGAGGCCCGGCCCAGCCCGGCCCGCTTTTGGGGAGGGGAAAGGAGGGAGGGAGGGAGCCCCTTGGCGCCGTGCACAGCACTGCCGTGACACTCGTGAGGCATTAGCGTGAGGACGTGCATCTTGTGCCTGGGGGGCTTCGCTGCGGAGCTGAGCCGGTAGCGGCCGGGCATGAGCTACGGGTGTCCTGGGGGGGTCTCAGAGGCTTCCAGGCTCCTCCTGGGGGGACCCTGGCTCCATCAGCCGGTGTTTCCTCCCTCTCACCCTTCTCATCCTGTCCCTGCCATGAGAGCGGGTATGTTTCGTGGCCTGGGAGCTCCGAGCGGTGCAGCTTCCTCCCGGCACCCGAGCCTCATGCGCACCTCGTGCCTTTTGCTTGCTTTCCTTAGGCACCCAAAAAGAAAGTCGGAAAAAAAGGGAGCAAAGCTCCGGCAGTGGTGGATGCCTCTTCCCCGCAGGAGATGAGCAAGGAGCAGGTGAGAGATCCCCCATCTCCCAGCCCACCCCCAGGCAGGAGGACATTGCCGCTTGCAAGAACAGTGCTCAGGACCCCTGCTTGGCGTCTGGCTCCAGCTCTGGTGACAACAGGTGGCAGAAGGTGACAGAGACAAGCAGCCGGGGTTCATTTTGCTGCCTGACGCCTGTCTGGGCTGTGTGTGGGGGTTCTCACTGTTCCTGGAAGGAGCAGCCCCTTCATCCCACCTTCCCTTCTGCTGGTCTGTGCCCTCCAGCCCTGTGCCCTTGCTGTTTTCTCCCCGACTCTGTAACCCCGGCAGCTGCTCAGCTGGGTGATGGCTCAGCCTGGAGCTCTGTGATTGCAGCCTGCTGCGCTCTCAGTCGTGTCGCTGCTGGGGCGGGAGGCTCCCATAGGCATGGGGAGGGCAGGCAGAGGTGGAAGGTGCAGCTGCTGCCCCTCGGTTGCTCCAAGTCCTGCTTGTTTTGCTGGGTGTCTTACAAACAGTGGAGGACCTTGCCTTGCCTGGGGACCTTGCTCCTGGGATAAGATCTTGCACATCTCAGTGCAAGCAATATGCCCAGGTGGCCAAGAAGGCCAACAGCATCCTGGCTTATATCAGAAATAGCGTGGCCAGCAGGACTAGGGGAGCGATTGTCCCCCTGTACTTGGCACTGGTGAGGCCACACCTCAAATACTGTGTTCAGTTTTGGGCCCATCGCTACAAGAAAGACATCTAGGTGCTGGAGCGTGTCCAAAGGAGAGCAACAAAGCTGGTGAAGGGCCTGGAGTACAAGGAGAAGGGTCTAGAGAACTCGTGAGGAGCAGCTGAGGGAACTGGGGTTGTTTATTCTGGAGAAAAAGGAGGCTGAGGGGAGACCGTATTGCTCTTAACCTCCTTTCAGGTAGTTGTCGTAGTGAGGTGGGGGTTGGTCTCTTCTCCCAAGTGATAGGACAAGAGGAAGCAGCCTGAAGTTGTGCCAGGGGAGGTTTAGATTGGGTATTAGGAAAAATTTCATCACCAAAAGGATTATTAAGCACTGGAACAGGCTTCCCAGGAAGCAGTTGAGTTACTGTCCCTGGAGGTATTTACAAGACTTGTAAATGTGGTGCTTAGGGACATGGTTTAGTGGTGGACTTGGCAGTGTTAGGTTTGCGGTTGGACTCGATGATCTCAAGGGTCTTTTCCAACCTCAACGATTCTATGATTCAGTAGTATTTAGGCACCTGAGAATGGTGTTACCAGACACTGAGAGACAGAATATCTGAGCCCAGGCTGCTTACAGTAGGGTAAGGTTTTGTTACTCCTTTTCCAGAGGCTGATAGGTTCTGTCAGGGCTCCTCCCCTTCTCTCCTGCACTTCTCTGTCCCAATAACAGCCACTGTGTCCTGCCAGGTTTGCGACACGACTTGCCACGGGTGTCTTGTAAAAGCATCTGTCCGAGTTCTCCTTTTCCCCCTACCTGGCTCTTCCTCTCGGCTTTGCAGCTGGAGAAGCATGTTGTGCGTCTCCGGGAGGAGCTGGACCGGGAACGGGAAGAGCGCAATTATTTCCAGCTAGAACGTGACAAAATTCACACCTTCTGGGAGATCACCCGCCGGCAGCTGGAGGAGAAGAGAGCAGAGCTGCGGAACAAGGACCGGGAGATGGAGGAGGCAGAGGAGCGGCATCAAGTGGAGATCAAGGTGGGAGGGGAGAAGGCTGGGAGGTGGTGTGAGAGCCCCAAGCTCTGGGTGAGCCTCGGGCAGCTCTGAGGAGGAGAGGGAAGCGGGAAGAGGAGGAGAAACTGGGCACGATGCAAGCCAGGAGCGCCTCAGCCAATATCCCAGCTCCATGTGTCTCCTGCTGAAGCACCTCACCCAGTCTGTGGCTTGTCTTTAGGTTTACAAACAGAAGGTGAAGCACTTGTTGTACGAACACCAGGAAAATCTCACTGAGCTGAAGGCGGAGGGCACCCTGTCCATGAAGAGGGCCCAGAAGGATCACTGGACCCAGGAGATGGAGCTGCGTAAAGACATGCGCTCCTTGAAAGTGGAGCTGAAGGAGCAGGAGCTGGCCAACGAGGTGGTGGTGAAAAACATGCGCCTGGTATGTCCCTGGTGGGGCTGGAGCTGTGTGTGAGGTGCCTCTGCTGCAGAGGGAGGTGGTGGGGCTGCTGGCTGAGCCCTCCCAGCCCCAGTGTGTGAGTGGGAGCCTGCCTCCCCGGCTCTCTCCATGGGGTGGGATGGGGTTTCCTGCAGGTACCGATAACCGATGCACTTAGAGGCACTGGAAAGTCAGCGCAGGAATGGGGAGAAGGGATTCCTGGGGCAGTGACACCCCCCCGCCTCGTGCAGCAGGGAGCTGGGAGAGCAGCTGGAGAACCTATGAGCTGCCGTTTGCACGGATAACATGGGATTGGTGCCATGGCAGAAGCCCTTCCCAGGGAGCAGGAGGGAATCCCTCGGGATGTGGCTGACTCAGGATTTGGTTGTCTGCCTCTAACACGTAGCTTCTCCCTAACAGAAACAAGAGGAGGAGATCACCCAGCTGTGCAATGACTTTGAGAGACAAGTGAAAGGTCAGGACGTGCACATGGGCCCTGCGTGAGCTCCCTTTGTCAGTGTGCCAGGGAAGGTGCCTCTGAGCTCTGCTGCACTGCCAGGCTCCCTGGCAGAGCCTCGAGCAGAAAGGGGGATGGTTTTCCCCCAGTTCTGGCTGGTTTTCCCTCAGTTCTTGCTCCTTCGTGCTTTGGGGCTGCCAGACCCCCAGCATCCTATGAACGGAATGAGGCAGGGCGCCTGTCGCTGCTGCCAGGCCCTACCGCTGAGCACAGCTGCCTGGCAGTGCTTCTCCGGGCTGCGGGGTGGGCTGGCTGAAGGAGCCCTTGCAGAGTCCTCGCTCCAGTGTCCTCCTCAGGGGACGTTTCAGGTTCTCACGGGCTGACTTGGAGCGTTTCCATGCCCTCTTTCCAAGGATGCTATTTCTGGGCTCTGCTCTCCATGGTCCCAGCGTAACTGCTCCGCATGCTGGTGGCAGCTGCAGTGACGCTGCTAACAAGCATCTTGTCCTCCAGTAATGCCGCAGTGGCATGCACCAGGCTGGCGCTGGCTAACGGAGCTGGGGTGCATTACACAGGGTCTCCAGGAGGTCCTCACTCAGCCCCCTGTGCGCTCCCCCAGAGATCGAGGCCAAGTACACCAAGAAGATGCAAGTGCTGCGGGACGAGCTTGACTTGCGGAGGAAGACCGAGATCCACGAGGTGGAGGAGAGGAAGAACAGCCAGATCAGCGAGCTGATGAGGAACCATGAGAAGGCCTTCAGTGACATCAAGAACTACTACAACGATATCACCCTCAAAAACCTGGCACTCATCAGCTTGCTGAAGGTACTGCCTGCCCCCCTGCCGCAGCCTGCCTGGCCTGCAGGCTGTCACTGTTCCACCAAGGGACCAGTCCTGTGAGGATTTCACCCAGATCTGGCCAGTTCCCAGGTGGCGGTGTGGGTGCTGCTGGTCTCCTGAGGGTTGTACATCGTTACACGAGCAAAGCCCTTGAGCACAGGGAGATGTGTCTTGCTGGGCCAGCGGCAGGAGGGTGTCTGGAGGGTGTGGGAAGCTCTGAGGAGCTAGGCAGCCCCCAGGAGTTGGCACTTGTGTTCCCAAGAACAGGAGCAGATGGAGGAGATGAAGAAGAGAGAGAATCACTTGGAAAAGGAGAAGGCGGATGTGCTGCTCCAGAACAAGCAGCTGAAGGAGCCCCTGCAGCAGGCCCAGGAGCAGGTATCTGAGCTGCAGAAGAAGTTGGCCCACTACGATAAGGACAAGGAGGCCCTGACGGTGAGTGGCCAGCCCTCTCCTTTCCTGAGTTGCCCTGGCCCTTTCCTGGAGGGAGTCGCTCAGCAGTGACCTCTGCCGCTTTGCTCGGCCAGATTGCTGAGCAAAGTCCTTTGAGTCCCTTTCAGCTTAGCTGGGTGTTTATATCTCAGGTGGGACTCCAGGGTCTCTGGCAGCAAGAAACCAGAATAACCCCTGCTGCAGAGAAGGAAGGGAGTTGGTGTGGGTGTTGCCTGTTTTTTCTCATCCATATCTCTTTACCGGTCACTCTCCTCCCTTGCCAAAACACATCCCCCACACCTCCCAGAGAAACCCCTGCTCTTTAACTGTCCCTTCCTGCTCACAGAACACGAAAGCCCGTCTGAAAGTCACCCAGAAGGAACTGAAGGATCTTCAGTGGGAACACGAAGTGCTGGAGCAGAGGTTCAGTAAGGTGAGAGCTGCAGGGGGGTCTGGGCACCCTGTTTCCCTCTCCAAATGCTGTCCGTTCTGCAGAGGGCGGGTGCAGGGACTCAGCAGAGGCTGCCTGGGCTGGGCTTAGCCAGGAGCTTTCCGAAGCTCTAATCCAGAGCCGTGCGATATCTGCTGCTTCCAACAAAGCTGCTCACAGCTTTGGCCTCTCCCACGGTCAGCAGACAGGCCTGGCCTTGTACTTTGCTAAGCAATCATGCACGCTCCAGCGGTCCCCTCCCAGCCTGCGAGGGACTGGCCACAACAGCGGCTTGGGGTCAGAGCTGTGGGGAGAGATGGCTGTGGTGCACCACCCCTAGCTGGAGCTCGCTCCCTCCTGCCGGCATTTGGGGGTCGCTCCCCCCGCTTGCTGTGCTGGGGCGGCTTGGGATGTCCTGTTGACTGAGATCTCCCAGACTCGTCTTCTCCCCCCCCCCCCGCTAACCCAGATAAATCTATCGAGGCAAGAAAAGAGCTCATTTGCAATTCGTAGAAATCCCCAGGAATATGAACATTGATCTGAGGCCTCGTTAACAATCCATCATTAAGGCAGCAACATATTCAGTGCATTCAGAAATAGGCTGCGGAGGAGAGACTGTGTCCTAATTAGGACACTTATTAACTAGCTGTGAGCCAGGGACTCCTGCCAGCTGTGAGGAGGAGAGGAAAGACCCCCCCTGTGCTGTGGGGCCCTCTCCGAGGTCTAAAATAGTGCTGCAGCGAGCCCGTCAGCCTGTTCGGCTGTCAGGGGCATCCCGGGCCTGGAGGGGAGGAGGAAGCAGAAGTGCAGGTGCTGAGGAGGTGCCAGCCATGGAGGGAGGGAGGGCAAGAAGCTGTGCTCCAGCACCTGCCTTCCCCGCGGGCTGCAGGTGCCATGGGGAACGGCTGGGCTCTCGCCGGAGCAGGCAGGGCTGAGCTGCCTGACCTGTTTGCTGCCAACCCCGGGGGGTCCTGAGGGTGGTGTGAAGGCGTGCTGTCTTTGGGAACAGGTGCAGGCAGAACGGGATGAGCTCTATCAGAAGTTCACCAAAGCCATTAACGAGGTGCAGCAGAAGACGGGGTTCAAGAACCTGCTCCTGGAGCGCAAGCTGAAAGGACTCCTCAGCGTCCTGGAGAAAAAGGAGGTGGAGCTCAGCGAGGTCTTTGCAGCCTCCAGCCTCGACCCGGGTGCCCTCTCCTTGGTCTCGCACAAGCTGGAGGTACCGTGTGCTGACGTGGGGCCCTGCAAAGGCTGGCCTTGGGGGGCAGAGGCTGCTCGGGGGTGAACGCAGACCTTGGAGTGTGCAAGTCCCTGTCCTACATGGCTGTAGTTGCCACGTCACTCATTCCCGGCACTCCCAGGGCCACGCTTGGTGCCACAGGGCGCTCCAGCTCTCCCTCGAGAGCTGAGCGTGTGGGTGTTGGAATTTGGCACTGATGTCTCCTTCAGGTGGGGCCTCTTTCAAGGAGAACGGCCCCAGGCTGAGCAGTGCTCACCAGCGCTCTGTGCTGCCAAGCAGCTGGCTGCGTGCAGGGTCCGTCCGCAACCCGGGGTGCTCTGTGTGTGGGGAGTCACAGCTGGTGAACCTCGCCTGGCCTCCCTGTCTGCAGAGGCAGCGTAGACAGGTTCCCAGGGGCTCTGCAAGGTCTGCCACGCTAAAAATAAGTACGCAGAAAGCCTCGGCGCAGAGAGCCGCATTCCTGGAGCCTGCCGCAGCCGTAACTGGAGAAGCAGCACTTGCTTTAGGTTGGGTTGAGATGCAGGGGACATGGGTTCCACGCTCGGCTCGGCCACCACCCTGGTGCCCTCCTGCTTATCCCACACCAGCCCATCCTCTTCCAAGTCCCTTCTGCGGTGGGTGGGGGTGAAGCTCGCAGACACCCTCTTGCTGGGGTGCCCTGGGGATGCGCACAGCAGCAGCCGAGGCTTTGGGGCTGTAGGACGGGGCAGTGGATGTGTCACCTACTAGTAGGTGCCACAGCAGCAGGAAGGAAAACACATTCCTGGGAAGGCGTCACGGCGTCAAGCTCTCCCACAGCTGCTGGGGTCCTGGAATTCCTCTGCTCAGCTGCCTCCAGCATCTTCTCAGGGAGCCTCTCTCCCTGTAATTCCCCTGGTGCCGCGACGCGACGGCAGGGCGGTGCTGCCAGAGCAGGTGCTGCCATCGGCCCCCCCCCAGCCTTGCAGTGGGTCAGACGATGATGGCAGAACTGTGCTGGCATTCGTATTGTCAGTCCAGGAGGTCCCTGTCCCTTGCCTCTGCCTGGGGCTGGCTGTCCCTGGCAGTGCTGGCTGGAAGAGAGCAGGGGGGTGGCCGCCTGCCAGGCCGTGCTGCAAGCCACTCTGCTTGAGCCTGGGCCCTGGTGCCAGCTCAGCCGCCACGCAGCAGCTCTTCCGTGTGCTCTGCCACGCCGCTCTCGCCTGTGGCACGGCCACTGTGCCCCCGGGGCCGGGCAGCTGTTGCCTGACACGCTGTCTCTCTTTGCAGGATGTGCTCAATTCCAAGAACACCACCATCAAAGACCTGCAGCTCCAGCTGGCCCGAGTCTGCAAGGTGAGGAAGGGGCTGGGGCTGCCTTGTGTGTCCCCCCTGCCCGGGTCAGGGCTGGGGGCTGTTGGGTGGTGGCTGTGGCTGTGCGGGGAGTGGGAACGGGACCTTCTGCTCCAGGCCTTGCACAGAGCAGAGGGAAGGGAACTCGCAGCAGGGCAGCTGAGCTGCTTTGTGCCCAGGGCCAGGCAGGACCCAGCCCAGGCTGCAGTTTCCCCTGTTTTCCCTGCGAAGGAAGGCATGTTGGGGTCCCCCTCACCTCGGGGAAGGGGGTGCTGGGAGCCCGTGCCCACGTGCGGAGGGTCTGGGCTTCGGGCTGACCATGGGGCGTTTCTCTTGCAGGCACACAATGATATGCTGCAGACGTTCGAGGCAAAGCTGACGGCCTTCGGTATCCCCCTGGACAACCTGGGCTTCAAGCCCCTGGCAAGCCCGGTGCTGGGGCAGGCGCTGGGGCAGGGCCCCGCGGGACTCGTTGCCGTACCCACCTGACGCCAGCCAGCACCGAGGGACCCGCTGGTGCACCCGCTGGTGCTCCGCACCATTAAACAGACCCCAGTGAGCCTTCTGCAGGACCTGGAGGACCCTCTCTCTCCTCCCTGGGGGGACCCTTCCTCCGGAGCAGCTCCCCACTCCTGCCAAGGGGTACACCAGCCATGGGCAGCTGCCAACCGGATTGGCTCTGACTGAGCAGTGCCAGCGCAGCCCGGGACCACGGCGCAGCCAGAGGGCTCCCGGCATCCCACCCACCGGGCTCAAGCGGGGACCTGCGCGGGGTCCTCCCTTGCCCCTCTGCCTCCTGGGCTGGCCCCCCTGCCTGCACTGCCCCTGGGGCTCCCCTCCTTTCCCCTTCCAGAAGCCATGTGTGCACTGCCCCAGGAAGGTGATTTTTTTGAGGCGAACAGTGCTGTTTGAAGCCTTTAATGGTGTTGGTGGCGTAGTTGCATCCCTGGGGGGAGGACATGCCTTTCCCCTAACTGCCCCGGTACGTGGTGTAGGAGTAGGGGCTGATCAGCAGCGGGACGTGCAGCTTCTGGGCCGGGTCAGCGATGGTGAAGACAACCTGGGGGAGATCAAAGTGGGGGGCTCAGCTAGCTGGAGCAGGACCCCTGAGGGATGCTCAGAGCAGAGCTGGCAGTGCCACAGGAGGGAGGCCAGGGCTGGCAGCTCCCACAAGCCTGGCCACGGCACCCAGACCCCCGCGGGCTCCTCACTCTGCGGCTTTGGCCGTGGCCAGCTCCCGTGCCCCCCGGTCCCCTCCTCCCTGCGTTCTGTACCTCCACAAAGGGGTAGAAGCTGGTGTGCCCCTGGCCCTGCCAGTACGCCGCTGTCTCAAAGCGCAGCTTGTAGGTGCCGGCTTTTGCTTGCCCCCGAGCCAGGAGGGGCAGGCAGCGCCCATCCTCATCCGTCCACCTGAAATTGGAAGGAGCAAGCCTTGCCGCGCTGGCTGGCCCTAGCCACTGGAAGCCTTCAGCCAGCCGGCATCCTCTGCCCATTTCGCTGCCACCAGCTCTCCTACCTCTGCGCCAGCTCCGTCCACTGCAGCCCCGGTTCCTGCAGCTGGGCCAGGCGGATGACGAGGCCGGCTGCCGGCAGCCCCGTGACTGTGTTCAGCACGTGGGTGGTCAGGGAGCTGTTCACCATCTCGGACGTGCCTTCAGCCTGCGGCAGAGGAGTAAGCGGGGCTGGGATGCGTCCCAGCAGCACCGTCTGCCTCCCCCCTCTGCCGTGCTGCAGCAGGCAGTGCCGCAGCTGAGTCCCCGGGTGCCCCTGGCCCCTCTCCGGAGGGGCCCTTGGCCAGGCTGCCTGTGTGCTACCACCCTGCAGTTGTCCCCCTCCCCGGGCTGGTGGCCATGCAGCCAGGGCTGTCCCAGCACAGCCCCCCTCTCCCCAGCACCCTGCTGCACCCCAGGGCTGAGACACGGGCACCCACGTCCTTCCCATGCCATGGGGCTCAGCTTCGCCGGGGCTGCTGTGCCGGAGCCCTGCCCGCAGCGGAGCACTGCCTCTCGGGCACCACTGACACCGGCGGCGTGGGTCCCTGCCAGGTTCCTGCTTGGATGGAGGGCTGCATGCCTGCAGCAGCACCGGGCTCCCCGCTCATCCTCCCGTCCCGGTGGGCCATGGCGCGGCGGCAATGGTTGGCCACGGCCCAAGGAGGAAGCAGCTCAGTCCCGGCAGCCCTGTCCCTGTCGCCTTCGATGTCACGTGCGGGCGGACGTTAACCCTGCAAGTGCTCCATAACTGCCTGGGACGGGCAGCAAGTGCGGGGTCAAGGGCCCCTTCCTCTCTGGGAGCCCCCAGGTTGTGCTTGGCAGGGTGGGAGCACGACCCGGGGGTTGTATCCCGCTGCTCCGGGGGCTGCTGTCAGCTGGGCAGGGCCAGGCTCTCTCCCTGGAGCGGGACCAGCTCTCGCTGCCGTCCCGGCACTGGTTCCGGGCCTTGGCTGCCAGCTGAAGTGGGATGCCGGAGAGGCACAATGGCGAGCACGGGTGGCTGGCTGCTTACCTGGCTCTCCTCTGTCCCGCTCAGCCTGGGGCCCGCGGCTGGTGACACCGTGCAAAATGCCATCCCCTGCCCCGGCTGCCCTTCCCGGCACCGCAGCCTCTGCCCACGGAGCTGGCGAGGCTGGATGCCGCCGCTATCCCGGCACGGGGCCGCAGCAGGACCGGGCGCTCCTCCCCAGCTGGGCCGAGCTGGCGCAGGTGGCTTCCCACTGGGAGGTGCGCCCGGGAGCCCTGCCGGCACCCACGCTCCGGCACCACCGTGGCCCTGGGGTTGGTGGACCAGAGCCCGGCGGGACGTCGGGGCGCCGGGCCAGGAGGAGCCACGGCGGAGCTGCCACCCCAGCCTCGCCTCCCTCCCTGGAAAGCACCTGGAGCGTGTCAGCATGTGGGAGCTGCCAGGAGCAGTCAGTGGCTTCACCGTGGCGTAAGCCTGCCTGTCTGCCTGCCGTGGGGGCATGGGGGTGGGCTTGGCGCCTCACCTGCACTTTGATGAGGACGGTGGCCGTGGCCTGCAGCCCGTAGCCTTCCATGTCGGCCGCCTGGATCTCCAGGGTGTATTCGGGCACCGCCTGCGGCGAGAGGCTGCGTCACCCCCGAACGGGGGGTGAGAGCCAGGCTGAGGGGTATGGGGGGTGACAGTGGGGCTGACGGGCCGTGCCCAGGGCTCACCTGTGCCACCAGCCCCGCCGCAGCCACGGAGATCACTCCAGTGCTGCCACTAATGGCAAACATGTGGGGCTGGGGCTGGTCTGGCTTCTGGCGCAGGATGGAGTAGACCACGACTCCGTTGCTGGAGCTCACTGTGTCGTCTGCGTCCGTGGCCAGCACTTGCAGCACGGAGGTGCCTGGGAGCGGGCAGTTATCAGTGACATCTCCACTGTCCCCCCCACTGCCACCCCAGCCCTGCCTCCTACTCGGTAGCATCGGTCTCACCTGGCTTAGCCCCCTCTGCTACGGTGCCGTGGAAAACTGCCTTGGTGAAGACGGGCCGGTTGTCGTTCTGGTCCATCACGGTGATGATGATCTCCATGGGGTCCTCCACGGGCTGCCCGTTGGCCGCCACCGCGTGGGAGAAGAGCTGCGAGGGGCACCGTCAGCCCACGCGTGGCCCCAGGGACCATCCCCTCCCCATCCCGGCCCCCCACTCACGACGTATTTGTCGATCTGCTCCCGGTCCAGCGGCTTCGTCACCTCCAGCCACCCTGTCTCCCGCTCAATGATGAAGACACCCACGGGGGGGGTGTCCGCCCCCTGCCCTGTGATGCTGTAGAAAACCTTGGTCTCCTTGTCCTTGTTGGATTTGATCTGGTGGTGAGGCGGAGGGGGGGTTAGAGGGGTCCCGGTGCTCCAGGGACCCCCCTGCTGTGTGCCCTGTCCCCACGGGGCCGCATACCTGCACCAGCTTCTTGGGGAAGGGCCCCCGCTCGTTCTCGGGGCAGTTGATGGGGGGGATGACCCAGTCCCTCTTCTGCCGCCAGAGGCCATGGCCGGGCTCGGGGAAGGTCAGCACATTGGGTGCTGCGTCCTGTGGGACAGAGAGGGACTGAGGTTCAACGGGGGGGGGGGGGCAGGGCTCTGCCCAGGGCTCCGGGGGGACTGTCCCGCTCACCCCCACCCCGCAGACGTGCAGCAGCCTCTGGCCCCATCAGGACGGTCCTACCTGCAGGAGGAGGAGGAGGAGGAGGAGGGCGAAGGTGCAGGGTGACATGGCTCCGGCTGCAGGGGCTGCTCCTCTGGGCACCCGCTGGGGACCTTCCCTGCGGCCAGCTGTGACCTTGGCTGAGTCCTGCCGGGCAAAAGCCAAGCGCCAGCCCACGGGTGTCAGCATGCGCAGGCGAGGGCCCAGCTGCCACCGCCAGCCCTGGAGGGGTGCCCGGGAGGGACACAAGCGGGGCCCCGGGGCTCAAGATGCTGCTCCAGGCTGGGGGGCGGAGGGGGGGATGACACACAGCGGAACCCAGGACCCCAAGATGCTGCTCCAGACTGGGGACACACACACACACACACAGAGCGGAACCCAGGATGCCAGGAGCACCCCAGGGCACTGGACACCCCACCCCAGCGGGGGCCAGGGCGCACACATGGCCCTACCTCAGGGTCCTGCTTTGCTCTGGGGGTCTCATGCACCCAAAGGTGTGGGGGGGGTCCAGACCCCCCAGCATGCCTGACCAGCAGCACCTGATGGGGGGCAGGGGGAAACACAGCACTGGGGATGCCCGATGCATTGCGGGGTGCCAAGACCACCCCCGGGGAGCTGAGCCCCCTCCATTGGACCCTCGGAGACCCCACACCCGGCACGGTGAGACCCCCAGGTGATGCCTGGCACCAGCAGGCTGCTGGGCAGGGGGCAACGCTGCGGCTGGTGCCAGATGAGACCCCCCGGCGGGGGTGAGCACCCCGATCCCCTGCCCCCGGCAGGGTGGGCCCGGGGGTGCTGGGAGAGCCCCTGCCGCAGGGTGCCGGGTCCCCGGGTGGTGGGGAGGAGGGGGTCTTCAGGGGTCCCCAAGAGCTGCAGCCCGGCCCCGGGCAGGGGGACAAGTCGCACCGGGAGAGGCTCAGCCCCGGTATGGGGCCGGCACCGGGGCCGGGGGGAGCCGCGGGGGCGGCGGGTCGCAGCGCTCACAGGTATCGGGGAGGTACCGGGGGCGCCCGGAGGCACACGGAGGGACACACGGCGGTACCGGGATCGCGCTCGGTAATACCGGGATGCCCGGGCGGTGCCTACGGGACCGCGCAGAGGCACCGGGGAGAACGGCAGCGGGGAGACGGAGGCACCGGGGGGGCCGCACGGAGGAACCGGGGGGTGCCGGGCG
>NW_010973104.1:1372976-1379065 GCF_000737465.1 Haliaeetus leucocephalus | reverse complement strand
GGGTGGGATGTGGGCCCGGCTGTGCCCCCCCGGGGGTCGGTGCTTTTCGGGGGGAGCTGGCACTGCCTAGGGTGTGGGGCTGGCCGGGGTCCCCGGGATGTGGGGCTGGGCCATGGGGCGAGCCCTTTCCTGGGTGTGGGGCTGGCTGGGCTCCTGCGGTATAGGGCTGTGCCCCCCTACCCCGGGCCGTGGGGCTGGCGATGCCCGGTCTCCCCGTCTGGCTCCACCGGGGCCGGTGGCGGCTGATGCCAGCGCTGGCGCCTCTGGTCCAGCCATGGGGCACCTGCGGGGAGCCACCGGGACAGGGCTGGATCCCTGCAGGGTGGGTGTCCGGCGCCAGGCTGGCGATGGGGCTGGGTGCCCCAGGGCCACCCTTCTCTGGCCGTGGGCAGGAACGTGGTGCCGTGGGCTGCAGAGTCTGGCCAACCTGGCCCGAGGCCGGGCAGGGGTTCGCCACCGCTGGCTCTTTGCCCGGTGCCAGCGGTGCCCAGGGGCAGCGCATGTTGCCTGGGCCTGTCCGCCCTGTTTGCTCGGCGGCATCCCCAGGGAGCGGGGCTGCTCGGGAACCGTGGCCAGAGCCAGCGCTCGCCTAATGGCTGTGGAGCTCTAAAAGCACTCCTTGGCGGTAAGTGCTCTCACTGTGCCAGGAGTGGCCCTGACCCCCGCCTGCCTTGGACGCCGCATCCCGCTTCCTTCGGCCAAGCCAGCCGGGTGGCTCCTGCCAGGCTGCCAAGAGCGGAGATGGGCTCTGCTGAGCTCCCACCGCGGGCAGGGGCTGGGGTCTGGCCATGCCGTTGCGAAACCCCTCCGTGAGCAGCACGTGGCCCAGGCATCGGCCGTGCGGCTCCACCGCTGCACCGAGTGGGCACAGTTCCATGTGGGCTCTGCACCGGGGGACCCGAGGGCATGGTGGGGTTCGGCTCTCCGAGCCGGGGCTGGAGCGAAGCTGTGGATCCAGACCCCGGTGTGCCACCCAGCCCTTCCGTGGGGAGCAGCGATGCATGCCATAGCTGGGGAGCGGGGCTGGGGACTCGCGTGGTGGGTGCTGGGGGCCCCCCCGGGGTCCTCGCACCCTGGCCCTGCTTGCCAGGGTGGCTGGGGCCTTTCAGGCCCCACCGATGTCCCTTATCCTTATCGCAGTCATCGTGGCTGGGAGGAGCCCTCAGCACTGCCCTCCAGGTACAGGGACCCTTGCCCCAGGGCTCCCTTCCCACCCTGGTGTGGGGCAGCTGTGGGGCACAGCTCTCCTTGCCCTGTTCCATGTCTCCCCCCCCCGCTCCCGCAACCCCCCCAGCCCTGCTTCCCGTCCCCTCCTGGCTCTCACGGCCGCTCAGCCTCCGGAGCTGGCTTAGCTCCGCTAATCCCCTAATCCTGCCTCCCGGCCGGGGGTGCAGGGGCCTGGGCCATATCCAGTGCAGGGGATGCAGCGTGGTCCTGGGTGGGGGGGTGGGGGCCGTGCTGTGCCCCTTATCCTGGCCGTGGGGGGCTGGGAGCCCTGAGGGGGGTGACACACCAGGTGGGGGGCTGGGGCAGGGCTCTGCCTGCCCAGGAATTTCCCGTCATCTATGAAACAAAGCCGAAACCTCCGCCACGCTCCTGTGCCGCTCCCATGCCGCTCCCGGCATCCCCTGCCTAATCTGCCATCCCCTGCCTGATCTGCCTCAGGAGGCTGGGGTGGGGGTGCAGGGTCCTGGGGCTGGGGGCGGCGGGGACGGGGGGGCTGGGGGACAGGTCGCCCCCAGCCACCCTCACCCCCTACCCTCTCGCAGCAAGCTCCGGAGGCTGTGCGGGGCTGGACGGGACTGAGGAGCCCGACGTCAGGGTGCAGGAGGATGGGGGTCCCGTATGGCTGCCGGGGGTGGGCAGGGTGCTTGCTGTCCCCCCCCGGGATGCTGCCGGCCGGTCAGACCCTGCCCCAATTCCTGTGCGGAGCAGGCGCTCCCCCCAGGTAACGCTGCCCAGCTGCCCCTCAACCCTGTCCCTCACCCCCCCCCCGCCACCAGCTGCACCCTCACCATGCCCCCCCCGGCCCGCAGGATCTCCCTGAGGCCCCCGGGGCTCGCGCCGCTCCCACGAGACGGAAGAGGGACTGGGTGATCCCCCCCATCAAGGTTCCCGAAAATGAGAGGGGTCCCTTCCCCAAAAAGCTGGTTCAGGTATGGGGTGGGGGGTCAGTCGGGTTGGGCACAGATGTGGGTGCCGGGGAGGGGTCCATCCCCCTTGTGTCTGGGCGAGGGGCTGGGGCTGGGCATGGCTGGGCACATCGAGGGTGGGAGCGATGCTGGCAGTGGCCATCCCCCCAGCATCGGGGCAGGGTGTGATGCTGCTGGGGGGGCGCGGGTACTGATCCGCCTCCCCATGTCTCCTCCCAGATCAAATCCAACCGGGACAGAGACACCAAGATCTTCTACAGCATCACGGGTCAGGGGGCGGACGCCCCCCCCGAGGGTATCTTCACCATCGAGAAGGAGTCGGGCTGGATGAAGGTGACGCAGCCGCTGGACCGGGAGCGCATCGACAAGTATCACGTAGGTCCCTGCCGGGGGTTTACCGTGGTGTGCCGGCATGCCGTACCAGCCCCCCGGCTCACCCCCTCCACCTCACAGCTCTTCTCCCACGCCGTGTCCGAGAACGGCAAACCGGTGGAGGAGCCAATGGAGATCATAGTCACGGTGACGGACCAGAACGACAACAAGCCCCAGTTCACGCAGGAGGTCTTCAGGGGCTCCGTGCCGGAGGGCGCTTTGCCGGGTAGGACCCCGTGCCGTGGGGAAGCTCTGCCTCCCACCGGCCACATCGCTTGGGGAGAGCCCTGGGACCATCCCTGTGGGACATGTGGGTACAAGTCCCCTCCACCCACCCCACTCACCGGGACGTCCCCATCCCCAGGTACCTCCGTGATGCAGGTGACCGCCACGGACGCAGACGACGCGGTGGAGACCTACAACGGCGTCATCGCCTACTCCATCCTCAGCCAGGAGCCGCGGGAGCCCCATCCCCACATGTTCACCGTCAACAGGGCCACCGGCACCCTCAGCGTCATCGCCAGCGGCCTCGACCGGGAGGTGGGCTCTGCGGCACCGCGGGGCGGGCAGCCCTGGTCCCAGGCGGGGGGGCTGATGGGGTCCGCATCTGTCTGTCTGTCCGCTGCAGCGCGTGCGGGAGTACACGCTGACCGTGCAGGCGGCCGACCTGGACGGCGAGGGTCTGACCACGACGGCGCTGGCGGTGATTGAGATCGCGGATGTCAATGACAACGCCCCTGAGTTCG
This sequence comes from Haliaeetus leucocephalus, assembly GCF_000737465.1. NCBI lineage: Eukaryota > Metazoa > Chordata > Aves > Accipitriformes > Accipitridae > Haliaeetus > Haliaeetus leucocephalus. The sequence continues at coordinate 1,375,794 of NW_010973104.1, read as the reverse complement.
ACCCCAAAACGGTAACGTGGGGTCCCCCCCCAGCAGGACTCTCTCCCCCCAGGCCAGTGCCCGCTGGGCTGCGGCACTGACGGTGGCCCCGCACCCGCAGTATGAGGCGGCCGTGCCGGAGAACGAGGCCGGGCGGGAGGTGGCCCGGCTGGCCGTCACCGACCTGGATGAGCCGAGCACGCCGGCGTGGCGAGCCGTCTACTCCATCCTGCGCGGCAACGAGGGAGGTGCCTTCACCATCGCCACCGACCCTGCCAGCAACGAGGGCGTCCTCCGCACCGCCAAGGTGCGTGTCCCCCTCTGTGTCCCCCCCCTCACTGCCCGCAGTGGGGTGCTGCCCGTCCCCTCCCCTCTCCCAGGGTCTGGACTACGAGGCCAAGAAGCAGTTCGTGCTCCACGTGGCCGTGGCCAACGAGGCCCCCTTCGCCGTGAAGCTGCTGACGGCCACCGCCACGGTGACGGTCAATGTGGAGGATGTCAATGAGGCGCCCGTCTTCAACCCACCGGTGCAGCTCGCCCGGGTGCTGGAGGACGTGCCACCGGGGCAGACCCTTGCCTCCTGCACGGCCCAGGACCCCGACAAGGCCCAGGAACAGAGGATCAAGTGAGCGGGGCTGGAGTTTTGGGGTCAGGGTCTGGGGGGGTCCCTGCCGTGGCACTAGCTGCCCTCTGCCCCCCAGGTACCTGGTGGGGCATGACCCGGCAGGCTGGCTGGCCGTGCATCCTGAGAACGGCCTCGTGACGGCACGGGACCACCTGGACCGCGAGTCCCCCTTCGTCAAGAACAGCACCTACGCTGCCGTGCTGCTGGCCGTGGACGATGGTGAGGGCCATGAAAGGGGCCCTTGTTCCCACCGTCCCGCGTGAGGGACACGTGCTGCTGTCACCAGGAACCACATCCCGGCTCTGGCATGGAGCGGTGCTGGGGGCTGCCTGTCCCCACCCCGGCTCGGGGCATCCCTGTGCCCATGAGTGTCCTGGTTTTGGGGATCCCCCCTCCAGCATGGCTCCTCCCCGCAGGCTCGCCACCCGCCACGGGCACCGGCACCCTGCTCCTCACCCTGCTCGACGTCAATGACCACGGCCCTGAAGCTGAGCCCCGGGATATCACTGTCTGCAACCGCAGCCCCCAGCCCCAGGTCCTCACCATCACCGACAGGGACCTGCCCCCCAACACCGGCCCCTTCCGTGCCGAGCTCAGCCACGGCTCAGGGGACAGCTGGGCTGCGGAGGTCGGCGACGAAGGTAAGGCTTGGGACAATGCTCGGCGCGAGGCAGGCTCTGCTGCAGCCGGCGTTACCGGTGCATGCTGCCACGGGTCACCCACGGTACCGGTCTTGTGCAGATGACACCGTCACCCTGCGACTGGTGGCACCGCTGGAGCCGGACCTCTACAGCGTCTACCTGCGGCTCCTCGACCGGCCCGGCAAAGCCCAGCTCACCGTCATCACCGCGCGGGTCTGTGACTGTGAGGGGCCGGCGCAGAGCTGTCCCCAGAGATCCCAGCCTGCCACTGGCCTGCCCTTCGTCCTTGCTGCCCTGGGCGCTCTCCTGGCCTTGCTGCGTGAGTGGGGGGTCCTGGGGGTCCCAGTGCTGTGGGGCTGCACCCCACCCCCGTGGGGCAGAGGCTGGGGGGATGTCCCCACTGATGCCAATGCCCCCCACAGTCATCCTGCTGCTGCTGCTGCTCTTTGTGAGGAGGAGGAAGGTGACGAAGGAGCCACTGCTGCTGCCTGAGGATGACACACGGGACAACGTCTTTTACTATGGGGAGGAGGGCGGCGGGGAGGAGGACCAGGTGAGTCTGTCAGGGGTCCGGGGGACGGATGGACTGGTGCCAGCGCAGGCACCCTGACCTTGCCCCTCTCCATCATGTCCCCCCCTGCTCCCCAGGACTACGACCTGCGGCAGCTGCACCGGGGCCTGGACGCCCGCCCCGAGGTGCTGCTCCGCAACGACGTGGCTCCCACCCTCCTGCCGGCCCCCCAGTACCGGCCCCGTCCTGCCAACCCTGATGACATTGGCACCTTCATCGAGGAGGTGAGCCCCATTCCCCCCTACCCGTGCTGGCACCCTTGGGACACCCCCCAGCCCAGGGACAACGGGTGCTGACCCCTCTGCCCCCCCCCCCCCCCCCAGAACCTGAAAGCGGCCGACACGGACCCCACGGCCCCCCCCTACGACTCCCTGCTGGTGTTCGACTACGAGGGCAGCGGCTCGGAGGCCACCTCGCTCAGCTCCCTCAACTCCTCTGCCTCCGACTGCGACCAGGACTACGACTACCTCAACGACTGGGGCAGCCGCTTCAAGAAGCTGGCAGACCTCTACGGCGGTGGGGAGGAGGATGACTAGGACCCCCCCTCCCCACCCCATGCCTTACCGCTGCCCGTGCCTTGGGGCTGCCCCCTTCCGCCGTGCCCCCCCCACCTCGGCGGCAGCCCCTCACCTTCCCCTCTTGTATTTTTCTTGGTTTTTTTTTTTTTTGTTTGTTTTTTAATGTATGAAATAAAGGTAGTGTAACGCTATGGATGAGGTGAGCGGGTGCTGGTGTAAGTTTTAATAAAGGATGCGGTTTCTTTTTTTTTTAGATGCTCCAGCCTCTGTGTGGCTTTGTGCCCTGGGAGAGGTCCTGGGGGAGCTGCTGCCCACCCCGGGGGTTGGTGTTGACCCCAGCCCCGCTGTGGCCCCCTCAGACCCCCCCATCCTCCTTGCCCGCAGCAGTGCCCAGCTGCTCCCCACTCCAGCGCGGTACCTGCAGGCACGGCTGCAGCCTTGCCCCTGGACACCCCCCCCCCGGCCGAGGAGGGCGCCCGGCCGG
>NW_010973104.1:1361956-1372966 GCF_000737465.1 Haliaeetus leucocephalus | reverse complement strand
TCCCGATCCCTCCGGCACCGTACCGGCAACTAGCCATGGGGCGGCGGGGGGGCTGCCCGGCCCCGCTCTGCCTCCTCCTCCTCCTCCTCCAGGTGAGGGATGGGACCGTGGGACCCTGCCCGGGACCGTGGGACCCTGCCCGGGGTGGCAGGACCCTACCCGGGACTGATGTCTCTCTCCGGGCAGGCTGGTCACTGGCTGGCAGCACCGTGCCAGCCCGGCTTTGCCAAAGAGACCTTTGCCTTCGCCGTGGCACCGGACGGCGTGGTGGCGGGACGGGCGCTGGGACACGGTAAGGTGGGGAGCTGTGGGGACGGGCTGGGTGCGTGGCGCTGGAGGTGGCGATGGGGGACGAAGCCGTGGGTCGGTGCTAGATTGGTGCCAGGGTGGCAACGGGGACGGTCTCTCTGTGGCTCCGTGGGTGGCTGCGGGGACGGGGCCGTGGGGGACAGTGCCGTGGCGGTGGGGACGAGGCCATCGTGGTGGGGACAGGCTCAGCGTGTACCGCCGCAGGTGGCAATGGGGACAGAGTCGTGGCTGAGCCTCCGCGCACGGCGGTGGGACCACGCCGAGGGTCCGGGGCAGCGCTGGCACCGGTGTTCCCACGGCGGCAGAATGGCGTCGGGTCGCGGGGGCAGCGGGTGCCTCTCCCCGGGGTGCGCCGGCGCGGGCGGCGCTGACTCAGGCGGCGCAGACCTGTTGAGGCCGGCAGGCTGGGGTGTGGGGCCGTGCAGGCGCCCGTCCTGCCCCGCGCTTCGCCCGCCCGTGGGGTCCCGGCACCCAGGGTTCGTGGGGGCAAATCCACATTTCGTGGCCACAGAGCAGAGCCCCTAGCGCGCCTCCTCGGGTGGCTTTTGGTGTGGGGACGGTGGTGTCTCACCACGCCGGCACAAAATCCCAGTCCCAGTGTGGCGGGTGCTGGCACTGAGCCTTCCCTGTGTGGCCATGATGGCTGTGCCAGGCTGGGCCCCAACCCGGGTTGCCAGCAGCCTCCCTCTGCCGTGGCACCGAGCCCCGGCCGGGGCAGCCGGGTGCTGCCGGCCCTCGGGGTGCAGGGGAGGCACCGGGAAAAGGTGTGCCCGGGGACCTGCTGCTGCTTTGGGGTGCTCTGCACATCTGCACCCCCCTGATCCATGGTGCAGGCTCCCAGGGCAGCGCTTGGGCCATCGCCATCTGCGCTGGTTAATGGCTGACGGTGGTGCCGGCACCATGGTTTGCCGGGGGTGGCTGGGGTGGGCACGGGGCTGAGGGGTGCAGAGTACTGAGCACTGCACTGGGGGCTTCCAAATCTCCCTGGCTCTGGAATGGCTTCGCCTGGGCTGCGGGTATCAAGCCAGGAGCCAGACCCTGCCCCACACCTCAGGAATTGCCCGTTCGTTAACCTTTGGTTGATCATTAACGAAGCTGCCCGGATGCAGCAGCCTGTGTCCATTAGGGCTGTGCCCGATAGCAGGGTCATGGGCAGCCACGCCGCCTCGGTGTCTCCAGTGCCGGGACCTGCTGGAAATCCCCATCCCAGCACCAGCACTTCCAGTTTTGTGTCCTGGGAGGAGGGAAGGGGACGGCTGCCCGTATTCACCATGTACCAGCCTGGTGATGCCTGGCCCCGCGGGTGGATGAGCACGGTGGGCGCTCGGCAATGCCACCCCCCGCGCCATGCAGCGCACCAAAGCCTGCGGCCAGGCCGTGGCGAGGGCGGGCTAACGAGCCAGCCTGTAATTAGGCTGATGAGTTGAGCACGGTGTTTTCCCTCCAACAGGTCTGGACAAGCCCCGCGTGGTGCCTGGGCCGGGGAGGCGAACACCTGCACGGGGGCCATGGCGTCCCCAGGACCGGGTCGGGACCCTACGGTTCTGCTCGGCGGGTGTTGGTGGGGTGGGGGGGTGTCTCTGGGGTGTCATGGCCCCACGGGACATGGTGGAGGCTGAGACGCTCCCCCATGAGCCCTGGGTGGGGGAATCTCGAGAGTCTGAAGTCACAGCGAAACTCGGGTGACGTCAGCGGGTGCGCTGGCGGGACGTGCCACTCAAAGCACCTTTACCCCAGCTGCCCACGGGCTGACGCGAGTTACCCCGCCGCCACCATCGCCGGTTTCCGCCCCGGCAGAGCCGTGTTTGCGCAATCGCGGTGTGGTCACCGCCAGGGTGGTGGCAGCCGGGGTTGGTGGCACCCGGCTCTGCCCGTGAGTCAGCCTGTGCTCAGCCCCAGCAAGACACTGCAGGATGTGGGGTGGCTTGGGGGGGCTGCCCTGGTCCCCATCCTGGTGCTTGGTCTCATCCCCCTGCCCCAGTAGGCAGCCTGGTAATGCAGGGAGTCCCAGCACCCTGTGGGTGGTGGCAGGGGTCCTGGAAGGGGGGGATCCCCCCAAAGGACCCCCCCCCCAGCTCTCCTCGCCTCCTGCCCCATTGCTCCTGGAGAGGGGAAGGGCCCCCTGGTTCCCAGCCCCGGGGAGGGGAGGGCTGGGGATGGCTGGGGACAGCTTTCCTTCAACGGAGGAGCTGGAAAAACAGGTTGTGCATGGCCGGGTGGGAAGCGGGGGGAGCGGGTGCTGAGCACCGAGCACTCATTGCACTCGGTGTGGGGCTGGGGGCTGAGAACTGCCCACTTGCTGCACCCATCCGGCGTGGTGCCAGGTACCGGGTGCCAAGCGCTGCGCCTGCGCCCATGGGTGCCGGGATGCCTCTCCCCACCACCAGCCCCCGCTGCGGCAGCACCCGACCTGTCCTGGCACGTTCCTGCCCAGCCGGCCTCACCGGCTCCCCCAGCCCACAGCCTTTGCCGGGGGTCCCGCCGCGGGGCCGAGCTGGGCTGGCATCGTGCCGGCGCATCCTGCCCGGCTGCCCGGGCTGGGTTGGGGGCCAACATGGCAAACAGGGGGGTGGCAGCCCCCAGCCCAGAGCTTGGTGATCGCTCCCCACCCACCTCCATCCCACCGCCACCTCCAAATTCCTGGGCTGCTCGCAGCCTGACGTAACCCCATGGGATGGCGGACCCAGCCCCAGCAGCGGCCTCGTGCCCAGCGTCGGGGCGTGCGGCTCTGCCTCCCACCCCGGACACGTCGCCTTCCCGCAGCGCAGCCCCGACGCTCGCTCTGCGCAGTGCGGGTCACGCCGGGGCCGATGGCGGCTGCGCTGGCAAGGGCTCCAGCCGGGGTGCCGCTGGCTCAAACAAACCATCTCCCAGACAAAGGGTGTTTGTTCGGGAGCTCCCGGCAGCGCGGCCCCAGCTCATGTGATGCCTGTTGACTGCCGAAGCACCCTTCGGAGCCTCCCGCTGGGCTGGCCGCGGCCCCCCGCGTGCTGGTCCCGGCTCGTACCACGCCCCAGCAGGGTGCCAAGCTGGTGATGCCAGGACACCATCTGCCCCGGTCTGCGGTGGGTGCCTGCTGTCCCTGGGGACCCCCAGCAGCAGAGGTGTCGGAGGTCCTGAAGGGTGCCTGGGCAGGTTGGGTGCCCCGGCTGCCACCCTGCGCCGCGAGCGCACCGGGGCTGGCACCTTCCTGCTGCACAGGTTGATGTCCCTGCTGCGGACACATGGCTATGGTCCCCGGCCACGCGGGGGCTTGGGGACCCCACGGGTCCCCAGGCACTGGGTCAATGTAATCCACCAGCCTGCAGTGCCCTGTGGATCAGCTGCTGGGGGGCTGGGTACCAGCACAGGTGAGCAGGTGCTGCCCTTGTTTTTATCTGAAAAGCAGCCAGAGCAGCAGCACCCTCTGCCCGCTGGCACGGCAGCAGGGACGTGCCGCACACGGGGACACGCTATGCCATGGGGATGTGACACAAGGCAGGGATGTGCCGTACGCAGTGCTATAGACATGGATGTGCCACGCACAGCAGAGACACGCTGTGCTGAGTGCCATTTGCCCCGTTGTCACGGGCCGGTGGAGATCCCATGGTACAGCAGGTTGTGCCGTGCCCAATCCCGCACCAAAGCCACGGCAAGGATGCACCATGCGTCATGCTGCACTCCCTGCCCGTGCCCAAGACAGGATCCCGGCAGGGCACGTGGCACCGTGCGTGGTGCATCCCTGCCACGCCTGTGACCCCCATGGTCGTTCCCCCCGTGCATCTGAGCCGTGGCCGTGCTGTGTGTGTCCGTGTCATGCTGTCCTGCACCCTCCTGCCTGCCCGTCCCATGGTGCCTGCCCTGTCCTCGGCAGCTCCCACCGGGGCAGCACCGGGACCTCCCTGCCCACTCGCTCTCCCTGTCCCCAGTGAGTTTTGTGGACTGCGGCGAGCAGCGGCACACGACGTACCTCTCGGATGACACGCGCTTCAAGGTGAGCAGGGACGGTGTTGTCTCTGCGACCCGGCCTCTGCAGCTCCGGCAGCGGGAGATCAGCTTCCCCATCCACGCCTGGGACGCCTCAGGCAAGAAGCATTCGGCCAGGGTGACCCTGCGCAGGCAGTGGCACCGCCGTCACCACCACCAGCAGGTAAAGCACAGCCCCTCTCCCCCGGTTCACTGCAGCCCCTCTCCCCAGGGCAGAGCGTGCAGAAGGCTTGAAAGGTGCCAGCACCGAGCCGTGCCACTCTCCCCGCAGGACACGCACACACAGCCTGATGTGCTGACCTTCCCCGAGCCCGGCCATGGCCTCCGGCGGCAGAAGAGGGACTGGGTCATCCCCCCCATCAACTGCCCCGAGAACGAGCGGGGGCCCTTCCCCAAGAAGCTGGTGCAGGTATGCGGCCCCGTGGGGACAGGGCACACAGCAGGGGGGTCCCTGGAGCACCGGGACCCCTCTAACCCCCCCTCCGCCTCACCACCAGATCAAATCCAACAAGGACAAGGAGACCAAGGTTTTCTACAGCATCACAGGGCAGGGGGCGGACACCCCCCCCGTGGGTGTCTTCATCATTGAGCGGGAGACAGGGTGGCTGGAGGTGACGAAGCCGCTGGACCGGGAGCAGATCGACAAATACGTCGTGAGTGGGGGGCCGGGATGGGGAGGGGATGGTCCCTGGGGCCACGCGTGGGCTGACGGTGCCCCTCGCAGCTCTTCTCCCACGCGGTGGCGGCCAACGGGCAGCCCGTGGAGGACCCCATGGAGATCATCATCACCGTGACGGACCAGAACGACAACCGGCCCATCTTCACCAAGCAAGTCTTCATCGGTTACATCGAGGAAAACGCGAAACCAGGTGCATGGGGGAGTGATGAGCCGGGGGCCTCATGCAGACCCCTGAGCCGGAGCTGTGCTGGGGTGTCCAGTGGGTTTTGTCCCACAAGTAAAACCTCCCCTGCTTGTCCCCATGCCCAGGCACATCCGTGATGACCGTGAACGCCACGGATGCAGACGATGCGATCAACGTGAACAACGGCATCATCGGCTACTCCATCCTCAGTGAGGAGCCCAAGAGCGCGCAACGGATGTTCACCATCGACCCGCAGAAGGGTGTCATCAGTGTCATCGGCACAGGGCTGGACCGGGAGGTGGGCGCCCTTGCCGCGTCCTGGGGGACCACGTGGCAGCTCCGCGGTGGCACTTGCTGCAGGGAGCCAGGGATGCCAGAGCCCTGGTGTCTGGCTGGTTTGGGCACTTGTGATCCCTGGGTCACCGTCCCCTGCTCTGGGGTGTCTGCAGCCCCAAACCCATCAGGGATCTGTGCTGGGGACATTGCAGGGCCCCCAGCCCTGCTGAGCCCCGGGAGCGGGTGGAGTGCCAGCCCTTTGGGTGGGCAGTGGGGACGTCGGCAAGCATCTGTGCCGGCGGTGAACGCCTTGGCTGGAGAAGGCTGGAGGAGCAGGCAGGTGATGCTCCCGGAGGAGGGGGACACGCTGGACCCCATCCCTGCCCTAACAGTAGTGATTTCGTCTTGCAGACCACTCCCAACTACACGCTGATCATCCAGGCTGCGGACCAGGAGGGCAGTGGCCTGACCAACACTGCCACTGCCATCGTGGAAGTCACCGATGCCAACGACAACCCTCCTGTCTTTGACCCCACTGCGGTACCTGAGCCGGCTCCCCCGAGCCACTGCCCTCCCCGGGCCATCATGGCATGAGCCCCTCCACCCCGGGGGTGCCCGGGACCATGTGGGTGACTGTCCCTGTCCCCTCTCTTGCAGTACGAGGGGACGGTGAACGAGAACGAGGTGGGAGTGGTGGTGGCCCGGCTGCACGTGACAGACCAGGACATGCAGGGCTCCCCTGCCTGGCAAGCCGTCTACCGCATCAAGAGTGGGGACCAGAATGGCGACTTCAGCATCACCACCGACCCCAAAACCAATGATGGCATTCTGAAAACTGCCAAGGTGGGTCCTGCCACCGGTGCCAGCTGCCCCACTGCCAGCTGCCTCCCCGCCAGCACTGGCACTACCCCGGCTCCTCTCTCCTACCCTCCTCCAGGGCCTGGATTATGAGACCAGGAGCCGGTACAACCTCCTGGTAACGGTGGAGAATGCTGTCCCCTTCACCGTCCCCCTGCCGCTCTCCACGGCCAGCGTCCTGGTGCTGGTTGGAGACATGAACGAAGCGCCTGTCTTCGTGCCCCCCGTCAAGAGGGTGGAGGTGATGGAGGACCTGCCAATGGGGCACCAGATCACCTCCTACACGGCCCAGGACCCAGACAGGGATCAGAGGCAGAAAATCACGTGAGTGGGGCAGGGTCGGTGGCAGGGGGCTGTGCTGGGGTGCCTGGGGGGGCTGCACTGTGCCCGCTGTGCTGTGTGCCCCTTCCCCCCCCACTCTGCAGAGCATCCCGTCCCCCACTGACCCCTCGCTTGCCCCAGGTACCGCATGGGCAGTGACCCCGCAGGGTGGCTGGCCATCGACCCCGAGAACGGCTTTGTCACGGTAGCCCAGCCGCTGGACCGGGAGTCGGTGCACGCCATCAACAGCACCTACAAGGCCATCGTCCTGGCTGTGGACAGCGGTGAGGAGCGCCCTGCCTTGCCCTTTGGGAAGGGGCTGCTGCCGCCCACCTGTGTCCCACTGGGGCTCCTGGGGCAGGGGTCGGGACCGGGACCCCCTCCTCAGGTGCCTTGCTAACCTCCGGCCCCACAGGGTCGCCGGATGCCACCGGCACGGGGACGCTGCTCCTCCTCCTCCAGGACGTGAACGACAACGGGCCCATGCCAGAGCCCCGGTTCTTCGACATCTGCAGCCGGCAGCCGGAGGAGCAGACGCTGAACATCGTCGACAAGGACCTGCCCCCCAACACCTACCCCTTCCAGGCAGCGCTGGAGCACGGCTCCAGTGCCAACTGGACTGTCAAGGTGACCGGACAAGGTAAGGTGCTGCCTGGTCTGGCTTGGCCACCCACCCTTGGCGTGGGGTGGTGGGGAGATGCTGAGTGAGGGCCAGATCCCAGCCCCCCCTTGGCTCTCTGTGCCCCCCCCAAGCGCAGCTGGTGCTGGCCCCCATGATAGGCACCAGGCTGGGGAACTGCCACATGGCAAAGCCCTGCACCGGTGCCAAGGGTGTCCCTAAACTGGGGAAGCGGGGACATGTCTCTGAGCCCAACCCCTCTCTCTGCTGCGCAAGACCTGCTGGTGCTGAGCCTGGTGAAGCAGCTGGAGCCGGGGGAGTACAACATCTTCCTGAGGCTGACGGACAGCCAGGGCAAGGCGCAGGTGACGCCGGTGAAAGCTCAGGTGTGCGACTGCGAAGGGCCGGCCAAAAACTGCGAGCGGCGAGCGTACATCGCCAGCGGCTTGGGCGTCCCCGCCATCCTCAGCATCCTGGGGGCCATCCTGGCGCTGCTGAGTGAGTACCACGGGACAGGGACGGGATGGGGACAGGGCCACCCTTGCCCTGACGCCCTGACACCAGTGCCCTCTGCTCGCAGTCCTGCTACTGCTGCTGCTGCTCTTCGCCAGGCGGAGGAAGGTGGTGAAGGAGCCGCTGCTCCCGCCCGAGGACGACATGCGGGACAACGTCTACCACTATGACGAGGAAGGTGGCGGCGAGGAGGACCAGGTGGGATGACTGTGCCGGACCGGACCCTGCCTGTGGAATCCCTGCGGCACCCTCCCTGCGGCGGGGGGTAGTCTTGCTCCCCAAGCCGCAACGGATGCTTGGGGTGCAGCATGCTGCTGCGGACCTGCTCGCCCCTGTGTCCCCTCCTGCAGTCACCCAGTACCCTGCACATCCTGGTGCCCCAAGTCGCAGCGCGGCAATGCCTGTGGTTGTCCCTCGAGTGTCGTCTCCTCATGTCCCCCCTTCTCCATTCCTATGCAGGACTATGATCTGAGCCAGCTGCACCGGGGCCTGGACGCCCGCCCAGAAGTGATCCGCAACGACGTGGCCCCCCCGCTGATGGCTGCCCCCCAGTACCGGCCCCGGCCCGCCAACCCTGATGAGATCGGAAACTTCATCGATGAGGTGAGCCCTGGTCCCATGTGGTGCTCGGGGGGGGAACCAGGGGGATGAAGCCCCTCATCCACGGAGGCACCATTGGAGTGCCCCCCAGCCCAGCAGGAATGGGCACTGACCCCTCTGCTACCCCCCCCCAGAACCTGAAAGCGGCCGACACGGACCCCACGGCCCCCCCCTACGACTCCCTGCTGGTGTTCGACTACGAGGGCAGCGGCTCGGAGGCCACCTCGCTCAGCTCCCTCAACTCCTCTGCCTCCGACCGCGACCAGGACTACGACTACCTCAACGACTGGGGCAGCCGCTTCAAGAAGCTGGCAGACCTCTACGGCGGTGGGGAGGAGGATGACTAGGATCCTCCTGTGGCTCCGGTCCGGCCGGCAGCCGCCCAGCGCAGGCAGCTCACCTCATTTCACCCAACTGGACTCACGTCAGTCTTTGCCCGGGGGGGTGGCCAAACCCCACTCCAACACCCCCTCAACCTGATATTCACATCCCCCATGTTCAGTGCAGGGGAAGCTTGGGGTCACTGGGGCTGGGGGGGTCGGTTTGGGGACCCTGTGTGTTTCCTGGCCCCCCTCGGCTCCAGGCGGGACATGGAGCCCTTCGGTCCGTTCCCCGTCCTGGAGCCAAGGTGCTCTGGCTGCGCGAGCCAGGATCAGCTCCTCTTCCCCGGCAGGGACAGGCCCCGCTGCCTCCCTTCCTTTGCCGTGGGGGGAAAAAGCGTTTCTCTGGCGCTCTCTGAAATACCTCGTGCTCCCAGCTCCGACACAAGTGCCAACCTGCCGCCGCGCTCGGCTCACAAACCCGGCGCCTGCGAAGCAGGGTGGCCCCAGCAATGCGCCTCTGCTGGAGAGGGGCGAGATGATCGATAAAAGCAGACCAAAGATGTGCCATCACGTGCTATACGTGAGGGAATTATATTTGATAGAGTACATAGAGGCAGATCTCTATTTTTCTTTATCCCAAATTATGATATGATTTCCTTCTGTCGTGCCAGGTGTAATTATTGTGCAGTCAATGAAAGGCGCTTTTGGAAATCAAATGGCTTTACTCAAATTCTGAACAATGTGTTTAGCTGTTGTCATGGTTTGTATTTTTTATCATGGGAAAGGGTTTTGATGCCCTCTGGGAAGCCAGCAATGGTCTAGTGTTAATTGATTCTATGGTTTTTATATAAAATTGAAATAATAAATTCTTTTAAGAAAACTGAAAGCCCTTTTCTCTGTGTGCAGCTCTGCTGGTTTCACTGCCTGTGTCCGTACTCAGAGGCTGGCGTGCCCTGTAGAGAGCCGTTCCTCTGTGCAGCTATGGCTGCTGCTGCCTCCAAAGGGCAGATGGCAAATGCCCAGCTCTGTGTAACAGGGATGGATCCGTACCACAGCGCGTGTTTTCTCAGCACCAGGGGCCGTGAGGAGGCAGGGCTGGCAGCTAACAGCAGGTCATGGCTTTGCCTCATGCCGAGTCTGCCTGGACAGGCCCTTAGGGAAAGAAGAAAGATATGATGTGAAAATCCAGTTTGTGCCTTATCATGGTGGCTGTGCCCTGTGTGCGCAGTGCCTGGCCCAACACCCTGACCTGCGTGGGCCATGCAGCAGAGGCGAGGCTGTTAGCAAGTGTGAGAGATCGCTGATGTTTATCCAACCCTGTAATTGCTCCGACTGCCCTTCAGAGGCCCTACCCAGTAAGGAAACGTAAAAGAATAACGTACCTCACAGTGCTTTAAGGCTTTCAAACATGCAGCAGCCTAGGAGGCTGGCAAAGGATTTGCAGTCATCCTGCCTTGTTAGTCCTCGGCAGGCAAGTTGCTGATTTATGTACTTTGCAACACACACATAAACTGTTTATTCCAAAGGCAAGTCTAGCCACTGACCCCAAGAGCAGGTGGTAATGCCCATCTTGCACACCTCTGCCTCTACACCCCCATTACGATATGGAAATGTGTTTGGGCTCTCCCTTTGTAGACAGAACTGTTTTCTCAATGCAAGATGCTAACTTTTGCTGGATGCAGCCAGAGCTTGTGCTCGGGGCAGGGGCAAGCCTTGGGGTGGGAGCTCCCCTGAAATACCTGACCTGCCAGAGGCGTGGATGCTGCTGACACCTGTGGGGAGCAGGGACGAGGGCCTACATTGCCGGCCTCCCACTCCGGCGTCAGGCCAAGCCTGGCCGGGCAGGGGACAGCTGTATCTCCTGCTCTCCCTCCTGGGAAGAAGACGAGACCCGAGCAGCCACCGGAGCAGGCAGCTTGCCGCTCTCAGCCCAGGCCCCAAGATGGCGCCGCCCCACCCAAGATGGCGGCGGGCGGGCGGCTCCCCCGAGATGGCGGCGGGCGGTGTCGCTCCGCCCCTTTCCCCGACCTCCCAAAAATGGCGGCGGAGAGCCTCGCTCCTCCCCCTCGCCCGACCTCCCCAAGATGGCGGCGGAGAGCCGCGCTCCTCCCCTTCACGGCAGCCCCGAGATGGCGGGCGGTGCGGAGCCGGGCCCGGAGCTGGAGCGGGTGGTGGAGGCGTTGGAGCTGCTGCTGCGGCGGCGGCAGCAGCCCGCTGGGCCTGGTGAGCGGGACGGCGAAGCCGGGCCCGGCCCAGAAGGTGCCCTACGACCGGAGACGCTGCGCAGCAACTCGGCGGCCCTGGAGGAGCGGCTGCGGAGGGCGCCGGGCTGGGCGGCGCTCCGCGGCCTGCGCGATGCCGT
>NW_010973104.1:1331802-1361534 GCF_000737465.1 Haliaeetus leucocephalus | reverse complement strand
GAGCTGACCGAGCACCCCGCGCTGGGCGGCCCGCTCCTCGCCCGACACCTCGGCCTCCTCCTCGCTGGTCTCTGCCTGCTGGGCCACGGCCCCGCCGCCCACAGCGAGGTCCGTGGGTCCCCTCTCCTCCCGCTCCCCCTGTGCGGTTTGGTGCCAGCGTGGGCACCCGGCCCTGCCGAAAACCCATCGGGGTCACCGGCCTCGCCGGAGCCCGCCCAGCGGCACAGCCGCATGTGCTCCGTGGCTGTGCTGGGCTCCCGCTCACTGAGCCTCCACCGGGCCGCCTGCCCAGCGTCGGCTCCCGTGCCGCGCATGTTCATCTCTGTGCAAGGGATGAGATTGGGAGCTGGGGAGCCTGGCAAGGGGCTGGAGGGGCACCGGCACGCGGTCGGGACTGGTGGGCTTAGTGCCGGTGGCCAGGCTGTCGTCCCCACCCCGGGGTTTGTTTTTTCCAGGGTGTTTCAGAAGCGGAGCGAGCGCGGTGCCGGGAGGCCCTGCGACACATCCTGGACCGCGTCTACCAGCCGCTGGCGGTGCGGGAGCTGCTCGTCCTGCAAGGCCGGCCCAAGCAGGTACCCAGCAGCGGCGGGGCCGTCCCCGGCGCAGGGCGCGTACCGCCGGCGGTGCTGGGACTGTTTGTTCCCGCGCTCCGAGGGTGCCTTTGCTGCTCGCCTGCAAATGTTCTTACACCTTAAAAACCAGTTTGGTGCAGCACTCCCGTCCCCAAGTGCCGTGTGAACACGCGGGCGAAGCTGCTGGGCTTGCATCACTCCCGCGGCGGCAGCTCGGGCCCTGCTGTAGAGGGGCGTGCACGCATGGGTGTGCGCGGACTCCGGGACTCTCATCGCGGCACATGCCGCCTTGGCTTGGCAGTTACATCCGCTGTGCCTGGCCAAGCCAAGCAGCTTCTCTTCCAGAACCTGCCCCTTTCCACTTGAGGGGACGAAGCGGTGCTGCCTCAGCACCGGCTGCTCTTCGTGGCCGTTTCTAAGGCTGCGCGGTGGCAGTGGGGAGGAGGAGATGGGGAGTGGGTGCTGTCTGGGGAGACCTTTGCATTGTGTTTAGAGAGTCCCCAGGGAAGGGACCGTATCCCAGCTCCAAGCAGGTGCTGTGGGTGGGCGCGTGCCCACCTGCCATGTCACAGTTCAGGGTCAGGATGCGAGCAGCTGCTGGCGTGCACGCGGGACAGCATGGGTCCGCTGGCTCAGGCACAGCTCTGTGCTGCACGTTGACCCTCCGTCTGGGATCATGCACGATTCCCGAGCTGGCTGTCCCACGTGCGAGGGCTGCAGAGGGTCCGTGCGAGGAGCTTGCTTGTACGGGGCAGCCCTCTCAGTGTGTGCTGTGGTTCTTCCACGAAAAGCAGGGGTCTCCTGGTTAAACAAAAGCCAAGCTGACATCCCAAGCTGATATTTGCACAGTGCCCTTAATAACATGTTTTAACTTTTGGTCAGCCCTGAAGTGGTCAGGCAGTTGGACTAGACAATCGTTAGGTCCCTTCCAACTGAAAATATTCTGTTCTATTCTGTCCTCCCCAGCACAGCAGTGCTGGCCTGCCTCACTCCTCGGGGTGTCTGAGCAAGCACCTCCATTTGAACCGCTTGCTTTGTGGGTTCGCAGCCTCCAGACAGCTCTGCTGTTTGTGCCGTCCCAGGGGGACTGCTTTGCTCGACGAGGGAGCCTGCGGGCTCGCAGTGCCACCTCCGCAGCCCAGCACTCTGTGCTGGGTCCTGGCAGGGGTCACTGCTGCGGACCTCTTACCTGCATCAAACCTAACTTGTCCCCTGCGCTCCCTGTGCATCGTTTTGGTAACAAGGCAGTCAGAGCTGCTGCCTGACCCTGAGAGGCTTTAATTAAAGGAGGGAAGCTCTGCACGAGGGGATGCTCCTGGGAAGGCTGGCCTCTCTCATTAAGCCCTAATTTGCTTTGTGCCACTGGATGAAGAAGTGATTTATTTAAAACCTTTCCCTGTCCTGTGTTCCTATCTGGTCTCAAGTCCTGCAGGGCAGAGTGCAGGCTGTTTGCCTGTTAGTGGGGGTTTGCACAGGAGTGTGCAAATATGCTCCTTAGCCTGCTCCTTTGTTTCCTTTCAGAGTCCTCCCTCTCCTGGGGAAGAAACAAAGCCGGCCCTTGTGCGGGCTCCGGCATGGCTGCGGCGCCTTTGTGGTCAGCTGCTCTCTGAGAGACTAATGAGACCCAACGGGGTTCAGGCTGTGGTTCGGGGCATCATGGAGGGAACAGGCGGTGAGTAGGGTGCTATGACGCTGCTCTTGGCTTCCAGAATAGCAGATGAAAAGAGACTGTGATGATGTGTCTGAGACGTTTCATCCCATGAGAGGCCCAGGAAAGACAGTGCCATCAGAGCACTGAAATGGGAAACAGCTTTTGTCAGGCCAAGCTGACTCTGTAACAGTCACGCAGATTTTGCCTCTGACTGTGCTGAACTCCCAAACGGTGAATGCCTTCCAACTGCAAATGCCTTTCGTTCGGTGTACACCATCATGTTTGAGGTCCAGACTGAAGGCCTCGGAACTCATTTAGTCTGTTTATGCCTCTGTGGGGTTGCACCTTGTGCATGTATGGAGCGCAGTTCACTCCAAGGAGCTGCACTGGTGCTGGTTTGGTGGGAGCTGTGCTTGGTGCTGGGCTGTGAGCAGCTGCAGGTGGAGTGAGACCCGTCCCGCTCCGGGGCTCAGCAGCCTTGCTCCTCTGCTCTCCATTTCTCACCAGGGAGGGAAACTGTTGCTCTCTAAAAGCTGAATCCCACAGTTTTTAGTGCCAAAGCCTCCTCTGGCCAATACCAACCTGATGCACTGTCCAAACATGACCTTCTTCCACCTTTTGGCTCATACACCTACTTGTAGAAGTTTTTTTCCAGTATCAAAGGTCTTGGGCAATAATTTTTCCCCTTCTGTCATTAAATTCAGATGTCACCTGGAAGATAACTTGGTTTAAAGAGAATAATGAAAGCTAGAAATTGAATTTTGGGCCAGAAACATCTGGCTTCAGCCAAAAATGGCCCTGGTGTTTGCTGTCAGTCTGAGCTGATCTTGGCTTTCTGCTGGTGTAGCAGGTGGCACTGGTGCTGAAGCAGCAGCTGTGGACTGGAGAAAATGTGACACGGTTGCAAAGATCCTGGCTTCCTGCCCGCAGCAGTGCCTTTCCCTTGAGGACTACTACAGACTGGTATGCCCCCAGGTAGGTCCCTCTCTTCCCCTCCCTGCAGCATGCTGGCTCTGGCTGGGAAGATGGAGCCAGCTCCTGGCTTGGAGAGCGTTGGTACTGTCGCTTCTGCTTGAGTGTGGCCTGGCTTGAGCCAGGACAATGTGATGTTTTTCTGCTGCTCTGGCAGTGGTACATGTTTCCACCCTACTCTTGAATTTTCCATATTTGACTGAAATGCTGGTTAATGTTGCCTGATCGCACGAGCTGTTCAGCACTGCGCTATAAGGAGCTCTCTGCTGTGAAGCTCTTGCTTCCAGCCTTTGGCTATGGGAGTGGTGCAGGCTCTTGGTTTGAGCCCAGAAATGCATCCTGTGTTAACATGCGCACGGAAAGGAGACCAGCTCTTCCATATGTGGAATGTTGTGCGAAAATGTCCAATAAAGCAGCATGCAGGAGGCTCCTCAGTCTCCACTGGTGACTGCAAGGAGATGGCCTGCACCTCTTCTGAGGGGCTGCTGATCTTTATTCCTTTATCATGGACTTTCTTTCCAGATTCTGGACTTGCTGCACATCCAGGACAAACTGACAGCGCGCCAGTTCCAGCGAGTGGCCACCACGACGCTGCTCACCATGGCGAAAGAGCACCCTCAGCTGGCAGAGAAGCACCTGCTCCAGCCCATGTTGGCACCACTCCTGCGATGCTCGGAGACAGCAGGTACTGGCTGGTCTCTGCCGAGCCCCAGATCGGAGAACGGTCTGGTTTCTCTCCTCGCTGATCTTTGTCTTTCCATCAGAATTTTCTCGGGCTGGTGGCTGGGCTGCTGAGCGTGCAAGCCCAGCTCTGTCAGTTGTGAACATGTCTGTGTGGCTGGGTACACCATATTTACTAGCACTTGAGTCAGATTACTATAGTGTGAGAGCCAAGTAGTGGGGCTTCTGTCATGTGCTCTTTGGGAAACTCCCAGTCTGCCAGTCTCCTTTTGGGTTTCAGGATGGAAGCCATCGGTTCCCCATGCTGACCAAGCAGCTCTCTGGGGAATAATCCATCAAGAAGTTGTGGTCTGCTTTGATTTGCTTGTAACCTTGTGGAGTTTACAACACTGCAGTGATATTTAGCACAGCTAACAAGAGCTCATTGGTTCCCATGCTGCCCTGATGGACGGAAAGCAAGAGAAGTATCAAAGTGGTTTCCAGAGCTGGCCATGCACGGGTTGCTGTTCTGCTGGAGGCTTCTCGGCATGTGGGGGTGCTGATATTTCTGCCCTTTGTTTTCAGAGCTAGCAGTGGAAGATTTATCAGCAGGGACCGTGCTGGTGACAGAGGCAGAGCTCAGCAGCTGTGTGGAAGATGTGCTCAAGGTATCATGTCTGATTTGGGCCTGAGGGTAGGTGAGAAAACTACTTTAAGAAAAAGCTGGTTTGAGACTTTCTGAGCAATTCAGTGTGTGTGTTAGACCGTGACAAAAACCAGCGTCTCCTGCAGTCGTGATGCCAAGGCAAGGCTGAGAGCTGCACGGAGTAACCTCGTATACAGCACTACCCTGGTAGAACTGCAGCTTATGCTGGATACCAGAGGCACTGCCCAAATCCATTCAGGCATTCTCATCGCAAAACATTTTGCGAGATGGCGGTGAGCCCTTGCTCGTTGTTTTTTCCCCCCAATGTCTTTCTGGTGTGTCAGAGTAAGAAGAGTCTGAGCAGTGGGCTGGTAGCCAGGAGTCTCCATGGTGTTCTCATATCCTCTTCCTCCCCTGCAGCAAGACTCTGAGCATTGCTAAATTGCGCAGCTTCTACAGGACCGTTATGTCTGGATGTACTGTCAGAGCAGCTTCAGGACTTGGGCTGTAATAGTGGAGCAGGCAATAGTAGAGCAGGCAGTGTGGTAGGCAGGAGGTCCTAGTCAGGAGTACCGCTGGCCTGGCACGCATTGCCTTGGGCTGGCAATCCTGGTCTGAGATGATGCTGTTCACCTTCCAGTGTCAGAGTTGTGCAGCTGGTCAGAGGGAAGGACGGATTGCAGGGAATCCTGCAGGTGCTGAATCTTCAGAGGATGCCTGAGTTCTCCTCCCACTCTGTCACTGGTCCCTCTCTTCTTAGTGCCTCCGTGCCTCAGTTTCCTTCCTGTAGAGCATGGATAATATAGTGCATACTGAGCCCAGTGTTACCTGTGTGGGAGGAAGAACCTGCTGGGAGCTGCTCTCCCTGCCTCTAAGGTCTGCAGAGGGCAGCCTGAGCCAGACTGCTGGAGCTGGAAGCCTTTCTACAGCTCCTGCAGCATTAACCCCTCTCAGAGGGATGGGCAGCAGCCAGCTCTTGAGTTGGGCCAAAATGCTTCTGAATGAGTGACCTGGAAAAGAGGGCACTTGAGGTATCGGCAAGTGGCCGGCTGTGCTGGACTGCTCAGCCCTGCAGTGAGGGCAGCTTGGCAGGGTCTCCGGCTTGTCGCTCGGTGGTTGTGCAGCCAGTTGGCAGCGAGGCATTCGCAGTGGGCGCCATGAAGTGAGCAGATTTGATGCGGCTCTGAGGCTACTGAGCTGTTACCAGGGTGAAAAAGAGAGTGAAGGTGAGCTGAGAGGCATCGCAGAGCAGTGGGGAGAGGTGGTGCAGTTATCCTGGTGGCTGCTGTTAGGAAGCAGAGAGCATGTGAGTACGGGGAAAGGAGGGTGGGCAGCAGCTCAGCCACAGGGGAGATGCTGTTAGCGGCTGTGTCCTCACCTCAGGTGTCCCAGCCAGGGGGGGATGACACTGCTGCTGGTCCCTGTGGGGTGTCCCCAGTGGTTCATCTTCCCCTGCTGATATCTGTCGGGGGCTAAAGGCATTACAGTCTGTCTAGTCCCATTGGACAAGTCAGGTAAATTGATAATGATGAGTAAGGAAAAGTGAGTATCCTGTTTTGCAGGGACCATTCTGAGCTGAACCCCGCGACACATGGGTTTCCATGTGCATGAAGTTAATTTTAAAACCACAGGTGGGTAATCCTTCAACAGCTGCTGCTGGGTGTCCAGCCACCTCCTCTGGAGCTGCTCTTGGTGCAGGATGGTACCAGGACGCAGTGGTGAGGCCTCAGAGCTTGTCTGTGTGCCTGGCTGCAGAAGCAGGAGGGATTGCTGAAGCTCAGCAGCTCTCCCAGCCCTGATCAGGTGCTGGGGGATGGGGAGGGTTCAGGAAAATGGAAGGAAACTTGGGTCTCATCAGAGAAACGCTCTGACTTTGCAAATAACAGACCAGCTTCTGTGCTAGAGGAAGTGTCTTGTGGGCAGGACGGTGCAGGTTTAGCACCTTCTGTGGAGCTCCTTCCTGCAAGGGGTCCCTTGGAGTGACAAGCAGGGTGTTCAGCAGCGTAGGTCTTGGCTCTGGCATTTGGGGGAGAGGTGGGGTCCATTCTTGTGTTCCCTGTGAAGGAACAGGGCATTTTGTGGAGGCCTCTCTTCTGAAACCTTCCCTTATAGCTCCTTTTTCTGCTGTTCCCACCAGTATCACCAGTGCCATGCTGTAGGCTTTGCTGCCTGCCCTGACAGCAGCCCAGCATTCTGCTGCACGTTCCAACCCAGAAGGACATCTCCAGCCCAGGAATTCAATTTTCAGAAGCTGGTGACTTGCTTACTGGCATGCCCCTAGGCAGGCTAAGCTCTTAAATGCTGTGATTGTTTTAGTATTTTGCGTAGTAATGATCTGTTGTAACTAGCTGGCAGGCAGAGACCAGTCTGGAGGGCTGCTCTGCGGCTGCCGTTCACAATGCGGGTGCTGGGGGAGTTTGGGGCGGATCCCTCCTTAATGGCATAGTGCTGGAGGCCTGACAGCAGCCAGATTAGTGACGGAGACTCCAGCCTGCGGATTTGCAGGGGTTTCTTGCCTAGCAAGTGTCATTTGATGCTGAGTGAGAAACCATCCTTGGGGCTTCATCAGGGAGGCTTTGTGTACAAAAGGTTCTGGTTAGAAGGAATGGCTCCGTGGGGATTAGCCCAGGAAAAAAGGTCTGTTTGCATCAATACAGCAGGGCAGAACATTATCAGGACAATCTCTCTCCTAGCCCTCCTACCTGGGTTGTCACACTGCCTGGAGGAGGCAAAAGCTCTTTGGTCTGTCCCCAGGGCACTTCCAGCCCTGGAGCAGGTGATTGCTCTCCAGATTGCTCTCCAGCTGCAGAGGTCAGAAGGCCTGGGGAGAGCTCTGGTGTGAAGGGACAACATCTTCTGAGCAGGTAGTTCACCAGCTGACACAGCTGGAAGTCCCTTGGAGAACTTGTGAAAACACTTTATCCACCCACCCCACCACCAGCCCCTGGCTCTTTTTTTTTAAAGCTAAAAGCTATTGAGGGTGGTAGAGCCTGCTGAAATGAGGACCTGAACACAGCAACCCTGAGTAAAACCTGAGTCCAGCTGGGCAAGGCTTGATATTTAACCATTTTCTAGACTGAGTTTTCCCAGCATTATGGCTTTGACTGAAAGCATCCTACCTGGCTATTAGTTTTAGACAATTCCTTTAAAAGGATTCAAAAGGAAACAGAATGTCGTAAGACTTCTGTGAGTGTTTTTCCTGTGCTGTGTGGGCAGCAAGGTGGGACCTGTGTGCAGTGAGCTGGTAACAGCGGCTTTCCTGGGAAGGGGGTGCTGGTTTCATGGAGGAGGGCATTGACAGTGATTCAGGAGGGTGCTGCTTGAGATGGAGGAGAAGAACATGGCCCTACAGCCTCCTCAAAGCCCCTGCAACCCACTTGCTCAGCTCAGCGCATGACAGCCCAGCTGCCCTGCTAGGGACTGATCTCTGTATTTGAGATTTGGCTCTAGGTGCAGTATTTCCATAAAGATTTGCTAATTCAAAGGTGCCTGTTGCATCCCTCTGTAACGCAAGACCTTACCCCTAAGCAGCAGACTTCCTGAATAGCTGGCTGCAGTGTTCCTGTAGCTTGGAGCCCTGCTGTGGTTAAGCAAATGCTAGGAGAAAGATGGTGCTGAAGGCTGCTTTTAACACAGAATATGGCATAATCAGGGAAAACAGGCTCCAGATTGAAAGGAAGAGAGGCTGAAAACCCTCTGCCATCCTCTCTGGCAGCAGCCATTCTGCGCACAGACATGCTTTCTGTCCTTCCCTTTGCCTTCCCTCTGCTCCATGCAGGTGTTTGACTCTTCTCCCTGTGCCCTTCTCTCTGTAGGTGTATGTGGTTGGAAATGACAGCTCAAGCCTGCTGCTGGGATCCTTACAGTCAGTCCTGGGAGTGGTTTTTTCCCTCTATTCCTTCGCCAAGCAGAATGTGTCATACTTACGGTAAGGAAGGATTGTGCACAGCTTCTTCTGGGGTTTCATCTTCTCCGTTCTGCCCACCTCCAAAGGACGTGCTCTATGTGGGCACGTACAGAAGCCGAGACCAATTTTCTCATCCTTAAGAGCTCTCATTCAAAGTAGACAGTAACTGCAGGCATAGGCATGGTACACAACCTTACTGGCAGACCTGTGCCTGAGGAAGCAGTTCTTGTGCTAGTTTTTGTCTTCCCTGAAGCCAAAATGTTTGGTGTAGAGGCAAGCGTGCCTTGTGGGAGCCTTGGAAGCACAGGTTAACTCTTAGTGTCTGCCTAGGAGCAGGGATTGTGATTGTGGATGGAGACGGTGATGCTAGGACCTGGCTGGATGTTGGAGGGATCTGCATACCAGGGATCTAGAAACAGGATAAAAACCTGGATAAAACAGCTTGAGTGCTGGCTCTTGGAAATACAAGATCATTCTTCTCCTATCTGGGATCACTCTCTTCTGATAATGTGCATTTCCTGCCGCTCTGCAGCTGTCCCTCGTGCTCTGCCCAGCTCCCCCATGACTCATGTATGATGGCAAGCGCCATATCTGTTGGTCATGGTGGCAGGGACAGTGGTGACCAGGTGCTGGCTGTCCTCTCTTCTTTCTCCTCCTAGGCTTTCCCTGGGCTGCCCTGAGTTTGGGCCAGCCTAGTCAATACACTCCTGGTGGATTTACACTTTGCTTTGGTGATACTGGCATGTGGGTACTGGAGGCTTTCCCTAAAAGGTCTGTGTAGACACGGCCTCTGCTATTATTAAAGACATCGTTAATCACTTCAAAGAGTAGTGAGTGCTGTGGCAAGTTTGTAGAACAAGCCAAGTTAACACTGCTGCTGGGTGAACAGAGTCACTGCTCGCTTCTCTCTTTGCAAAGGAATTTGGCAGGGGTAACTAAAACCACAGCTGCCTGGAAGTGTTCAGGTTTCCAGACCTCTGGCACAGCACAGCACTGCTACTCCACCTCATTAACCCGCATCTTTCCTTGGCAGTGGTTCCCACGCCACCTTACAGTGCTCCCCGTCTCCTTCCTCCTCTTCCTTGGCACAGCTGACAGCTCTGTGCTTTGTCACGTTGGCATGAAGCACCAGGCACGGCGTGCTGAGGCTGCGTGGAAGCGGCTGTCCTTGTACAGACACGCTGTTCAGACAGTGCTCCCTTCCTCGCTAGGCTGAAATCTTGAAGGACCCAAATCCTTCCATCTGGGAATGCCAGAAGGACAGGATGTGCTGCTGATCCCCTTATAAATTGACACAAATGCCTTCAGCTGCCGGAGCCATCAGCCAGAGCATCCTAAGGAGTGCCTGTGGTCACTCCAGAGCACTCTTTTTTTTTTTTTTTTTTTTTTTTTCCTTCCCCTCGCCCCGAGATGCATGGTCCCATTGCAGTGCTGGTGTGCAGGGAGGGGTGCGGCAGGCAGAGCAAGATGACCACTGCTTTCTCTCTCCTTGCCAGCTCCCCATGCCAGGAGATCCTGCTGTGGTTCTTGGAGAAGTCGGAGCGAGAGGTGTCGCTGGCCGTGCTGGAAGGCTTTGCAGGGCTGAACAGCAGCGTGCGCACCCTCCACCCGCGGTGCCAGTTCTGTGTGGGCAGCGAGGGTGGTGCCACCATTGCAGTGGAGGAGGCCATCAGGTGAGTGCTGTTGGGGCAGTGCCAGGCATGGAGGGCAGTCCCCAGGCATCATTCAGCATGTAGGGCTTTTCACAGCATGCCTGGCAGAGGGAGCCCAGGCAAGCGTGGGGCTGCCGGTGCCGTCCCACCACAGTCTCATCCCCCCAGCCACCCAGGTAGTTCGCTGTCTGCGTCGAGCTTGGGCAGGCAATGCTTCCACACAGCCTCCAGGTTCCCTGTACACGGCGCAGAGCTCTGACTTTCAGCCCTGAAAAGCAGCACACTCTTGAGTGTTAGTGTGTACTCTCTCTGTGCTTTTCCTGAGTCCCGAGTCCTGCCTGCAGGGTGTCTGGGAATAGGATGTGCTTCTTTAGTTCCAATGCTCCCCAAATTCAAATTCCACCGTCCAGCCTCAGGCTGTCTCGTGGCAGATTGTGGCCGCGTGGAGTGAGTGAAATCCTTTGGGCACAGGAGGCACCGTCGCAGCAAGGACTCTAGCAATGCCAGCATTGCAGAGCCAGCGACTGAACTCCCCTCCTGCTGTTGCAGATGGCCTCTACAAGTAGAGGCAGAGCGTGGCCATGTGGGGAATAAACTGCAGCCATTAGACTCCAGCCATGCAAACTGGGACTGTTCAGCAGTGTGACATTTGGTTTTAAGAGGGGTAGCTGTTAGCTGGCAGGTACGAGCCCAAGGCAGTGCTATTGAGCAGGCAAAGCACACAACTCCTGCCCAGGAGTGTCTGTGCGGTGGGTGTGCTGGGAGCTGTGTGCACCAGTAACAAAATGCCATGCAAATATGCTTGTTTTGGTTTCATTTCAATCTATTCCTGACCTGAATTAGAAGAAGGTCTGCCCTGGGGTCTGCACTGGTTAAACTGGCTATACTTTTAAAATTACTCCCTAATGGCCATGGCTCTGCTTGTGTCTGTCCTCCTTTTATGGCTATGACCGGTGCATGAATTAGCCAGTGTTAATCCCGTTCTTTGTAGCATGGCTGGATTAAACATGTGTTTTGCGCTCATGGTTCCTGTTAATGTTATTCCTTTAATGAATGCAGGTTAATTAATAAGCTGAGCGCGTGATCATGTAGACCAAATGAACTGAGCAATAGTTTGGCTCGGCTGCCTCCAGGCTTCTGCTTTCTGGTAGTGCTGTGAAGGAAGGTTTCCAAGAGAAGGCAGAAGTGAGATTTGACCTTGCCATGCAGTAGTTTAAAGCCAGCCCTGGAGGGCGTCTGGGTACGTTTGTGTTGGTGACACAGTGACCTGTTTCAGCGATGAAGATGAGGCCCTCTACCAGAAAGTTTCCTCAGAGCAGTGCCATGTGGAGAACTTGGTGGAGCTCTTGTCTCACTGCCAAAAGAGTGGTCTAGCCGGAGACTTCTTCATCCGCTGCCTGAAGGTAAGGGCAGGCAAGTCTCTGGTTGTGGCATATCTGCAGAAATGGTTTCCCTGGGCCAAGTGGTCTGTGTGGCAGACAGCAAAGGAGACTGGTCATCCCCTTACCTGCCTCGGGAGCACTGGGCTGGGATACAGCACGCAGTGGAGGAGTCCTGCTGCGTGCTGGGCAGGAGAGTGTAGGAGAGGGAGGCAGCCCTGGTCCCTGAAGGGATTAACCCTCGTTCCCCCTGGACGCTTTTGACAACAGGAGTATGTCTGAAGTTTAATGGTGTGTTTAAGGCTGTGAATAATCCCTGTTGCTTCCTTGGCTCTAGCGGAGGGGCCCTGGCACCTGCTCCCTTTGATCCTGCTCAGAGCCCCTGCAGTTCCCTCCTGGCCTTGCCTGGGCTGGGCTTTCTGTGCCCTTGCTGGCAGGTGGAGCTTCAGCCCGTAGTCACACGGGGTTTGCAATGTCCCAGGTGTAGGGATGCTGCTGTGACGCAAATGGGACACCCAGGAGCTGTAGGCAGCTCTCAGAGACCTTGATGTACTGAGTGGAAGGTCCTGGTTGTGTGAGGGGTCAGCACAAACTCTGCAAAGGGGATGGAGGTCCGGGTGCCTTTGTGAGCAACCACTGCCAAAAGCAAGGCTGCAAGCAGAGACCCAGCACGCCTCACAGCCCAGAGGATGGCTGGTCCTAGGAGGAGTGCTCGGTGGTGCTCTGTGTGGCATCCACGGGGATGGAGGTTTGCAAGGGTTTGGCCTGGTGACAAGTGTGTGTGCATCTGGAAAGGGATGAGGCTGGAAGAGAGGAGGTAACCGGGAACCCTTTGCAGCAGGGTGGAGGTCTGGGTAATATAGACCTGCTGGGCCCAGGACCGCTGGCGTGGTGACCACAGTGTTCCTGGCACTGATTTGCCTCTATTTAACCATTGCCTCTCCATGTCCTGTGGTTCCTTCCTGGCAGGCGCTGACTCAAGTGGCTGCGGAGGACGAGGTGGCTTTGAATTCAGCTGCGGTGCCTGGCGGGAGTCTCCTGGAGCTGGAGCAGTACCATGCCGAGCAGAGGAGGAAGCTACTGGTCCTGCAGCTTGTGGCCACGCTGTGTGAGAGCGTCTCGGACACCGTGTTCACAGATGTTGCTCAGGTTGGTCATGGCAAAGCCCTGGGGGATCGGCAGCTGGAGCACGTGGCAGACCGAGCTCTGGGCTGCTGGGCTCTAAGGAGACAATGGCTAAGAAAGAGCTGGAGAAAGCTAGAGCATCCCCAGGAAAAGCAGTTTATTGATTCAGTTGCAAGTGTCTCAACAAGACACCGTCCTCTGCAGTGCCAGCAGGAAGGACAGAGTCAGCTGCAGAGACAGGATGGAGCAGCCCAACAGACATCTTTGTATTTGTGTCCATGGTTGTCTATTAAAAGCCAAGAGAGTAGTCTGTGTGTTAATCGGAACTCTGACTTACCAGCTTCTCATCTTTATTTTGAGCAAAACTTATTCCCGAGTTTAACAAAGCTTAAAGACATCTGTACCTGGCAGACCTTATTGGTGAGTGCTTGCTGCCTATCCGTGGTGTTGGTGCCTGGTTTTTCTGGCACATCTCGGCAGCCACCTCTGGGAGCTGTGGTAGCTGGGCTGCCAGCTGGATGAACACAGCATTGCTGCTGTGTCCTGCTTGCCCCTTGTCCCTGAATAGGCCATTTGTGGTATTTCTGTGGTTTCTGCTGCTGGGACGCCTGCACCAGCTGGTGTGTCTGGTCATCAGGGTTGGCGTAACTGTGCTGATATGGTTGGCATTTGTCCATGTCTTCATGAATGGGCAGCCACAAAATGTATTAAATATTATAATTTCAAAGGCCAGCTGGTGTTCCTTGAACCTGGTACCAAAAAGGGTGGTTAAAATATGGCACTTCTGTCCTCCCTGAGCCCACGCTGCAGCAGCACTGAAGGGGTTGGCTGTCCTGCACTGTGCCAGGTCAGGAAGGCTTTTGGGTTCCAAGGGCAGCACAGTATTCCCCATCAGTCTATTTTAACTTCCTCATCCTGGGTTATTAATTTTTTTTTTTAACTCAGTGACCTGGTTACGCCAGTTAACTCTGGCTTGAGCGGAGGCAGTCACTGCTAACACAGGTTTCCTCACTTTTCTCTTTGGGACAAAGGAGTCTTTGTGTGCGCTCTGCAGTGACAGAGGGGACCCAGCCGGTGTCATTGCGGCGGTGCGGCAGCCAGCACTGCTTTGTCCTCACCTGCCTCTCCATCACACCCACCCACGCAGGACTGGCTCTGCTCCCTGGGCCAGAAAGGATTTTGGGGAAGGATTTTGCTGGGTTTCTGGGTCCAGCCCTGAGTCTAGTATAAAAAGAAACAACCACCAAAAAAAGAAACCCAGACAAAAAAACCATTATGCTTCCACCTGGGGGTTGTATTTCAGGGAGGGCTCCCTCGGGTTGGGACAGGCAGTTGCAGAGCTGTTTTTAAGCAGGTTCTGCAGCACAGGGTTCCTCCAGGGTGTTTGTTCTTGCTGTGGGCACTCCAGTGTGTGGCTTTGTGCTTAATGGGTTGGAGCAAGCAGGATCCGCCTTCCCAAAGCCAGACCCCAGGAATGGCAGCAGCTGTGGACCCCCTCAGTTGCACAATTTATTTTATTTACCCCCCCCCCCCAACCAAGTTTCATGAGATTGACTTGATTTCCTTGATTACGCCAAGGATGCTTTCCTCCTGCATGAGACAGAAATGTGCCTCCGTGTTTTATTTTTTCAAGCTTTTTTCCCCTTCCACATTAAGGTGTTTGGGGTTTTTTTTCCTTCTAGATGAGTTTTTTTTAAACTTTTTGTTTTTCTCAATAGCTATCTACTGATAGATTATTTATTGATTAAGTTCTTATTTTTTTGCATTAAATATAATTTCAACCCATTCAGTTTGTGTGTCACTGTTTTGTGAGAGCAGATGTTCTGACACTTGTTTTTACTTTCTTGCTGTTTGATGGCATTTCTTTTCTGGACTAATCAGCCCAGAAGGTACCTAAGCCTTTTCCGCAGCCCCTCCCAGCCAGCCTCCCTCCTTGCTGCAGTAGGGATGTGCTTAACTAAGCTGGCAGCGATCAGCTCTCCTGCTGCTGAGGAATTGCGTTGCCTGCACCCAGTGCCTGTGCCCTGGAGGCTGGAAATGTAGGGTTTGGTGCAATAATACCTTGTTGCCCTTGTACTTTGTTTTCCAAAATAGGAGCAAAATAGTTCCTCTTTTGCAACATGCCTGTTATGTAGGAATGACCCTGATCCAGCCCCTTCCCAACAGAGCTCGCCCCAAGATGTGCAGTGAGCTTGCCCCGAGCCATGCGGTGCCAGCACAGCTGGCAAAGGCATAGAGACAATAAACTCACTAATTTCAAGATCCTTTAGATGTGCAGGAAGCCTGTGGTATCAGAGGGTTTGGTGCCAAGTGTCGAGAAGGCAACAGTGCCAGCCAGCCAGGCGGGATCGTTACGGGCTTGGGGGGGGGGGGAAGTATTGTGAGAAAATCACAAGTAAGCGACACACGTGGTGAATGGCCTGGCTCGAGTGTTGGATGTGTGTGGGTAAATGGTGTCCGTTCCTGGCCTGGGGCAGGGAAGGGGCTGTCTTCTTCCCCAGAACTTGCCGGGAGTGCGGGCAGGCGTGATTTTTTTGTTGTAATGAAGTTTATTGGAGCCGTGCTAACTCCCCGCTCAACTCTGTGTCTGGCCGTCACTGCTGTGCTGCGTGCCGGCTGTCTGCAGTCCCAATGCCTTGCTGCAGCCGTGTACACTTTAGCTCTCGCTGTCACTGCATCTACTTGAATTTTCCAAGCCCAAGCCTTTCTCTAGCACAATTTCATACAAACCCTTCGTGCTTCCACGTTGCTGCCACCACCCTGACCTTCCCTCTCAGACCCATCCCAGTTGGCTTCCCAGCTCCCGTCCCATAGCCATGGCGGAGCAGGGACAGGGGCCAGAGAAGGTACTGGGCTGCCTCCCCCTGCTCCTGCAGCCCCTGCAGGGGCTTCTCCTGCTGAGAGCAGCCACCGCAGTTCAACCATCGCCTTGTCCTGAGGCTGTGGCAGATGGGGAGCGCGAGCTTGCCGGAGCCGGGCAGCTGTGGTTGTGGCTGTGGTTGCCCAGGCTGTCTGGCTCAGCTGCCCTCCCAGTCCGGCTCCCAAAACCCTCGCCTGCAGGTTCAGACAGCCCAGTACAGGGCTGGGGGCCGCGGCCCTGGGAATTCAGCCTGTCCATGCTGCTGCTGGAGGGGTGGGCAGCGGTTCAAGGGCTCCAGCACCCCCCGCAGCTGCCTTGGGAGCCCCATCTCCCTCCTGCATCCCCATTGCATCCACAGCTGGGCTGCACCAGCAACCCAGTTGTCCCCCAGCTCCCCGGTGCTGCTGACCCCACTCACCTGGACTGGGGGATGGCAAGGGAGCTGGGAAGGCAACTGGGATGGGTCTGAGAGGGAAGGTCAGGTTGGTAGCAGCAACAGGGTAACCCGAAGGGTTCGTATGAAATTGTGCTAGAGAAAGGTTTGGGCTTGGAAAATTCCAATAGATGCAGAAGAGACAGTGAGAACTAAAGAGCACGTGGCTGTGGCAGGGCACCCCGAGGTGCGGGCAGGGGCAGGCAGCGGCAGCCTCCTGGGAGAACCCTGGGGATCCCCTCTCCTAACTGCTCTTCCCCGCGCTCTCCGCTGGCAGGTGGAGGAGTTCGTGGCAGCCACGCTGCAGCGGGCCTGCGTCAGCCCGGCGCGGGGCCCCGGCGCGGCGGCAGAGGTGCAGACCCTCACCATGGCCATGGGGCTCGTGGCTGCCATGCTCGGCGGAGCCGTCCAGGTGAGGGGGCAAAGCTGGGATGCTCGGCGGCCGTGGGGAGGGGGGAGACCGGGCACAGTCCCGCCATGCTCAGCCGAGGGGTGCTGCAGCCGGTGCTCTGGGGTCTGGGTGCTCCCTGGTTTGGGGTCCCTGTTCATTCCCAGTGTGTATATGTGTCTGTATATATACATACATATATATTATTTTTCCTCAGAGTGGTTCCAGGGTGCTGGCCGAGGGTTTGATCCCAGCAGGGCACCCCTGAGAGCCTGATTACTTAATTTATAATCCAAAATCTGCTTCTGAGAAGGCACTGACAGAGCAGTGTGGTCACGTACAGCGTCTTTAAATACCAACACTGCATCCTCTGCATCCCTACATGTCCACAGGCTCCATCTCTGGAGCGCAATGAACTTCCTGCTGTGGGCTGTACCATTCTTGAAAATCCTTTATAAAAACAGTACATCACTCCGTTACCCCATTATACGGTGTGAGCTGAACTGCCATTGGGGAGCGATCGTACGTTCGTTAGTGTGCTGCAATCACTCCGGCTTGCACTTACATCACTGAGCTGCCAGGGTTGCTTCATCCCCGGACCTGCCCAAAGGCAAATCCAACTGTTAATGGAAAAAGATAATTTATTGTGTCTTATTGCGAAATTCCTAACATTCAGAAAAGAGCATTATTGAGTTGGAGAAAACTTAAAACCAGAGTCTTGCAGCTCTAATGGGCCCCCTCCCAGGCGAGCTCCTGCTTCCGCTCTGGTGTTAATAGGAGCAACTTAACTTGGCAAATTGAATGTCAAAGGTTTCGGAGGCAGCTGCAAAGCTGTTTGACTGTCAAGGGCCAAGGGTTTTTTTACACAATCATGCAAAAGCTCCCCAAAATCTCTGCTAAAGCATCACTTTTCAGGACTTACAGCCCAGATTTTGCTGTAGCAGTTAAATCCAGGTTAGGGCAGGAACTTCTCCCCCCTTGGGCACTCCTGTGGCCTCAGGACAGCTTGCAGCTGCCTTGCCTGGAGCTTTCTTCCAGGCAGGACCGAAAGCAAATCCCACATGGCGCTGGCAAGGTGGTGGAGGGATGTCCCTGGCTCAGCCCTCATGCTGAGCATGAAGGTCCCACATGGACACCACTCTCCTTTGGGCTCTTGCCCTTCCCACCTTCTCCCGTGGCACCTCGGGGCCAGGCTGGCACGGTCGCGGCTGTTGCCAGCATCTCCCCTGCCAGAGGTGCCACAGCTGGGATCAGCACTGGGGCCTCGGGGCATCACTGGCGAGGAGTTCATGGTGCCTGGAGCCCAGTTTGGGGGGACGGACACACAGGGCAGCCGGCTTGGCACTGCCACGGGGCTACAAAATGGTCTCTGGGCTGCCTGACTCCGTTGCCAGGAGCATCCCAGGGAGCGAAACTCCATTGCAGCGATGCCAGGGCTGCTTCTCTCCCTCCCGCAGCTGCAATCCAGTGACTTTGCCGTGCTGAAGCGGCTGGTGCCGTTGCTGGAGGAGCTTTCCCGCACCTACCCCGAGCCCCTCACCCAGGAGCTGGCTGCGGACCTGCGCATCGCCATCTGCACCCATGGAGCCTTCTCTCCCAGGACAGTGGGCGCCGCTGCCGACGGTGTGCTGGGAAAGAAGCTGGGAACGGGAGCGCAGAGCCCTGGCGGAGCCCCAAGCCCGAGGGGTGGCCGGACACCGCCACGGCACGGCCGCAGCAGCCCCTCGGCTCCCAGGGAGAGGAGCGAAGAGCAGAGCATGTGCCATGAGGCTGGCGACATGGGTCCCGCTCCAGCCCCGTGTACCGACAGCCCTGCCCTGGCTGGGCTTCAGGAGCTCCTGGTATCAGCCTACGACCCCCAGCCCCCCAGCCGGGCAGCTGCCCTGCGCCACCTCTCCAGCCTGATCACGCAGCGGGATCCAGAGGCACTTCGACTTCAGGAGAAAATCCTGCAGGTACCAGGCTCCCGCCGCGGTTCCCATCCTGCTCTGTGGTGCAGAGCTGGGGCTGAACATGCCGGCAGGCTGGGGTTGGTATTACCGGAGCTCTCCAACTTTGCCATCACCGTTGGCTAAAGGCGCCAGGTGAGAGGGACCAGGGCTGCCAGCCCAGCATGGTGCCACTGCCAACTGCTCTCCCTCTTCCTCGCAGGTGTTCCTGGAGAACGTGCAGCACGAGGATGCCTTCGTCTACCTCTCGGCCATCCAAGGTGAGCGATGCCCGGCTGGGGCGAGTGCCGATGCTTCGTAGGAGAAGGTTTTGTGCTGGGGGTGCTTTGGGCAGTGAGAACAAAGAGTGGCAGAGCTGCAGCCAGGCTGGGGACTCAGCATCATCTTCCCTCCCGGACCGCATCTTCATGCTGTTCGGTTGAGCCTGGAACCGCGTGCGTGTTCTGCACCATGTTCCCGAAGTTGGTGGGCTTCATCTCCCAGTTGTGCTTACTCAGTGGGTAATTAGTTCATTTACCCTGTGACTGAACTGCTGATCTGCCCAGACCACAAGCACCTTCTTGGTGGAGCCAGAGCCTGAGGCGAGGGCACCCTGGGCAGGTTCACCCTCAGGGCATCCCCCGGCCAGAGGACACCCTGGAGCCAGTCACCGTCCCTGTGCCAGGTCCGTGCTGCCAGCCTGGGGCTGCAGTTCCAGCACGGTGTGAGCACAGCCCTGGCACACCAGCCCTGCACCCGGCTGACATTTTGGTTTGCTGGTCTGTTCAGCTGAGGCTGGCAGAGGATCTGGGGCCGTGGGGACCCACTGGTGCTCCCTCGGGCTCTGCCACGTCCATGCCCATGGCCATGGCGGTAACTACCAACCCGTGCTGGCCAGCCATGTGGATATGGAACGACGGAAGCATGTTCTGAGTTGGTTCCCCGATCCATTGCATCTCATGGCTTCACAGATTGCTGCCCCTGCTGAGGGGGGAGAGCAGCGGTGGGCACACATCCAGCCCTGGTGCTGGTCCTGGCCGTGCAGGCAGGAGGTGGAGGGTGGCAGGGTGCAGGCAGTGGGCTGGCAGGAGAGCAGCGTGCTGCTCTGCTCACTGCTGGCCACCCTTCTGTCCGTGCTGGGCCGCTGCTGGGGGCACTGAGTGCTGCCGCCGCTCACGCCGCTTCCAGGGAAACCTTGGGTCCGCGCTTGCTCAGCACAGCGCCACGGCACCAGGCTGCCCGTTGGGATTTGCAGGCAGATGCCTCCACACCTGGGATAACACGGGCATCCTGTGTGGCAGCGGGTCGCGGTGCGCCGGGTTATATGGAAGGAAGGTGCCATTCCCATGGCCCAGAGCGATACCGGCGCCGCTGGGAGCCCCGGTTGCCGTTGGGTAGGTAACCTTCAGCAGCAGCTGGAAAAGGAGCTTATCACCATGCTTCCCTCTGCCTGTACGGTCTTGAGTGGGACGGGTTTGTCCTTGCCCCGCAGGTGAAACACAAAGGCTTCAACCGTCCCCAGGTGATTAATACACCCTGTGCAGCTGCCTCCGTGTTTCGCAGCTCGGCTGCGGCTGTGATTAACCGTGACGCGGTTCCTTGCGGCAGTGACTCACCCAGCCCATGCCGCACTGGCAGCGGCACCTGCGCCGTGCCATGCGCGGTGCTGGCGACTGTGCCAAGCGGGCTCCCCAGTGCCCTGGTTGGGCTCCCCACCACAGCGGCAGGGCTTGCCTGCCAGCCTGCTGTGCTGTGGCTGGGACCGGAGCCGGCTGCTGCGCCACTGCTGGTTATCACAGAGCCGGGCTCCGGCGAGGTGATGCTGGAGGAGAGGTTGCTGCTCTGCCAGACGTGCCCAGGCTTGCAGAGGGTAACCCACACCGGTTGCCCTCCGATAACCAGGGAATGAGGTTGGAGGTGAAGGCGGCTGCTCCTGGAGGGCAGGGGAGCTGGGGCTCACCGTGACTCACCGCTTGGCACTGCCGGGGCAGCCTCTGCCGTTTGCCCTTTCCCTGGAGAGCAGCTGCCTTTTCCCATTGGAGAGGTGCCCGCTGCCTGGGGAGCCCGGTGATGCTGGAGCCCTGGCCAGCACTTGCCACCAGCCCACATCTCTAAAGGGATGGTGAAGCCAGCCCCGTGGCATAGCCCGGCACCCATCCCATGTCCAGGATCTGACCCTTCTTCAGCCCCAGGGAGATGCAGCAGGCACAGGGCGAACTCAGGCTCTGGATCCCAGCCTGGGCCAGGCAAACCCAGGGGCTTTGTGGAGCCCCGGCGGGGCCGAGGACACATCAGCAGCGTGTGCCCAACAGCCAGGAGCTGAGAACAGTGACCAGACACTGTGCCCGAGCATCATCTGCGGTACTTGGCTGCCCCGATACTGGGCCAGCCTGGGGTGAGCCCCGCAGCATCTGACGGCCGGCATGCCGAGTCAACACTCAGTCGATGAACATTAACCAGCGGCAATTAGCGGGCACCTGCTGCCAACTGCTAAATTATTTATTTTTCAGCTTGGCACCCAACCAGACCTGGTGCTGGGCTGCCCCAGTGCTGTGACTTTGTGCAGAGGGGCTGCAGGATGTGCCGCGGGGCCGGGGCGGTGCACAGGGTCCCGTGGGTGATGGCTGCACCAAGGGCACCAGGGTGGCATAGCCACGGCGGTTCCTCTGCCAAGGCCAGTGGTACGTGCCAGCCTCATGCCCGGTCCTGACCTGTGCTTTCCTCTCACTCTCCCCCCCAGGCGTTGCCCTGCTCTCCAGTGAGTACCCAGAGCAGATCCTGCCCGTCCTGCTGGCACGGTACAGGGCCCCAGCACAGGGCATGGAAGATACTGCGGCCGCCATCACCAGGATGAAGCTGGGCGAGGTGCTGATGCGTGTCACCCAGGCGCTGGGTAAGTCCACAGCCGCGTCCACGAGCCCGGCAGTGGCGGCCGCTGCCGGCAGCCACGGCACCGCTCGGCCCTTCGCTGCTCTCTGCCATGCTGCCAGGTCCAAGGGGTAAAGCCCACGGGGGCTTTTTGTTGTCCGAAGGTGAGAACCAGCTCCCATGGCCCCGCTGCAGGGGGGTCTGGAAGCCGAAGGGTGGCTGGCCAGGGTTTGCCAGCGGGCAGGAGCAGGGCAGCAGATCCTGCCAGCAGCCCACCGTCCCCTCGGCCGGCAGCGCTGGGCTCAGAGACTGCTGGGAAGCGCCCGGACACGCAGGGCTGAGGGGTAAAAGCTGGATGAGGTCTTTCCGGCAGCCACTGTTGGGACATGTCCTAAAGCGCCTCATCTTATTCCCCAGCAGAGGCCAGGCCAGTGAGAGCACGCAGCCGGAGCGCTCCGTGGCCAGGGAAGGCGACAGCCGGTCCCCAGTCCCCGGCCGGGTGCTTTGTTCCCCAGTCGGCCATGGCAGAGCCGACCTCCTCCTGCAGAGCCGGGACTGCCCGAGCCCCGCGTGTCCCCCAGCCGTGGTGGCATCCCCAAGCTCTGCCAGCTGTGGGGCATCCCACTGGGGCCAGTAGTCCCTGGGCCAGGTTGTGCTGCTCCCCTGCCCTGCTGCCGGGATGGGGACAGGGCATCCTATGGACCAGCAATCCCATCATCTCCCCGTGGAGCTCCAGCGAGCGGTGTGAGTGGCAGCAGAGCCTCCTGGTCTCTGAAGTCCCCCGGGCGACGTCCATGCGTCCAGCCCTCGCCTTGCCTGGCACGGCAGCCGCACCGCACTGGGTTTCCCTCGGCAGCTGCCCACGGCACGGCTGGCAGCGGGATGGTGGGCACGGCCTCCACTGTGGCTCTCCCCACTCCCCATGGTGCCTCTGCCGCGGGCAGCAGCTCTGGCGCGTCCTGGCTCGCCTGCGTATTTATAGAACAAATCACATGAAGTTGTTTTTGTTGCAAAGCTTCGGGATTCAAGAGTGAGGTTTTATCCGGCACTTCCAGAAACGCTCTGCTCTGTACAGCAGTGCTGCTGCAGTTCGGAGCTCTTCTGCTGCTGCCCGACGACTGCTGTGCTTCCCTTCTGCCCCATCCCTGTCCCCGTTCCTGCCTGCCATCCCACTGGAGTGGCTTTTTTCCCATCCGGGAGGGCATTTTGCAGCAGGTGCCTATCACCTGGCAAACAGCCGGTGTGGGCAGTGTGGCTGGAAGCACACGGCAGCCCCGTCCCAAGCATGTGGCGTCGTTCCTCTGCCTCCAGCAACACAGGGCCGAGCACCGCGCAAGGGTTCATGGAGACCTTGCACTGACCCAATTAGCTTTAGCTGCAAACCCATTAAATCTGCTCTGGGTGTGCCATGGCAGACCTTTTCCCTTCTCTGTCAGGCAGCATGTGCCTTGCTTGCTGCAGGAAGGGAAATGCTTCATGCTCTTTCTGTGGCTGTCCAGCACAGGGCCGGTGTGCTGCTGGCTTCGAAGGAGGTGCATCATGCTCAGATCACCCAGCACTGCTCGGACTGCTTTAATACCAACCCCTGGGGTGCAAGCATGGAGCAGGCTGCGTTCTCGAGCATCCTTGGCTGTCCTTGGCCCGAGCTCTCCCACCTAGTACCACACAGGAGCCGTCCCTGCCCCTCCGAGCATGCAGTCCTTTAGTAAGAGGGAGCGCCATGTAGGAAAAGTGAAGCTAGGACGGGACGGTCCTACAGAAGGACCCATCTGCCTGCCGCCTTGCCTGTTCCTGCCCAGCTCTTGGCCATCACGTGCAATATTTCCCCTCCTTGCACACAGATGGTGCTGCCAGGCTGTCAGCGTGCCGGCAGTGCAGGGGGCTGGCCAGTCCCCAGCACCTCGCAGCAGCGGCCCCGAGCCCCTGCGTGCAGGGTGATGGGCTCCCTCCGCTGCCCATAGGGCTTATTCCTGTCCTGGCATCCTGGGGCTTCCCAAGGGCATCCCAGGGCATCCCGCTGCCTCCATTGGCTGCAGGACACCAACATCCCAGGGGCTTCCAGTGCCACGCTTTCCGGTCGCAACAATCTAGGAGAAACGACGCATCGCCAGGGACTCGCCCTGGGGAGAAACGGACCAACACAGATACTGTGGATCAAGCGATTTCTCCGTTTAATTGCTGCGTAACACTTGGTTATATACCATAGCCATGCGCAAGCCATCTACTGATTGGTTAACATGTGCTGTCCACGCGCCTAAAGCAATAGTTCGATTGGATAAGGTCTTCTGGTCACGCAAATGATTCCTCCTGTCTTTGTCTTGCCGGGTGTCCTGCTTTCGGTCACGTAGGCCCATCTTCTTTAGCTTTTTGTGCTTATTTCATCAAACTTTGTAGCAACAGTTAGCCTTCGCTGCGTCCTTGAGGCCTGCTACTTGCAGGTGCCTCTGGCTCAGATTGAACAGCCCCATTGTGTCTCTCGTTCGCTATGTATCTATTTTTCTAATTATCCCACATCCAGAGCTCAGGAGAGCCAGGAAACCACTGAGCTCATGGGTCGGTGAGCCTGCCAGGGCTTCCTTTCCTCCGTTACTCCCAGGCAAGTGCCGCCCCGCGCTGCCCTCGGCCGGAGCAGCCCCTGCCCGGTGGGAGCCGTGCCCACGCTGTGGGGTGCGCGGCCGCCGGCCATCCAGCTCGCACAGGAGGACCACACGCCCGGGGCGATTGTACATGCCGGTCACGGGCTCCGCGTGCCGACCTCTAATTAGGCGGCTCACACATCCGCGGCGCCTGCGTGTGCTAATTGGGGTGGGGGGTTGTGCGGCTGAATTAAGTGAGAAATTAGGCTTAGCACTTTGTTTCTCTGCGCTGTATCTGCGATCACCTCTGAACGGCCCTGCAGGAGCCAGGAGGACGTGGGATGTGCCGGACAGCCCCAGACAAAGGTCTTTGCTGTGGGGTACGTGCCACTGGGGTTTGCCGGCGCGCCAGGGGACTGCGCCGCGGCATCCTCGTCTCTGGCACCACCGTGGGTCCCTGGTGAGGCTCCATCTGTGCCTCACCCAGAGCTGTGCCCAGGTCCTCACGCTGGGCACAAGCCACGCTCCAGTTGTTGCATCCAGCTGTTTGGCGGTGCTGCAAGGCAGGGGGGCCCGATCCGGCTGCTCCCAATGGAGCCAGGTCTTTGGCAGGAAGGGGCTGTGGGTTTTTCCTTGCCCGTGACGTGCCACTCTGCTCTCTCTTGCAGGGGACATGGTGTTCAAGTACCGGGAGCCGCTGGTCCAGGCCTTCCTGCAGGGTGCACGGGACCCCGACAGCGCGCTGCGGGCCAGCAGCCTCTCCAACCTGGGCGAGCTCTGCCAGCGCCTCGGCTTTCAGCTGGGCTCCATCGTCCAGGAGGTACCGGCTCCATCCCAGCCCTGCCGGCCCCTTGCCTGGGTCCCTGCCTGGGGAGCGCGGGGCCATCGCTCGTTAACGAGGGTGGTTCGTTAGCGGATGGCAGGGCTGCTGAGCGCTGGCTGCTGGGGACACAACAGCCTGGGGGTTGCCATAAAGGACATGAGCGATATTTGCTGATATTGCAGAGTATAAAAGTCACTGGACCTGACGCAAACACTCAGGAAATTCTAGCCCTGATTTTTAGGGCTAAAAGCTTTATAATCAGCTAAGGATGTCACTTGTGCAGGGAAGCAGTAGCCCAAGGACAGGCAGTGGTGCCTGCTCCACCCATGGCAATCACACTGCAGAGGAGACCTGGGGGCACAGTTAGTATTTGCCAGAGACACCTTCTCCCCCACTTAATGAGACCTCGTTACCCTTTCCGTTATCAGGAGGCAGCTGATGGCTGGCGGGGAGTGCAAGGTCCTCACCCCGGCTGCAGGCTTCCAGTGAGATGCGGCTGCCAGAGCCACCAGAGCTGTGGTCTCGGTGGAGTGAGCCAACTCTCAGGGGCTCAGGCTCTCAGAGGGCTGGGGGGGGGCTTGCTGGGAGGTGCCGGCATCATGGTACGGCAGCCCTTGAGTTGGTGGGTCTGTGCCCCCATGACAGCCAGAGCTTTGGCCTCCGGTGCCTCCCAGAGCAGGAGGGAGGTCAGGAAACATCAGGGATGTAGCGCTCAGGCTTCTTCCCCGGTCCCCGCTCGCAGCCGCTCAGCATCGGTGGGGTACCGGCAGCGTCTGATGAAATGCCAATGCACCACATGCAGCTATTTCGGGAACACGCTAGCTCTGCTAATTCTTCTGGCTGTCACTGCCGGGGGTTTAATTAGGTTCCTTTGACTCTGCCCGCTTTTTATAAAGCTTTCCAAGGCATCTGCATGCCACCCAGCCCCTGTGAGAGGGAGGGCTGCTCGGTGCCCCGTGCCCCGCAAAAAGCCAATCCCCCTGGTTGGGTGCTGGCAGGGGAACGCGCGGCTACCCCAGGCTGGGTGCAGGACTCCCATCCTCATCCTCCAGCCCCAGACCCCCAAGGGAGGTCCCCACCACCGTGGCCGGCTGCTCTGCCGGGTCCCCCTGCGTCCCCTGACAGCCCCCTTGCCCTGTCCCCACAGGTCACCTCCTGCTTGACGGCCATAGCCAAGACGGACCCCAAGGCGGAGGTGCGAAGAGCGGCCGTGCACGTGGTGGTACTGCTGCTGCGGGGACTCAGCGAGAAGGCCACCGAGGTGGGTCACCTCTCCGCTTGTCCCTGGGGCAGGGGCAGCCTCTGCCAGGCTCCTGGGCATCCCTGGGCACCAGCACAGCACTCCTCAGGGACAGCTTCTGCCCCACGGGGGCGGCAGGGCTCATTCCCAGGCAGCTTCCAGGGAAAGTCCCATGGGACCGGGACTGCCAGCTTGTGCCTCTCCCACCAAAGGGCCCCCCCCCAGTGCTGGATCCTTCCCGGGGCAGAGGGGACTTCATGGGGGCATCCCTCTGAGCTGC
This sequence comes from Haliaeetus leucocephalus, assembly GCF_000737465.1. Taxonomy (NCBI): domain Eukaryota; kingdom Metazoa; phylum Chordata; class Aves; order Accipitriformes; family Accipitridae; genus Haliaeetus; species Haliaeetus leucocephalus. Next base: position 1,335,574 of record NW_010973104.1, on the reverse strand, counting down.
TTGGCCATGCCATGGGGCAGTGCCATGCCGTGGGGCAGTGCTGTGCTGTGCCGCAGGGCACTGCCAGCTCTCAGGAGCCGTGGGAGTTGTTTTGTCACTGATTTGACTTGGAAATGCCCGTTTTTTCCATGGGCCGTGGCCTCCCTCCCCGCTTCCCAGCAATGAGCATGTTGGGACTCAGCTCCCATGGAGGAAACAGCTGGTTCCCCATGGGAATCCCCACGGCGAGGATCTCAGCTTCCCCTTGTGCCCCCAAGCCGGAGGGACGCCGCGATGCGCTGCGGTGCTGGGCTGCACTGCTGGCTTCTGAGGAAACTGAGTCACAGGAGGGCCGGGGCTCACGCCTGAGGCAGGGTGGTGGTGGTGGTGGTGGTGCCGCCGTGTCCTGGCACCGGCAGCGTCGGTGGAAGGGGCAGCACCGTGCCTGCCGGGGCACACCGAGGGTTGCGTTTCGGGTTGTTGCAGGTGCGGGCGAGATGCCGGTGGGTGCTGATGGTTCTCCTGCCCGCTCTGCCCAGGTGCTGCAGGACGTTCTGCGGGACCTCTACCGCCTGCTGAAGCACGTGGTGGTGGCTGAGCCCGATGGTGCAACGGTGCTGCACGCCCAGCTGGCGCTGGAGGAACTGGACACGGTGATGAGGAGGGTCCTCTTCCCCCCGCAGGCGCTGGAGAAGAAGATTGTGGTGCTGCCGTAGCGGGGCGCAGAACAAACTCTTCCTGCTCTGGCATCAGGGCCAAGCGGCTCCCCGAGGGAAAGGGTTCGCTGTGCCCCTGGGATGCCGCCGGCGGGTGCCAGCCGGGGAGGAAACCGCAGCCTGGGGAGGGCAGGCGGCTGCCCCCAGGCTCCCTGCGGCCAGGGCAGCGTGGGCTTGCTGGGACAGGGCGGGGGATTAAACAGAGACATGCTCAGCCCTGCGCCCATGACGTCTCTGGGAGCTGCGCGAAGCCCCTGGGTGCCATCGTAGCCACGTCCCGGCCCGTGGCTGGGCCGTGCTCGCCCTCACGCGCTTGGCATGGCGGAAGCGTCGTGAGCCCTGACGAGTCCCGTGGGAGGGTGGGCATCAGCCCCCAGGGCCGGCCCTGGGCTGGGGGAGCAGCTGATGGGGCCGGTGCCTCGGTGGGGTCCAGTGTGGTCAACCAGCACGGGGTGCCATGGCTGCCCCCATGGGGAGCCGGGAGGGATGGGGGGCTCTGGTGTCTGCACCCCCCCAGCCTGGGCTGCCATGCACCCCGCGATCTGGCAGGCAGCTGCCACACGGCCCTGCCTGGCTCTCCCTCAGCACCACGCTCACGCCATGGGGATGCTGGAGGGTCCTGGGACTGAAGAGCTGACTGGCGGCTCTTGCACACTTGCACACTCACTGCTGGGTGCCCACGGGCATGGAGGGAGCCTTTCTGGGTGCCAGCCCAGGGCGAGGGACAGGGACGATCCCCAGAGGCAACAGCTGAGCCGGCTCTAAATGTGATTTTAGCCAAATCCGAGTGATTTTCCCGGGCGGGGCAGAGGGAAACGGAGCCAGCATTGCTGAGCCCCTGCCCTGCCGGTGTGGTGGGGCTGTGGTGGGGACCCATCTCCTTTCACGGTGCCTCTGGGGAAGGTCCTGCCGTGGCACTGCCTGCCCTGCGCCCATTCCTGGGGTCTCCCTCACTGTGGGGTCTGAGGATAGGGCCCTTCCACTGTGGCACTAGGAGCCCCCTCCCTGCCAGGGCTGCCGTGTGTGCCGGGAAAACGGCCAGTGGCTGTGGGACCCTGCAGGGCGCCTGGCCAGGACCACCGCTCGGGGTCCCTGTGTGCTCAGGGACATCCCAGTGTTGGGGTCACCCCTCTCCCTCCAGCCAGGGCAGCCCTCATGGGTGCTGCAGCACCGCGGGCCCTGCTCCTGCGCCGGGAGCTGCCGTGTACCCACCGGGTGGGGAGAGCAGGGCTGGGGGTGGGGGTGCTGTGGGGTCCCACCAGAGTCCTTGGGGACCCAGCCCGGAGCCCCCCTCGCCCTGGGCAGCCCCCAGCCCTGCTATGCACAGCCCCGGGTACCCGTTTGCCGGCTGCCCCATGCCATGCCGGATGGTGTGAGGGGCCCAGCACCCCCCTTCCTTGCAAGGTTGGGGGTGCTGGGCTGTGTCTCCACCCCCAGCGAAGCCGCCTGCGCCAGGCCCACACCTCATCGTGCCGTGCCGTGCCGTGCCGTGCCGCTTGGCCGGGTGTGCACGGGCAGTGGGGAGCGCATTGTCCTCGCCGGAGAGCGGCAGCGGCCGAGCGCTTCTCCTTGCTCTTGCTGCCGTCAGCCTGCACCGGTGCCGGTGCCGGGCCGCGGGCACGCGCCGGGATGCTGCCATACCGGCTGTGCCTCCCCAGGGCCTGCCGTGAGCAGCAGAGGACGGTTTTTTGAATGAAAAGTCTCTTTTAATGCCGCTGGCCAGGCGCCGTCCAGCCGTCCTGCTGTGGGGAACAAGGAGGCGGCTGTGCCGGAGGAGGAGGGAGTTTGGTTTCCACCTTGTGCGGCGTTCCTGCGGCCAGTCGCCGGCCAGCAGCGGGGAGAGGTGCCCGGCAGCCGCGGGCACAACGAAAGGTAAGGAACCACGGGGTGACCCAGGGGCTGGGTCCCTGCCGAGGGGCATGGGGAGGGCTGCGGGCTGGGGACATGCTGCCCCTGTCCCCCTTCCTGCTTCCCGCAGACGGGAGCCTGCAGCCATGGGGACCCCACATGTGCCCAGCAGCACCGCAGCAGCGGCAGAGGCATGACCACATCAGGTCTGACCCGACCGCGCTGGGTTTCGCACCTCCACGCCCCACCGCTGCTGGGCTCAGCCGGGCCACGTGGGAGCCCCACTGGCAGTGCCGAGGGTCCCAGCGCATCCCTGCCCCGTCCCCGCCAGCCACGGGCTCACCAGTTCCTCACCACCCACTCCAGGCACTGCTCTGGCACCTACGGTGGGGAGTTTCCAGCTGGCATCACCATGGTGCTGGGGGTTTTGGCTGAGGGGGACTTACCTGGCCAGGGTGCTCCTGCCAGAGAGATCCCCTTCCTGGAGCTGGGAGGGTCCAGGCCTAATCCCAGTGTCACCTCGCACCTGGCTCCCAGCCCAGCAGGACACAATGGTCCGTATCAGGGTGAGGAACCCGAAAGTGCTGGATTTGAGCCCAAAGCTGAAGCTGCAGCTCCTCTGGACTCAGCATGGTCCTTCCTGGGGCTGGGTGCCCCTGCCATCAGCCCGACACAGGGACACTGTGTGTGACCAGCATAGGGTTGCTGTCCCCTGGGTGGCCCTGGTCCTGCCCTGGGACCCACCAGCCATGGGGACAAGGTGACACGGCAGGGCAGGCCCTGGGCATCCCCAGGTGGCTCATAGCCATGGGGGGACACGGTGGCACGGGGAGGTGACACGTAGGCATCATGAGAGGGGCCCCAAGAGTGGGGCTGGGGGATGGGGGAGGCAGACTGGCCCTGGGGGGTGGCACGGGGGGACCCTGAGGTGTCCCCGGGTGTCCCAGTGCTGCTCTGGGTGATGAGCTGTGGCCGGTCCCTGGTGCGGTGCTGTGCCGGTGCCCGTGACAGCTGCCACCATGCCATGCGATGCCAGTGCCGGGTGATGCCGGAGCCGGTGCAGCACCAGTGCCGGGTGATTCCGGTGCCAGGTGATGCCGGTGCCGGTGCCAGCGCAGCACCAGTGCCAGGTGATTCCGGCGCCGGGTGATGCCGGTGCAGCGCCAGTGCCGGGTGATGCCGGTGCCGGGTGATGCCGGGGCCGGTGCAGCGCCAGTGCCGGGTGATGC
>NW_010973104.1:1329577-1330952 GCF_000737465.1 Haliaeetus leucocephalus | reverse complement strand
CCCGCTCGGCTGGACGGAGCTGGGCTGTGGGCGCTGGCACCGCGCACGGTGGGATGCTCCGGACCCCCCATGCCTCGCCTGGCCCCGCGGAGGCACTGGGAAAGGTGTCACCCTGAAACCAGCAGCCGGCGAGGGATGGGGTGGCCGTGGGGCAGCAGAGAGGGATCCCCCCATTTTATCCTTGTGGGGAGCCAGGCGGTGGGGTCCTGCCGCGGGCTGTCCTCTCGGCCCTGCACTGACCCTGCCCGGTCCCCCTCGCAGATGCCAGTGAGCCTCTCCACGGCCCTGCGCGTCGTCGGGACCAGCCTCTTTGCCTTGGTGGTGCTGGGGGGCATCCTGGCCGCCTACGTCACGGGCTACCAGTTCATCCACACGGAGAAGCACTACCTCTCCTTTGGGCTCTACGGGGCCATCCTGGGGCTGCACCTCTTCATCCAGAGCCTCTTCGCCTTCCTGGAACACCGGCGCATGCGGGGCGAGGGGCGGCCGGTGCGGCTGGGGCGCTCGGTGGCCCTCTGCATCGCCGCTTACCAGGAGGATCCCGACTACCTGAAGAAGTGCCTGCGCTCCGTCAAGCGCATCGCCTTCCCCGACCTCAAAGTGGTGATGGTGGTGGACGGGAACGGCCCCGACGACACCTACATGTTGGACATCTTCCACGACGTGATGGGCTCCGAGCACTCAGGCAGCTACGTCTGGAGGAGCAACTTCCACGCGCAGGGCGAGGGGGAGACGGAGGCCGGGCTGCGGGAAGGCCTGGCCCGTGTCCAGGCGCTGGTGCGCAGCACCACCTACTCCTGCATCCTCCAGAAGTGGGGCGGGAAGCGGGAGGTGATGTACACGGCCTTCCGGGCGCTCGGAGACTCCGTGGATTACATCCAGGTGGATGCACGGGCCGGGTGGGTGGGTGCGGAGGGTTGAGGGCAGCGAGCGCCCTGCCTGCGTGACCCGGCAGAGGGTCTGCGGGAGGAGCAGGAGCGGCCGAGCCTGCGGCAGCACCTGGCTGCCTGGCTCAGGATCCGGCCCCGTCCACCGGCTGCGAGCCACCGGCACCGGGGTTGAGGGGCGAAGTGCCACCGGGGTGGCCCGAGGGGTCGAGCCCTGCCAGAGGGTTTCACATCACCTCCTCGGCGCATCCCCTGTGTCAAGGGCAGGATGTGCCCCAGGCTGGTGTCACCCCGTGTGGCACCATGCAGGGTGCCAGGCCCCCCACGCGTGGGTGAGGGGTGGCGGCTGGGACGGGTCCCACTGTGGTGCATGTGGCGGGGCTGGGTGGCCCAGGGCAGCGGTGGCCGGGCACCGCAGGGCGCTCCGCTCCCTGCCACCGCCTGCCGGTCTCCGGGGCTCTGCCTCATCTCGCCGGCCGCGGCTCGGG
>NW_010973104.1:1326220-1329567 GCF_000737465.1 Haliaeetus leucocephalus | reverse complement strand
CCCCCGGCGCCGCCCGCCCCCCCGCCCCCCCCTGCCGGTCTCCGGGGCTCTGCCTCATCTCGCCGGCCGCGGCTCGGGCTTGCCCGGCTGCGGGCTGGGCTGTCTGCCGGGCGCGCGTGGGCGGCGGGAGCGGGGCTCGACGTTCCCTCTGCCCCCAGGTGTGTGACTCAGACACGGTGCTGGACCCCGCCTGCACCGCCGAGATGCTCCGCATCCTGGAGGCCGACCCCCGCGTCGGCGGCGTTGGCGGCGATGTCCAGGTACCCCGGCCATGAGGGAGGGCACCCTGGGGCGGCGAGGGTGCCAGGGCAGAGGGAGGGGATTGTGGCGGTGCCGGGGCTCACGTCCGTCCCCTCCCCAGATCCTGAATAAGTACGACTCGTGGATCTCCTTCCTGAGCAGCGTGCGGTACTGGATGGCCTTCAACGTGGAGCGTGCCTGCCAGTCCTACTTCGGCTGCGTGCAATGCATCAGTGGGCCCCTGGGCATGTACCGTAACGCCCTGCTGCAGCAGTTCCTCGAGGACTGGTACCACCAGACCTTCCTGGGCAGCAAGTGCAGCTTCGGGGATGACCGGCACCTCACCAACCGCGTGCTCAGCCTGGGCTACCAGACCAAGTACACGGCTCGCTCCAAGTGCCTGACGGAGACACCCACCCGCTACCTGCGCTGGCTCAACCAGCAGACCCGCTGGAGCAAGTCCTACTTCCGCGAGTGGCTCTACAACGCCCTGTGGTTCCACAAGCATCACCTCTGGATGACCTACGAGTCGGTGGTGACCGGCTTCTTCCCCTTCTTCCTCATCGCCACTGTGATCCAGCTCTTCTACCGCGGCCGCATCTGGAACATCCTCCTCTTCCTGCTGACGGTGCAGCTGGTGGGCATCATCAAAGCCACCTACGCCTGCTTCCTGCGGGGCAATGCCGAGATGATCTTCATGTCCCTCTATGCCCTCCTCTACATGTCCAGCCTGCTGCCCGCCAAGATGTTCGCCATCGCCACCATCAACAAGTCGGGCTGGGGCACGTCGGGGCGCCGGACCATCGTGGTTAACTTTGTGGGGTTGCTGCCGGTGTCGGTGTGGGTGGCGGTGCTGCTGGGCGGGCTGGCCTACACCGCCTACAGCCAGGACCTCTTCAGCGAGACCGAGGTGGCCTTCCTCGTCTCGGGTGCCATCCTCTACGCCTGCTACTGGGTGGCCCTGCTCACCCTCTACCTGGCCATCGTCGCCCGGCGCTGTGGCAAGCGGCAGGAGCAGTGCGGGCTGGCCTTTGCCGAGGTCTGACCGCAGAAAGCGCCGGGGTGGCCCCGCGTGCTGGGGCGACCGCCACCGGTCCCCTCCTCACCCGCCACCAGCCCCGGCACAGCCGGCACTGAGCCATCGGGTGCTGGGCAGCGCTGAGCGCGCCCGCTGCGGCGTTTCTGATCAAGTCTTGCTTTTTTTGTTGTTGTTTTGTTTGGTTTTTTCTTATTTTCATTTTTCTGTACAAACCTGGCTGCTGGCCGGGGAGAGGCTGAGCCGGGGCTGACCGTCACTGGGCTGGGCACAGCCTCAGCGCATGTGGGGGCTGACGGCAATGTCCCCGCCGTGCCGTACCGAGCATCCCGGCATGCTGTGTGGAGCACTGCTGGCCAGGCTCCCCCCCACCCCACCACCGCAGCTGGGTCTTCCACCTTTCGGTGCTTTCTATGGGGACTTCACGGTCCCCTGTCCACGGTGCTATTGCAAAATGGCCCCACGGGGCACCGTCTCCGTCCGGTGCTGCACCGCTGGCTGGTGCTGCCTGCCTCTGCCCCATGGCTGTTGTATGTGCGGGCACGTACCCACGGGGACACCCCCCCTCCCCCCCGTGGCTCCCTCCAGCCCCTTTCGGGGGGGTCCGGCTGCCCCGGGAGGGCAGCAGCTCCCTTCAGCTTTGCCAAAGAGCCAAGGGGGGGACCCCAGCATGCAGAAACAGGGGAAACCGGGGCCGTGGCTTGGCCAGAGCGTCACTGTGGCCCCATTGTACCAACCCCGCTGCCTTCCTGGCGTCTGTCTAGACAGCGGGGAGACGCTGGGTTTTGGGCTTGGGCATGCAGAGGAGGGCGGGGAAGAGCTGGTTCCCAACCTTTCCCCTCCCCGGGAAATTTACCCGGTCGTCTCCCCTGGGCCCTCTTTTTTTCAGGGCTTAAAAACCTTTCTACAACTGAGCTTTTAGATTGTTTTGTTTAATTTAATATGAGGTTTTTTAGGAGACTTTTGTAGCTCTTTGGTATTCATACTTATTGCTAATTGTTTGTAAATCTATTTATTTTTTAACCTGCAGGTTTTTTTTCATATTTTGGAAAAGTCTGTTTTTTATATCCTGATGGATTTGTCAAAATAAAGACTTGCACAGAGAAAGGGCAGTGTGTGGGGAAGACAGCCCTGCCTGGGCTTGGGGGGAAGGTCACTGCCCACCAGGACCCATCTCGCCTGGGATAGCAGCCACGTTTGTGCCCCGGAGCGCAGCAGCTCGCAGGAATGAAGTTGTTACAGGGGGCACAGGTGACCTGGGAAGGGCTCTGGGTAGCCAGATGCAGGACCCAGCACCCTGAGGTGGCCCTGGGAGTCCTTTGTACAGGACAGGGATGAGGCCAGGCCCGGCCCTGGATCTTCCTGAGCCCCAGCTGCGGCACCCAGGGCTGCCTGGCAGCAGAGCAGAGCTCACAGTTACCGGCCCGAGTCTTCACACTTTCTTGGGCACATTGGTGATGATGGGTTTGGGGCGGGTTTTGAAGAGGAGCTTGGTTTTGATGAGGGCGGTGACGGTGTAGCAGGTGTGTGGCCCCGTGGGACTGGGCTCGCCGGCTCCTCGCTTCACCAGGACTGCAAAGGGCTTCTCCAGCTGCACCACCTTCCCGTAGAGGATGTGGTGGCCCACGATGAGCACGGGGATCCCCTAGAGAGAGCAACGAGAGGCAGAGGGTGAGGGTGGGCAGGATCCCGGAGCCGTCCCCCGGTAAGGCGGCGTGGGCTGCCTCACCTCATGGGTGTAGTGCAGGTCTCCCAGGAGGCTCCCTGCCAGCTCGCCGCTCTGCCGGGGCTCAACCTCACCCTGCAGCTCCACCAGCACCCACTGCGCCAGGCCCCCAGCACCTCCGCTGCGGGTGAGAGAGGCACCTTCACCCCACGGCTCCAACCCTGCCTGGGGCTGCGGGCATAGAGCCGGGGGCAGGATCAGCAACACCCCCCCCCCAAAAAAGGCTGGTAGCCTCACCTGGAGATGACGATCTGCACCATGCTCCGGGCCCTGCAAAGCACCGGCAGAGACACGGTCAGCGCGGGGGGGACACGGGGCAGGCCCCGCTGCGGCGGGAGTCCCCAG
>NW_010973104.1:1310659-1325538 GCF_000737465.1 Haliaeetus leucocephalus | reverse complement strand
CCCCGGCCCCGATCCCGCACCCCCGGATCGGGTCGGGCCGGAGCCGCTCGCCGGGCAGCACCCGAATCTCCCGCCGGCGCCGCGTCGCTACTTCCGCTTCCGGCCACGCCCCTCCCTCTCCGCCCCGGGAGAGGGCGGTTCCGGTTCCGGCTGCGCCGCGCGCACGTGGGGCGGAGCGGGTCCCGGTGCGGGGGTCCCGGTGCGGCGGGATGGGGGAGTTCGAGGTGCACCGGGTGCGGTTCTTCGGCCTGGTGCCGGCGGGAGTGCGCTGCCTGGCCTGCCAGCCCCGCGGCGGCCGCCTGGCCCTGGCCCGCACCGACGGCGCCGTCGAGGTCTACAACTTCGCCGCCAACTACTTCCAGGAGAAGGTGAGGGGGCCGGGACGGGCTCTACCGAGCCGTACCGGGCCATACTGAGCCATGCCGGGCCGTACCGGTCTGCACCTGGCCGTACCGGGTTGTACCGAGCCGTACCTGGCCGTACCGGGTTGTCCCGAGCCGTACCTGGCCGTACCGGTCTGCACCTGGCCGAACCGAGCCGTACCTGGCTGTATCGAGCCGTACCTGGCTGTACCGAGCCGTACCTGGCCGTACCGAGCCATACCTGGCTGTACTGAGCCGTACCAGTCTGTACCTGGCCGTACCTGGCCATACTGGGCCGTACTGAGCCATACCTGGCCGTACTTGGCTGTACCAGGCTGTACTGAGCCGTACCAGTCTGTACCTGGCCGTACCTGGCCGTACCGAGCCATACCTGGCTGTACTGAGCTATACTGGGCCGTACTGAGCCATACCGGGCTGTACCCAGCCGCACTGAGCCATACTTGGCCGTACCAGGCTGTACTGAGCCGTACCGGGCTGTACCGGGCTGTGCAGCAGGGTAACGGGTTTCCCTCCCCAGGTGATCCCCGGGCACGAGACCCGGTCAGTGGAAGCGCTGTGCTGGGCGGCGGGAGACCGGCTTTTCGGAGCCGGCCTCAGCGGGGAAATCACCGAATATGACCTGGCCCTGCTGTGCGTGGCCCGCTCCGTCGATGGCTGCGGGGGGCCCATCTGGAGCATGGCGGCTAACAGCAGTGGCACGCAGCTGGCGGTGAGTGCAACTGAGGACCGGGACCGGGATGGCTCTCCCATCCCCGGAGCAGGGGCAGCCTGGCTGGGGTGGTGGCAGAGGGAGAGGGTCCGCCTGGCCCACCGGGGCTGATCCCAACTCTTCCACAGATCGGCTGTGAGGACGGCTCAGTTAAGCTCTTCCAAGTCGTGCCTGGGGGGATCCAGTTTGAGCGGAACCTGGACAGGCGGAAAGGTGAGTCCAGGAGGGCTCAGTACTGCGGCGGCATCGTCCCTCCGTCCCCTCTGTCCATCCCGGCTGTCCCACTCCCGGTGACCGAGTGCCTGTGAATCCCTGGGGTCACACTGGGAGCTTCCTTCCCCACAGGCCGCATCCTCTGCCTCTCCTGGCACCCGTCAGACACTCACATAGCGGCTGGCTCCATTGACTTCCTCCGGGTCTTCGACGTCTGTTCCGGTAACTCACAGCCCAAGGCGTGAGCCCAGCCTGTCCCCTGTCCCCTGCCCCGAGGACCGCCAGCACCGGCACGTCTCATGCTCTGAGGGGATCCCCTTGTCACCCCCAACCGTCCTTCCCGCCTCTCAGGCCAAACTGTCCAGAGGATCATGGTGAACTACCACGTGTTGAAGGTGAGGCGTGAGTGCATCGTGTGGAGCATCGCCTTCCTCTCCAGCGGCACTGTCATCACCTCGGACTCCTTCGGGAGGGTTCAGTTCTGGGACTGGCAGCGAGGGACTCTGATGGAGTCCCACATCGTCAGCACCTCGGCCGTCCTCTCGCTGGCCGTGTCGGAGGTAGGCAAGTCCCTCCGTGTGCCTCCCAGGCAGCCAGGGCCCGTCTGGGCTCCTGTGTGCTGGGCCAGGGGTGTTCGGGCAGGAGCTGCCTGGCTCGGTGCCTTTGGGCCGGCAGGAGCAGGGCTGGAAGAGAAGCTGTCGGTCCCTGCCTGCCTCCCGGTGCTGCCCTTTCATTCTTCCCGGTCTGTGCCTGCAAACCCCGTCCCCGTTTCTCTCACCAGAAGGAGGACAGCATCATTGTGGGCACCTCGACGGGGGCCACTTACCAGTTTCAGCTGCTGCCAGTGAAAATGGGCAGCCTGGAGAAGCGCTGGGTGCGGACGAAGCCCTTCCAGCATCACACCCACGACGTGCGAGCTGTGGCACACAGCTCAACGGCTCTTATCTCCGGGGGTAGGACTGGCTGCGGTCACGAGGAGGGCTTGGGTCTCTCCCCCCGGGACCGGTTCAGCTGACCTCTGCTTGGCTTTCAGGCCTGGACGCCCAGCTGGTAATCCGCCCACTGATGGAGAAGATGCAGAAGAAGGGCTATGACGCCGCACTCCGCAAATTCACCTTCCCCCACGTAAGTGCCGCTCTGAGCGGGGTCTCACGCCTGGCAAGGCAGGCTGGCAGGGCTGGCTCTTCCTGCGGGAAAAGGCTGGCCCTCCCTGCCCTGCTGGGTCCCCTCCCTGCCCTGCTCGGTCCCCTCCCTGGCCCTGGCACGTCTGGAGGCTCCTGCCACAGAGTGGGTAGAAGTTGGCAAGCCCGTCTTGCTGGTCCTGCTGGGTCTCCATCTCTGGGCTCCCATCCCATGGGACCCGAGTCCTTCCTCTCCCCCGCCCTGGCGTCTCCAGCCCCCCAGGGCATTTCAGCTTTGGCCCAGCCCTTTCTGCCAGGCTGTGGGTTCATGACAGTCTTCTCGTTTCTGCACGCAGCGACGCCTCGTCTCCTGTGCCAGGAAAGCCCGGCTGCTCCTCTTCCAGTTCTCCCAGCACCTGGAGCTCTGGAGACTTGGCTCCACAGACGAGACTGGTGAGTTGCAAGGCCCAGCTCTCCGGTACTAGTCTTGTGGCAGAGCCTGTGCTGCCTGCAGGATTTTGGGCATGAACGGTCCTGCTGTTTGGGCAGCGGAGAGGTGATTTAGCTCAGGCTCCTTCCTCCCCACAGCCCTGCGATGGCATGACAGCCACAGGCCGGGCTGTGTTTCCCATCGTGGTGTGTGCCTGGGCACAGGCTGCCCAGCCGGTGCGAGGCTGTGCTCGTGCTTCCAGCGGAGCTGGGCCAGGCCCTGGGGAATTCAGCTTCGGGGGATGTTGGAGAAGTGTCTGGGCTCTCCCTTGGGTGCTGCTCCCTTGGGATCCCCAGCTGCTCGACAGGTCCCCTGTCATTTCTCCACCGTCACTGATGTGCCGTGTGGTTTCTTGTCGTCCCAGGAAAGGATGGCGAGGTCCTTCCCTTGTGCCGCATGCCTGAGCACCTCGTGCAGCTCAAGAGCAAGGTAGGCCTGAACTGGGGCTGGGGGTCCACCCTGGTGCCTGCCTCTCCGCTCTCCCTCTGACGGCTGAGCTGTGTGTGCCAAGCTGCCGGGGGATCTCATGGGCCACACACGGCCCCTCTGCCTTTCCAGGGTCCGGAGCACATCTACTGCAGCTGTGTCTCGCCCTGTGGCAGCTGGGTTGCCTACTCCACAGCCTCCCGCTTCCACCTCTACCGAGTGCAATATGAGGGTGATGGCGTCAGCATCAAGAAGGTGAGGAGGGCGATGGGCCGCCCCGCTGCCGGGGAGAGGTGGTGGGTGGCTGCGGAGTCCCAGGGGGCTGGCATGGCCAGCGTTGCTCTCAAGGAGCGAGGGTGGCAGCGGTCGGTGGCTTTCAGCACTGCTTTCTCCCCCCTTCAAGGTCCCCAAAGTGCCCAAGCTGCTGCTGCCAGCCTACCAGCTCCAGTTCTCCTCCGACTCTGGCAGCCTCTTCGTTGCCTCTGCTCGAGGCTCTGTCCATGTCCTCCAGCTGCTGGAGCCGGGAGGCTGCAAACACCTGCACACATTTCGGCCGCCCTCAGGTTTGGGCTGGTGGGGAGCTGGGGGTGTTGGGGAGGTGTTGGGGGGTCCTTGGGCTCCGTGTCCCCTCCCTGCCATGGGTGCAGAGGGGTGTGCAGGGCTGAACATGTGCCCCCTTTCCTGCCCTGGAGTGTGGGGGTCCTTCTTCCCCGACAGCCTCTGCCCTGTGTTTGTGCCACCCTCGTGGCCTGACACAGGTGGGGGAGCGGGGTGCACAGATAGGCAGGGGGGATGTGGGTTTGGATGTTCCCTGGAGGTGGGTCTGGGGCTCCTTGCAGGCCTGAACACCCATTACAGCCGGTGAGGGTGTTTCTGCAGGGTCCCCCGAGGCTGTTTACCTGCTGGCGTCGAGCGCAGACGGGCACTGGCTGGCCGCAGTCGGTGGGGACTGGGCAATCCACATCTATGACCTGAAATGCTTCAAGGTAGGAGCAGGTGCTGGAGGAATGACTCCCACTGCCCTCCTGCCCTGGGGGGCCGGGTGTCAGTGGGCTCAGCACGTAGGTCCCCTCCCCGTAAGCCATCACTGTGTCCCCGGAGCAGGGCTGGGGGTGGGTCTGTGGGAAGCAGGGGGTCACAGGTGGCCCCGGTTGCTCCCGTCAGCGTGCTGTCCTCCTGCCTTGCAGCATCACTGCACGGTGCCCACATACAGCTGCGCGGTGACGGCCCTCGCCATCCACCCCATCACCAACAACCTCGTTATTGCCTACTCGGACCAGCAGGTAGGAGCTCTCCTCTTGACCCTGGACCTTTCCCCACGGCTCTCTCCCTGGCCTCGGGGCTTTCCGGCTGCAACGTTCCGCAGCAGAGCCACGGCTCTGGGCACGCATAGGGACCCGGCTGGCCTTCGCTGCCCGCTGTCCCTGGCAGGAGCCTGTCCCCACGCAGTGCTCGCAGCCTGCCCATGTGGGGGTGATGCCAGGGAGGACTGGACCTCGCGAGCCGTCCCATCTGCTCTCTTCTGCCTCTCCAGCTGTTCGAGTTCAGCATCCCTGAGAAGCAGTACACGGCCTGGAGCCGCATGGTGCAGAACTGCGGGCTGCACAGGGTCTGGCTGGAGAGGGACTCGCCCATCACCCACATCACCTTCAACCCCAAGAATCCCTCGCACATCCTGCTCCACGACATCTACATGTTCTGTGTCCTCGACAAGTCCCTGGTGAGTCCGCATGCCAGGTCAGGAGGGCTGGGTTTGTGCCCAGGACATCTCCCCTGCCCAGCCCCGCAGGGAGCAGAGGGAGCAGTGCACGGTGCCGAGGTGGTGGTGGTGGTCCCAGGCAGCACTGACATGTGCCGTGCCCTCTCCTTGCAGCCCCTGCCAGACAACAGTGCCCTCCTGATGAACCAGAGCACCCTGAAGCAGCTCCCGGAGACTGCCAGGCAGCGGCAGCTCCACGCCTTCAAGATCTGCAAGAAGTTCCAGGTGGGTGACAGTGTTGCTGGGTGTGTGCTGTGTCGAGGAGGGGGTGCTGGTGGGGCAGGGGGTGCCCTGTGCCCATGGTCCCTGCGGCCCCACCGGCTCCTGTGCCCAGGTGTTCCTGGTTCTATACCAGCACCGGGTGCCCAAGCGGCGGAGCAGAGCTTGGTCTCAGTCCCTGTCACGGCGCAGCCGCTTGCTGCGATGTCGTGGGCTCTGGTCGCCCAGCAGCTCCTGCAGCACACACCCCCAAGCAATGCCCCTGGTTACTGCTAAGCCAGAGCCAGCTGCAGGGCCACTCTGCGTGGCTGAGTCCAGCAAGCTGAGGCAGAGGGGGGCCAGCACCACGCTCTCATCTCCTGCCTCCTCCCTGCTGCACAGCCCCTGCTCTTCGCGGATCTGTTGGACGAGAACTGCCTCGTGATGGTGGAGCGGCCCATCATGGACATCAAGACCCAGCTGCCACTGCCCATCCAACAGAAGAAATTTGGCACCTGAGAGCAGAACAAGCTCCTCTAGCCGCAGAAACTGTGTGTGTTGCTTTCCTAGTGTGCTGTAGGAATAAACCCCGCTGTTCTGTACGGCTGCGGGCTCAGGGCTCCTCCTTGCCCTGCGCGGCTCCCTGCTTTCGCAGCAGCGGGTCAGGTTGGCACCGGCCTGAGCATGAGGACCCGGCCACCTCGTAGGGCTCTCTCCTGCCCATGCCAGTCCTCCTCCCGGGGCTGTGGGGACAAGGTGGCACCCTGAATCTCCTGCCCTCTCAGTGGCTGCTTTGCTGGGCAGTGTCGGGTCCTGGTGTTGGCTTCTCTTTCCCAGTGTCGGCCAGCAACTGGGTGGATCGGTAGGCACTGGGGTGCTGCCTGGGGTAGCACTCCCATCCCTTGGATGGACAGACAGATGGCGATTGCTGGTGCTCAGCACCCACATTCAACATCCCCAGCTGGGTGAGCAGCATCTGCCCCTGCTCCATGCCAGGGGAGAGGTGCTGGCTCGCCAAACCAGAGCCTGCAGCTGCATGCTGGTGGGACTGGGGTGTAGCGGGGTCCCTCTGCCAAACCGCCACTCTCGGCACATACACCTCTGCGGCAGCTGTTAGCTGGAAAGCCACGTACCTTCTCCTCTAGACCTTCCAGTAACACTAGTGCCCTATTTCCAGTTTATGCTTGTACCCTCCCGAGCAGGACCAAGCAGGCTGGTTGGTCGTGAAGGTACAGGACCCACTCCCCTCGCCCTGTACCCTCAAAAGACATCTCCCCATAACCGAGGAAGGGGCTCTGGGGGAAAATTCTGGCTCTAGGAGCAGCTGCCGGCTCGCTGCGAGCGGGGAGCGCGGCTTTGCTAAGCGGGGCTTTAGACGGAGCCCGGGAAATGGAGAGCGGGGCGGGAAATAAAGCACGGGGCGGGAAATAAAGCACGGGGCGGGGCTTCAGCGCCCCTCCCTCCGGCGCGACCAATCGCAGCAGCGGCGGCGCATCCGCCGCCGCTGCTGCGATTGGTCGCGCCGGAGGGAGGGGAGCGGCGTCTCGGCCCCGCCTCTCCCGCAGCGCAGAGCCTACCGCAGCGCGCCATGCGGGCGGGGGGTGTGGCCGCCGCGCCACGCCCACAGCCCTCCCGCCCCTCCTCCAGGCCCCGCCCCTTCTCCCGGTGAACGGCGGCGAGCGGCGAGCGGCATGGCCGTGTGGACCCGCGCTTGTAAAGCGGGGCTGCTGGAGCTGCTGCTACGGGAACGCTGGGTGCGGGTAGCGGCGGAACTGAGCGGCGAAGCGTTGAGCCTGACGGCGGAACCGGGAGGCGGCGAGTCGGCGGTGCTTAACGGCGTGGTTAACGGCAACGCGGAGGCGGCGCCCGGTTGCGTGCGGAGGGTGCGGGTGGTGAAGGCGGAGGCGGGAGGGCTCGGTATCAGCATCAAGGGAGGTCGGGAGAATCGTATGCCGGTGCTCATCTCGCGTATCTTCCCGGGGCTGGCGGCGGAACGGAGCGGGGCGCTCCGTCTGGGCGACGCCATCCTCGCCGTTAACGGCGTCGATCTCCGGGATGCCACCCACGATCAAGCCGTCCAGGCGCTGAAGAGAGCCGGCAGGGAGGTCATCCTCGAAGGTACCGGCTAACCCCTCCTCCGCGTCCTCGGTACCGGCCCCCTGCTGCTCCCTCCCTCCTCTCCCGCTGCTCCCCCCGCCCCCGTCCCATTACCAGGTCCCACGACCCCCCCCTCTGCTGCTGTCACCGGGCTCACGGACCCCCGCCTTTGGCCCCTTTTCCGGTTGTGGGTCCCCACTCCCCCCATCCCGGTCACGGTACGTGTGTGCCCGCCCCCCCAAACCCCCCAACCCCGGTGCTGGGTCCCGGCGTGCCCCCCGCCTGGCATGGGGACAGGGACAGGGGTGTCCCCTGCCCGGCCAGGGCGCTCCTGCTTGTGGTGGGACGGGGACCCCTCCCAGCTGGGGACAAGGACAGGCTATCTCTGCTGACTGTGCCCCCCCCCGGGACAGACCTAGGGTTCCCCGGGACAGACCTAGGGTTCCCCGGGACAGACCTGGGGTCCCCTGGCTGCAGTGTCCCCCCAGGACAGTGTGTCCCCTGTCTTCAGGGATGGAGCCCCCGGGGTGGGTGCTTGTGCCTCCCGAGTCCCCAGGGAGGGCCATGGCTCCCTGGGGGGTGGGTTCGGGGTCTGCCTGTGTCCCCGTGGGCTCCGTGCCGGCGGCACAGCTGGATCAGCGCTGGCCTGGCAGAGCCACCGGCTCCTGCCCGACCTGTTCCCGGCAGCCCAACAAGCTCGGGCAGGGCCCGCCTGGCCCGGCGGCACGTGGCACGGGGCTCGTGCCGTGGGGTGCCGCGCCCTGGGCAGCCGGGAGGACGCGAGCCGCCCGTGCCGTGGGTCAGGATGGTCCGTGCAGGTCCGTGGTGCCGCACACACAGTCCTGGTGTCCTGGCAAGGCCGTCTGTTCTCTGGTTGCGTGGGGCTGCTCCATGGGTGCAGTGCCCGGTAGGTGCCGGGGCTTGGTCACCTGTGCCTGGTTGGGCTGGGCTGACGCTGGTGACAGGTGCTCCTGCTCGCCCGCCTGCTCCCGGCACACTGCGCCGGTGTGAGGGCAGGCAGATGGGCTCCTTGGCGCAGCCGCACCTGGCACGGGGTGGCTCTGTGTGGCTCGGCCACGGCTGGGGTGCTGTGGGGGCCGAGGCGGAGCTGCGGTGTTGGGCTCGGTGTTTAAACACCGGACGGGTCAGGGCCACCGTTGGAGGCAGCGAGAGTCCCCACAGGGGTCTGCGCCAGATTCACCGTCTCCCCACCGCGTCCTTCCCCTTGCTCCCGTCTCGCGCCACCCTGCCGTTTGATCCTGTCCTGCCGGAGCTCCGGCCCCGCGGCATGTTTGTCCCTTGCTTCCGCCAAGGGCACGGGCGCCGCGGCAGCCGCCCCTTCCCTTCCCGTTGGTGCCGTGGGGCTGCTCATCCAACGGCTGCGGCTTCCCCACAGCCCGGCAGAATCATCTGGCTCCTGGCTGGCATCTGCGGGCCCTGGAGAGGAGCTGAGGAAGACCTTGGCTGCGTCGTCCCACCCTGTCCCTCCTCGCCAGTCCCTGGAGGTGCGACCGCCCTGGCAGGCAGGGTTGCCGGGCACGTGCCGGGGCTTCGCCCGGGCCCTGAGCCGGTGGCAGAGTATGGGAGCACCAGCCCTGCGCCGGCACCCCAGTGGGGCTGGCAGCCCCCACCCTGGGTGCTGGGTTTGGCCTCAGGGACCCACGCCAGGCACCTTCCTCCCGGGGTGCCTGCAGGCACACGGCACGTTCTGGCATGCTCCGGCGCGCTGGGGGAAGGGAGCCCTTCCGCTTCTGCAGGGGAGCTGCGGGCAGAACTGCCGGCCGGCGGGCACATGGGCTGGCCGGGCGCTGGTGAAGGGGAAGGCCGGTTGCAAGAGCTGACCCCTGTGCAAACGTGGGGAAACCTCTTTGGTGTCTTCCCTCCGGGTGCGGGTGCCGGTGGTAGGAGGGGGGCTCTGGCCTCGAGGACGGACCGATGCTGTCGGGGAAGTGCATGGGGACTCAGTCCCGGTAAAGCCAGCGCTAACCCGACATTGCTGTGCAGCCGGAGCAGCTGCCTTCCTGCGGCAGGTCGGGCGAGGGGTGCAGGCGGCGGCTGGGTTTCCTTTGCGGTGAGCGTGTAGGCAGGGCGGCAGCGGCTGCGCCGGGGCGGCTGTGTGCTGGCCGCCGGCTCGCCAGAAGCAGAAAAGGTAGTGGCAGGTGCCGCTGCCTGGGTGCCAGCTTCATGTCCCCGAAAGCAGGGAGCCATCTCTGCTGCCGTCCCCGCTGGCAGACATGGTCCCGTGGATCTGCTCGGTGCCGGGGCATGCTTCCCGTGGTGGCCGAGCTGGCGCAGCCTGGCAGCAACTGCCTGCTGGTCCCAGCCGCCGCCGAGAGCCACCAGTGTGGCTGTACCCCCGCCAAGCCCACGCTCCTCTGGCAGCGCCCCAGCACAACGCTTGGGCTCCCGCACTGCCGGCTGCCCGGCTCGGCCTCTTGCCCTCCCAGTTTCGGGGGCTCTCGGGAGCCTGGCCTTCGGGGAGGTGGTGGTCGTGCCCTGGCGGAGGTTGGCACTGGCACCACAGGGTCACGGCACCGTGGGCTGGAGCCCTGCTGGGGGCTGGCTGGAAGGTGCTGGGCTCCTGGCCGGCGCTGGAGGCAGCTGCTCACATCTGGCAAACAGCTGCCGAGCGGCCCCGCAGCGGGAGCTGCCGCCGCTGCCGCTACCCCGCCAGCGCTGCCCTGCCCTGCCCGGCCAGGCAGCAGGATTAGGGGTGCACGGGGACGGCGGTAATCCCGGGATCAGCACGGCGGGAGGCTAATATTAACTCGTTTGCTGCCCGCAGCAAGGACAAGCGCCTCGTGGCAGCACGTCCCCACCCCGCCACGCTGCTCGGCTCAGCAAATCCGGCGGGAGGGCGGGGGGCCAGCCTGCCCGCTCCCCATCCCTGCCGGCATCTCCCTGCCCACGCCGTGGGCAGGCTGCAGCCCCCGCCGCGGGGGGATTTGCGGCGGGCGAGCCCTGGGCCGCGGCAGGCGTCTGACCACGGGACCGCGGGGTCCGGCAGCGGCAGGACCGGCTGAGAGCGGGGCCCGGGGCCCGCCACCGCCATCGTTCCCGCTCCAGCAAAGTGCCGGTGGGCCGGCTGGCCTGGCTGCGTTGCGGCATTGTGCCAGCTCCGCAGACACTTTCACCGAGCGGCGGGGAGCTTCGTTTTCACAGTGGATTACAGTTTACTTGCTTTTTTTTTTTTTGTTTGGTTTTAATTCCCCGCTGCCCCAGGCTGCGTGGACGTCACTGTTCCCAGCGTGTTCCTCCTTTGGGGATGGGATGCCGAGGCTCGGCGCAGGCAGGCTGCTCTCTCACGGCATGCGTGCCGGCTGGGGAGCTGTGTCCAGGGGGGGCCGCGGCAGGCAGGGGTCCAGCGCCGGCTGCAGCTTTCCTGCCTGGCCGAGCGTGCCGTCCCGCACGGCCTCATCCCCGCTCTGGCAGGCGGCTCGGCTGACGCTCCCTGACATCTTGAAGGCGTTGGCTTTCCCCGAGCCTGGCAGCTGGCGCAGCCGTTGGCGCCGGTCAACCCATGGCAGCACCGCGGGCTGGATGAACCGGCCTCCGCGGCTTCTGATCCGGAGCTGGGATGGGCTCCGGGGTGCTGGCGCCTTGCCGGGGCTCTGCTTTGGCTGGGCTGGGTGGTGCTCAGGGAGAGACAGTCCAGGGGGAATTGGAGCCGGTGCCTCCTTCCTTCCTGACCAGCCTGGAGAGGAGTGTGGAGCCGGGATGTCCCGGCTTCAAATCCTCCTCCTCCTCGTCCTGCCGGGAGCGGAGGCAGGCTGCTGGCAGGCGCCGGCGGCAGCGCAGGGTCAGCCTGCCATCAGCGCCTGCGGCGCTGGAAACTTGGCCGGTGTTGTCCTCGCAGCGAGGCGGCCGGGGCGGCTCAGGATGGGCTGCAGCCTGACCTCCTGCCCGGCCCCATTGTGCTGCGCCGCCTTCCCTTTCCTTACGCCCGCGCCTGCTGCCGGTAACGGGGATGAGCCGCCAGCGCCCGTCCCCTGCTTGGGACACCTCCGTCTCGGGGCAGGGTGGGACGCTCTGGGCCGTGGCCCCATCCCCAGGTCTCTCCAGGGCTGCTGCCCCCTCCCCGGGGTGGGAAGGCAGGGTACCCCCTTTCCCACTGCCTGTCCTCTGCCTGCGGCACGAGGCCGGGGGGGTGAGTTCAGCTGCCTGGGATGTGGGCTATGCTGGTGCTGCTGGGAGAGGTCCCGCAGCCCCCCAGGCTTGGCCGAGACCCCATGCGTGCCAGGGGGGATGACAAGACACCCCCTTGATCAGAGCATCCCTGGGGTGCAGGACCCCTGCCCAGCTGTAACCTGTCCCCCCCGCTTCCCCCCCCAGTGAAGTTCATGCGGGAGGTGACCCCCTACATCAAGAAGCCCTCGCTGGTGTCGGACCTGCCGTGGGAGGGGGCCGCCCCGCAGTCGCCCAGCCTGAGCAGCAGCGAGGACTCAGGCTCCCCCCAGCACCAGGGCCCCCGCGACCGCAAGGTGATCCCCCTGAAGATGTGCTTCGCCGCCAGGAACCTCAGCATGCCCGACCTGGAGAACCGGTGAGGGCAGGGGCTACCCATGCCCCCTCCTCCAAGCCAGTATGGGGACCCTGATCCCCATGGACCCCCCGGGACAGGGCTGGGGGCTGCCCCTTGCTGCAGCCATGACCTCCCGCTTTCCCCGCTGATTTGTGAAAGGGAAGTGCCGTGGGTTTGGCTGGGGCAAGGGCTGTGCTGGCCCCCCCACCTACCTCCCAGGGTGTTTGGCAGCCTCCCCTGCCTATGAAAAGGAGGGCCCTGCAAATCCCCCCAGTTCTGCCTGCCAGCAGAGCTGGCACCAGACTGCGCTGGTGGCTCCCCGGCACGGCCAGAGCCCCAAACCAGTGCGGCCAGTTTGCTGGGCTGGGCACGGGCAGGGGCACACTCAGCCAGGTGCCGCTGCTCCCGTCTCACCCAGCGCCGCGTCCCCTCGCAGGCTGATCGAGCTGCACTCGCCGGACAGCAGGAACACCCTGATCCTGCGCTGCAAGGACACGGCGACGGCACATTCCTGGTTCATGGCCCTGCACGCCAACATCACCGCCCTGCTCCCGCAGGTCCTGGCCGAGCTCAACACCACGCTGGGCACCGGCGGTGCCGCGGCCGGCGGCAGGGAGGTGAAGCACATCGCCTGGCTGGCTGAGCAGGTACGCACGGCCGGGGCTGTGCCGAAGATGCCCGTCTGGTGCCGTTCCCGCGGTCAGCAGCGCCAATAGGGCTGTGGTTGCAGCTGCATGGCTGCTGGAGAGCTGTGCCGCCTGCCTGGGCACCGGGCTCTGCCACTCTCCCTTTCCCCATCTGGCCGGCCGGCTGTGCCCCAGTGAAGGCAGCGCTTTCCGTGCCCTCAGTCCCCTCTCCTGTTGGATTTCCCGGCTGGAGACACTCATCACCCCTTCGCTTTTCCATGAATTCGCTGCCTGACAGCCGCAGCCTGCACGGGCACCGCGGTGAGCTCGGCCCCAGCAGCGGGGTCCCCTCAGGATGGCCGCCGGCCACGGCGCCTTGCACAGCTTTACACGGACGCTGCCGAGAGCCCGGCAAAGCGGAGCCGCTGGCTTGGGGTCGGCCCGGCCGTGGGCGCAGGGAGCGGGGTGCCCAGGCAGCGGCGGGTGCCTGCAGCCCCCGGTGCCCCTCACCGTGCCCTCGTGTCTCTTGCAGGCGCGCCTGGACGGAGGGCGGCAGCAGTGGCGGCCGGTCCTCATGGCGGTGACGGAGAAAGACCTGCTGCTGTACGACGGCATGCCCTGGACCAGGGACGCCTGGGCTTCCCCCTGCCACAGCTACCCGCTGGTGGCTACCAGGTGGGCTGGAGGCGGGGGGCTGGATCCCTCTGCCTGCATTCTCCAGGGACCAGCTCCCCTCAGCCGCATCCAGCTCCTCCGCTCGCGCCTTGGCTCTGCCTCTCGCCGGAGCAGGGGGAAAGACCCCGAAGCGCAACGAGCGGCGCGGTGCTGGCACAGTGCTGGCGCTGCCGTCGTGCCCCTGACCCCCTCCCCATCCGTTCCTGCCCCCCTCCCCAGGCTGGTCCACTCGGGCTCGGGCCGCCGCTCGCCCTCCATGGGCTCGGAGCTCACCTTCGCCACCCGGACGGGCTCTCGCCAGGGTGTGGAGATGCACGTCTTCCGCGTGGAGACCCACCGGGACCTCTCCTCCTGGACACGCGTCCTCGTCCAGGGCTGCCACGCTGCCGCCGAGCTGGTCAAGGAAGTGACCGTGGGTGAGTTCTGCAGGGTGGGGGGGACCGTGGGTGAGTTCTGCGGGGTGGGGGGGACCCCCAGGGCTCTCCTTTTCCCTCCTGGGGCTCTGGGGTGCCGGCAGGGCGAGGGCGCAGCGGGACCTGGGCTGCCCGGTGGGGATCTCTGCTCTGGGGAGGGTCTCGCAGGCAGGGGGGGGCTAAGCCCTGTGTGTGCCCGCAGGCTGCACGCTGGGTGGGCAGGAGGTGCAGCTTTCCATCCACTACGAGGGCGGCTTCACCATATGCCGGGAAGAGCCGGGCGGCAGCGTCCTCTTCCGCTACCCCTACGAGAGGCTGAAGATGTCGGCAGACGACGGCATCAGGACCCTCTACCTGGACTTCGGGGGCCCCGAGGGGGAGCTGGTGAGGAGGGGGGCAGCCGGGTTCACCCCCCGATTTGGGAGGTCTTCCTCCAGGGGGTAGCTCCTGCTTCCCCCCCATCCCTGCGGCATCACGGCTGCCTGGTACCGTTGGTTGGGAGACCCCCGGTGCCCCCCCCGGGGGTTTGGTGTGCCGGTGGTGGGGCTGACACCGCTCTCCATCTCCCCCCCCGCCAGGCGCTGGACCTGCACTCCTGCCCCAAGCCCATCGTCTTCATCCTGCACACCTTCCTCTCGGCCAAAGTCACCCGCATGGGGCTGCTGGCGTAGGCGGCCCCGGCCCCCACCACAAACCAGCCGGGGACAGCGGAGGGGCCCCCCCCTCGCCCCTCCAGCCCCACCAGTGCCTTGCCGGGGCTGGGGCTCGCTGCCCCGAGAGCCACCGGGGATATGGCAGGAAGGCTGTGCCGGGGTGGGGGGTGAGCCTCTCCTGCTCCGTGCTGGCAGTCCTGGCCCCCCCACCCCAGCACAAGGGGGGGCTGGGGCACAGACACCAGCTTTAACCCCCCCTGGGGCCTGAAGCCATCACTGATCTCACCGCCTGTGCCTTGGAGTGGGGTGAGCCTGACGCCCTCCCCCCCAGTTGGGGGACCCACGGTGTTCCCCCCACTCTCATTGGGGGGAGCCAGCGCCCTCCCTGCCTTGGGGCTTCCCCCAAACGGGGTCACATTGTCCCTGCATGGGACAGGGCTTGGGCCACAAAGCCCCCCCTGCATTGCTGCAGCACTGGGTCCCCTTGCCCCACTCAGGGTGGGGGACACACACTTGTCTTACTGGGGGCCCTCGCGGGGATGGACGGGGCTGCCCCCAGCCCCGGGGTGCTCATCCCTGGGGGGGGCAGGCAGG
>NW_010973104.1:1304335-1309505 GCF_000737465.1 Haliaeetus leucocephalus | reverse complement strand
GGGGGTAGGGAAGGGCCTGATCCTGCTCTTGGCCCCGGTGCCACTCCCCGGCTGACGGCGCTGTGCCCTCCCCCGCCAGAAAGCCATCGACCTGGTCACCAAAGCCACCGAGGAAGACAAGGCCAAGAACTACGAGGAGGCCCTGCGGCTGTACCAGCATGCTGTGGAGTACTTCTTGCACGCCCTCAAATGTGAGACGGTGTCCCGTTCCCCCCCGCTTTCCCAGTTACAGCCCGCGGGGCTCGGGGTGGGGTGGGGGCTCCGGAGGGGGCGGCGGGGTTGCTGGCTGTGGCGCAGGGCCATGGGTGATGCTTGGGGGGGTGTTGGGGGTGTCTCTGCAGATGAGGCTCCCAGCGACAAGGCGAAGGACAGCATCCGAGCCAAGTGCATGCAGTACCTGGACCGGGCGGAGAAGCTGAAGGAGTACCTGCGCAGCAAGGATAAGCAGGGCAAGAAGCCAGTCAAGGAGTCCCAGAATGACAACAAGGGGTGCGTGGGGGCGTCAGGGACCCCCCCCCCCGCCTGCCAGCAGAGCTGGTGGGACCCTGCTGCCACACTGGGCCCGGTGCCATTCCTGACCTGTGTCCCCTCTCCCCAGGAGCGACAGTGACAGCGAGGGCGAGAACCCTGAGAAGAAGAAGCTGCAGGAGCAGCTGATGGGTGAGGGGCTGTGGCGGGCACGGTTGTGGTGGCTGTCTGCGGGGTGGGTGGAGGGATTCCCGAGCGGCTGTCGTGAGGGGTGGCTGCGGGGAGGGGGACAGGTGGTGGGACTGCAGCCCAGGGGTGCGCTGCTGGGGCTTGGTAGCCCCCAGCCTGGCCTTTGTGCTGAGGGGCAGTGGGGTTGGCGGGGTGGAGGTGTGGGGAGGGAGGGGGGCAGGGGGTCTGGCTCTCCTGGCTCTTGGCAGATGTTGGGAGCACGGTGCCCATCTCTGCGGGGCACGTGAGCAGAGCTGCCTCCTCACAGGTGCCATCATGATGGAGAAGCCCAACGTGCGGTGGAGTGACGTGGCCGGTCTGGAGGGAGCCAAGGAAGCCCTGAAGGAAGCCGTGATCCTGCCCATCAAGTTCCCGCACTTGTTTACCGGTGAGTGTCACGGTAATGCCGCGGCTGCCGCTCACCCACGGAGAGGGTGCCACAGGGCAGCAGCTGGGGCGAGCACCTGCTGGAAGGTGATCCTGAGCAACGGGGACACATCTCCTCGTGGGCCCATGGGGACCTGGCCTGCTCCAGGACAGGGGAGCTGTGACGCTGGCCTCTGTTGCAGGGAAGCGCACGCCCTGGCGAGGGATCCTGCTCTTCGGGCCCCCCGGCACTGGCAAGTCCTACTTGGCCAAGGCCGTGGCCACCGAGGCCAACAACTCCACCTTCTTCTCCGTGTCATCCTCGGACCTGATGTCGAAGTGGCTGGGAGAGAGCGAGAAGTAAACTGGCTGCAGGGATCCATGGCTGCTGCAGGCTGGCTCCCGGCCTCCCCTGTGGCCGGGCTGGCAGTGCCAGAGCTCTGGCCAGGGCAGAGGAGCCACCAGCATTCGTGAACCCCGTTAATGCAGATAATGTGTCCCAGGGGAGAGCACAGGCCTTCCTGAGGCTCCACAGCCCAGGGGATGGCCTTTCTCCTGGCACGGCGCTCGCCGCCTCAGTGCCAGCACAGGGTTGCCAGGGCAGGCAGGGGCAGGAGGAGCCGGCGGTGCGTGGGTCTCCTCGCCCCAGGGCAGTCAGGGGCTCTGGGTGCCGTTGGTCCTGTGGAGGGTCCCTGAGCGGGGACCCTGTCCCCTGCTTTGTTCGCAGGCTGGTGAAGAACCTCTTTGAGCTGGCAAGGCAGCACAAGCCTTCCATAATCTTCATCGACGAGGTGGACTCGCTGTGCGGCTCCCGCAATGAGAACGAGAGTGAGGCAGCCCGGCGCATCAAGACGGAGTTCCTGGTGCAGATGCAGGGTACGTGGGGCTTCCAGCGGGACAAGCCAGTGTGGGGAGAGGGCGGGGAGAAGGACGGGGTGGGCAGGTGCCGGAGAAGCTGCCGGATGCCTGCGTCCTGCCATTCCCTGGGCATTGCTCTGAGCCGTCCGCCTGCTGTGTCCCTGGCCAGGTGTGGGGAACAGCAGCGATGGGATCCTGGTGCTGGGTGCCACCAACATCCCCTGGGTGCTGGACTCGGCCATCAGGAGAAGGTGAGCAGGACATGGCTGCCCCCCCAGTCCTGCTGCCAGAGCCGCGGGGCTGTGCCCCGGCAGGATCTGGCAGGGGGTCTGGCAGCGTGGGACTCACCCCACCCCGCCTGCCTGCACTGTCTTCAGGTTCGAGAAGCGCATCTACATCCCGTTGCCCGAGGAAGCAGCGCGGGCCCAGATGTTCAAGCTGCATCTGGGCAACACCCCGCACTGCCTGACGGAGGCCAACATCCAGGAGCTGGCCCGGAAAACGGATGGCTACTCGGGGGCTGACATCAGCATCATCGTGCGGGACGCCCTGATGCAGCCTGTCCGCAAGGTGCAGTCGGCCACCCACTTCAAGAAGGTGAGCGTGGGCTGCTCCCAGCCCTTGGAGGGGTGTCCATTCCTGGGGTGGTGGGCCCCCCACGGCTGGCATTGGTGCCGTGGCCACCATCCCATGCCGCCTGGCTCTGTCGCAGGTCCGCGGTCCCTCCCGTACCACCCCTGGCGCCTTTGTGGACGACCTCTTGACACCATGCTCGCCTGGTGACCCGGGTGCCACCGAGATGACCTGGATGGAAGTGCCCAGCGACAAGCTGATGGAGCCCATCGTCTGCATGGTAAGTGTGGCCGCCGCGGCACAGCACCGGGCACCCGTTCTGTCAGGTGGTGGCTGGCCCCAGCCCAGCAACGCTGTGGCCCCTGCCCTGCCGGTTCCCTGTCCCTCCTCTGGTGTGGCCGCCTACGGATACAGCTCCTCGCTCGCTGAGACACCAGCCCCCACTTTTACTGGGGCGCAGCACCCAGCCCGGGGCAGCACCCCAGGGTGCTACAGGGATGGACAGAGCTGCCTGCGCCAGCTGGCACTGCTATGGCGCGGGTCGGGGGGGGTCCCTACCCTGTGCCAACCCCCACCTCGGTGCCTGGTCTCAGCTGCCCATCTCTGCCTCTGTTGCAGTCGGACATGCTGCGCTCGCTGGCCACCACCCGCCCCACCGTGAACGCTGATGACCTCCTGAAGGTGAAGAAATTCACGGAGGACTTTGGACAGGAAGGTTAAGGGCGGCGGAGGGGTGGGGTGGGGATTGGGGGTCCCTGCCGCACGCCCCCCACTCCCGCCCCGCCGGCCGTGCCAAACAGGTTCATCTTCCGCTCACTCCTCACCCCATTGCACCGCAGCACCCAGCGGGGCGCGGGGAGCACGGCCTGGGGGGGCTGACACTATTGCGGGGGGGGGCGGTGTCTGAGCATGGCCTGGGTGGCCGGGTGCTCCCCCCGGCCCTGCCCCACTCTTCTTCCTGCTCTTTTTTATTTTTTAAATTAATGCTGCTTTGGGTTCTGTCTTGTTTATATGAAAATAAAAACAATCTGAAAGCTTCAGCTGGCACCTGGCCCCTCCCTGAGGCTCTGACTGCACTGGGGGACCCAGCCCAGCCCCCCCCAAACCCACTGCCCCAGGGCCAAGGCCTCGGGCTCCGCCTGTGCCGCTGCCACCATGTGCGGGCAGGAGGCCCAGGCAGCTGCTGCCTGTCCCTGGGTGAGGGGGTGTGGACCTCCCCATGCTCCAGCCGTCCTGGCCAGGGATTTGTGCCTGCGGTGGGGGGAGTGTTTTGGGCTTTGTCCCCCCACCCCCTGAGCATGCAGCACTCGAAGCAGCCATGGGACAAGCCCTGAAGGCTCCTGCCAGCAGCTGCCCCGCCCCGCCCCAGCCAGCACCCTGTGTCCCCCTGTGCCATCCCCGACCCAGCCTCAGCCCTGCTGCCCCCAGCCCCCCACTGCTCCCCTCCACTGTCTCCACTGCAGCACCTCGACCCCCCCCAGCTGCCCACACCATGACCCTGGGCACCAAAGAAGCCCCAGAGAGGGGGTTCTCCCCCCCCATCTCTCCCCACCCTGCCAGCAGCTCTTGGTCCTAGAACCGTAAAATAATTTTGGGTGCAAGGGGCAGCAAGGGCTGGGCTCCTCCTGGCTATACCTGCCCCCCCTACACACACCTGGGGAGCAGCCAGGCAGGGCCCAGGCCGGACTAGGGGGGGTTGCGGAAGGCGGGCAGGAACAGCCAGGAGCCGCGCTGAGCCCTCACAGTGTGTATTGCCTGCGGTACAGCCGAGCGAGAGCCCCCCCACCTCCCGCGGGGCCACAGCTCCGCACTGGAGAAGTCACTGCAGTTCCAATCCGGCGAGACGAGGTACTGGGACAACCAGTGCGGCCGGGCACCTGCCTGCCAGCACGGCGGGCCTCAGTCCAGGAGCTCCATCCAGCTGACGTTGGTGAAGGTGCGGCTGTCCATCCGGTCAACGTAGAGGATGCCATCCAGGTGGTCCATCTCGTGCTGGACGATGCGGGCCGCCCAGCCCTTCGCCTCCCAGCTCACTGGCTCCCCGCGCTCGTCCACGCCTGCCGACCAGGAAAGTGGCGGTCAGAGTTGCAGGGGCGGTGGGGAGGTCCGGGGGAACGTGTCCCACCCGGGGCGGGGGACAGTCAGGACCGGCGGGGGTCAGTACCAGAGACGTGGACGGCCCAGTGGCGTGGGACGTAGGCGGAGAAGCCCTTGAGGCTGGCGCAGCCCTCGGGAGCGGTGACGAGGCGGGCGTCGAGGACGCGGAGCGCGGGGTTGACGAGCAGGCGGAACGGGAAGGGCTCGATGCCCTGGGCGCGGCGCAGGGCCGGCGGGTACTGGAGGCAGCGGGCCGGGGTGAGCTCGGCGGCGAAGACCCGCAACGGCACGCCCAGCTGCGGGGCGCTTAACCCCAGGCACGGCTCCCGCCTCAGCCCGGCCGCCAACGCCGCCGCCAGTTCCCGCAATTCGGGTCCGCCCAGCCGTTCCGGGGCTACGGCTGCGGCGGCGGCGCGCAACACCGGGGCTCCCACCTGGCAAGGGGAAGCGAAAGGCGGGACGGGAGGTCCCAGCACCTTCCTCCGCAGCGCCCGCCAATACGAACGTTCTCGTTCTCCCCAACCCGCCGCCTCCCCGTACCCCCGGCCCGGGGCTCCCGATCGGGCCCGTCCCGCCAACC
>NW_010973104.1:1303713-1304189 GCF_000737465.1 Haliaeetus leucocephalus | reverse complement strand
GGGGGGGGTGCACGCAGGAGGTGCTGCGGGCAGGGGTACAGGCAGCGGGAAGGCAGGCAGGGACCGGGGACCCCCGCACCCCCGTCGTGGGGTGACGCAGCCCGGCCCAGCCGCAGCCCCACTACCCTGTGGCCTCGGGAATGTCCGGCAGCAGACCCCCTGTGGGGGGGTTCTCCTGCTCCTGCGCAGGCAGGGACCCCCCGGCCACGGCTTCCGATTCCCGCTCCGGGCGTGGGGTGTTCTCTTGGGCCGGTTCCTCCTCTGCCGACGCTGGCAGGAGAAAAGCCAACGGCTCCCTGAGGGCGACCACGTCGATGCGGCCCAAGCGGCCGAAGCGCTGCAGCTGAGTGGGGGGGACACCTGTGGGAGAGAGAGAGAGGGGGGGGCTCGTGTGGGGGCCCACGGGGAACCCCCACAGAGGTGACAGGGCCCAGTATGTCTCGGGGGGGGGGGGGGGGGGACAGAGGGGGGGGGGG
>NW_010973104.1:1301135-1303703 GCF_000737465.1 Haliaeetus leucocephalus | reverse complement strand
AAGAAACGCAAATCCCCGTGGGTCTCACCCAGTGCCTGTGCGATTTGTGCCGGGGGAAAGAGGAGCTGGAGGCAGCGGTTGAGGTAAGGCAGCAGGTCGTCCAGGAAGGCCGTACAGAACTGGGCAAAGAGCTCCTGCTCCCGCCCACTGAAAGCCGCCTCTTCCGCTCGGTGGAACGCCAGGATGGTTTTGTTCACCTGAGGTGAAAAGCAAGAAGTCATTAATTCCTCAGAAAGTTGTTAATTCTGAGTGTAAGCCGGCAGCGTGCCCAGGTGGCCAAGAGCACCCTGGCTTATATCAGAAATTGTGTGGCCAGCAGTGATCGTCCCCATGTACTCGGCACTGGTGAGGCTGCACCTCAAATGCTGTGTTCGGTTTTGGGACAAGAAAGACACTGACGTGCTGGAGCGTGTCTGGAAAAGGGCAACGAAGCTGGTGAAGGGCCTGGAGAACAAGGAGAAGGGTCTAGAGAACTTGAGGAGCGGCTGAGGGAACTGGGGTTGTTTAGTCTGGAGAAAAGGAGGCTGAGGGGAGACCTTATCGCTCTCTACAACTACCTGAAAGGAGGTTGTAGCGAGGTGGGGGTCGGTCTCTTCTCCCAAGCGATAGGGCAAGCGGAAACGGCCTCAAGTTGCACCAGGGGAGGTTTGGATGGGTATCAGGAAAAATTTCATCACCAAAAGGGTTATTAAGCACTGGAATAGACTGCCCAGGGAAGTGGTTGAGTCACCATCCCTGGAGGTGTTTACAAGACGTGTAAATGTGGCACTTAGGGACACGGTTTAGCGGTGGACTTGGCACTGTTAGGTTTGTGGTTGGACTCGATGATCTTAAGGGTCTTTTCCAACCTCAACGACTCTATGACTCTATCCTATGAATGCTCGGGGCAGGGCAAGCATGTCCCCGCGTTCTCCCAGGACAAGGCACAGCTCCGTCCCCCAGCGCCTTACCTCACCGAGCGCGTCCTCCAGGCAGGTGGTGACGTCCTGGGCCAGGGCGACGGGGCAGCAGAGCCGCAGGTCGTTGAAGGCGACGAGGAGGCCGTTGAGGAAGCAGGCAAGGGGCGGGAAGTCCAGCAGCACCATGGGCGGCTGCAGCGTCCCCGGCTGTGCCGCGGGCACCGGCACACCAGCGCTGCCCCCAAGGACAGCTGGGGCAGAGATGAGCGTGTAGGAGTTCATCTCCTCCCGGAATTTTTCCACCACCTCCTCCACTGCCTTCTCGAAAGCAGCGGCGGCCATGCGCTGGAAGAGGGGGGCCAGCTGCCCGCGGAAATCAGCCCCTACCCTGCTGAAGGAGAGGCCGAAGTACATGCACTGCCCCAGCAGCGAGTCCAGGCGGCCGCCCACCCCGCGCCGGAGATCGCGCTCCAGCGTCCGCAGGAACTCGGAGACCTTCTGCAGCACCCAGCCATGGAAGATGGCTCCCTCGTTGAGGGCCTGCCCCTCGGGGGGCAGGAGCGGCTCCTCGTCGGAGAAGATAGCGCGATACTGGGTGACGATGTCGAAGAGGTGGACGCGACAGGCCTCGATGGTCTTGGTGATGTGGAAGTAGGGGTCGTCGTCGGGGATGGAGGCCTGGATGGAGCGCAGCCAGGCGTCCCGTGCTTGCAGAAACTTGATGCGCAGCTCGGCCTCTGTGAAGACGTCCATGCGCCGCAGGTAGCCGATGACCCGCAGGCAGGCCGGCAGCTGGATGTTGGTGCGGAGCTGCTGGATGAGCTGGTTCAGCATCAGCTGGGCAGACTGGCGCACCTCGTCCACGATGCTCTGGGGCGGGAAAGAAGCCTCAGCCGCGGGGGCCAGGTGCAGGGCAGCCGTGGGGCAGGAGCAGAGCGGGGCCTACCTGGATCACAGGGATGCTGCTGTGCTTCCTCTCCAGCCGGCGCACGTAGGCAGCGAGCTCCAGCGCCTCCTCGTAGTAGCCGTTGCGGACGCAGGTGTCCATGAGCTGTGGGATCTCCAGGATCTCCAGGATCTCCGTGTGCCGGTTCAGCGTCAGGCTGTTCATGCGCCGGCTGCAGGCGATCTCCTCGGCATCGCGCATGAAGTTCCTGCAGGATCGGGATGGGATTGGCACGAGGGTCCCCTCCTGCCCACGCTGCCCTCTCCCCAGTGCCGTCCAGGGCCCCCTCCCAGTGCTGCCTGTACCCCCAGTCCCAGCCGGCCCCGATCCTTACTGGGACCAGCACCAGGACCCCTCTCGCCACCCACCAGCCCAGCCCTCACCGGTCTCCCCCGCCCCTGGGGCTGCTCCTGCGCCCTCAGACCCTCTCTCAGCCTCACCCCATCCCCGGTTCTTTCTGCCGTCCTCCCCGTTCCCTCCCGTGCCTTCCCCGCCCCGGCTAATCCCGATCCCGGTCCCGGTCCCCGTCCCCGCACCGGCAAGCGTCCTGGAGGGCGGGCAGGCGGCCCAGCAGACTGCCGAGGCGGCTCTCGATGCCGCCGAAGCCGCGGCCGGCGCGGCCGGTGCACTCGGCGGAGCGGATAAAGGCCCGGTAGTGCTCGAAGGCCAGGCGGCGGGTCTCCGCCCCCACCCGCGCCCTCTCCGCCGCCAGCCGCGCCGGCT
>NW_010973104.1:1300591-1301003 GCF_000737465.1 Haliaeetus leucocephalus | reverse complement strand
CCGCCGCCATGGCGCCGCTCTGGCCGCTCCCCTCTCGGTGGTCCGCCGCGCCGCTTCCGGTTCCGCCGCTTCCGGTTCACGGCGAGTCCCCGCGTGTGCGGCGCATCGGGCGATGCGGCCGCTGACGGAGGCGGAGACGCGGGCGGTCTTCGAGAAGCTGGGACGATAGTGAGGGACCGGTGAACGGGGACGGGAGGGGAGTGGGGACCGGGGACCGAGCGGGCTGCGGGAGGAGGGGACCGGAACCGGAGCCGGGCTCACGGGCTCTTGTCTCCGCAGCATCGGTGAGAACATCCAGCTGCTGGTGGACCGGCCCGATGGCACCTACTGCTTCCGCCTGCACCGCGACCGTGTCTACTACCTGAGGTGAGCGGGGCTGGGGGGACGCGGACAGGACAGCGGCGGGGCGGGG
>NW_010973104.1:1286835-1300581 GCF_000737465.1 Haliaeetus leucocephalus | reverse complement strand
GGTCCCGGTCCCGGTCCGGGGCCTTGGAGCCACTCCAGCTCTGCTCTCTTCTCAGTGAGAAGCTGCTGAAGGTGGCTGCGAGCATCCCCCGGGACAGCCTGGTGTCCCTGGGCACCTGCTTCGGAAAGTTCACCAAGACGCAAAAATTCCGGCTCAGCGTCACGGCCCTGGACTTCCTCGCACCCTATGCCAAGGTGGGACATGGTGTGTGTCCCCCGCCCCGACCCCCAGCCGGCTCCCCCCTGCCCCGTGCCAGGCCCCCCCCGCCAGCCCCTTCACTTGCTCCGGGTTTCTTTTGCAGTACAAGGTGTGGGTGAAGCCCGGCTCGGAGCAGTCCTTCCTCTATGGCAACCACGTCCTGAAGTCAGGCCTGGGCCGCATCACAGAGAACACAGCCCAGTACCAGGGCGTGGTGGTGTTCTCCATGGCCGACGTCCCGCTGGTGAGTGGCCGGCACGGCCCCTGCACTTTCCGGGGCTGGGGTATGGGTACAAGGTGGGGGGAAAACTCTCTCTCACCTCCTCCCCTTCATCCCCCCCCAGGGCTTTGGAGTGGCCGCCAAGTCCACACAGGAGTGCCGGAAAGTGGACCCCATGGCCATCGTGGTGTTCCACCAGGCTGACGTCGGGGAGTACGTGCGGAATGAGGACACGCTGACCTAAGGGAACTCCAGCACTCCAAAGATGTGAGCGTTCCTAGGCAGAACAGACTTTGTCCTGCATTATTGGTGCAGTAGCGGCGTAGAGAGCCATGAGGAACCCACTCCGAGTGGGGCAGAGGGGCTGGGAGCCACCAGCACGTAGCCCCACAACCCCAGGGGGGGCTGCTGCCAACACGAGGAGGAGCTCCCCCCATGCCAGACCTGTCCCTGCTGTCACATAAAACCTGTTCCTTCTCCCAGAGTGGCTGTTGTCTAGTGCGGAGCCTCGGGGGGGGGGTGGGCAGCTCTCACCCCTGCTGCTGATCTCTGCCTCCCTGGGGCAGCGCAACACACTGGGGTGCTACTCCAGAGGGGAGAAGCGCCGCGTTCAGTTCAGTTTGGCAGATGAGGCCGGGGGGAGGCTCGCAGCCTGGGGCTGAGCTGTCAGAGGCTGACTGCCGAGCTTCAGGGAGGGAGGGAGGGAGCAAGCAGGCAGCTGCCTGAAAGGCAGGACTTGCTTTGCCCAGGCTTGCAGAGGATGGACAGCAGGCAGCAGGCTGCAGTCACTCCCCATAGCGTGTGCCAAGGGTTCCTTTATTGGGCGTCTGGTAGAAAAGGCACATTGGGACACCGTAATGGTGGGTTGGCGTGTAACAAACTGATGCAGCTCACGAAGCTGAGGCGATCACGTTGTGCTTTTCTCCTGTCGGAGTGGTTTCAGCTGAGGCAGGGCTAGAGCTGGAGGCAGGAGCAGGGGGAGCTCTCTTTCCTCCTCCTCAAAGCAGGGTCTGCCCTTCTCTCCCACTCTGTGAAGGGGCAGAGAGGCAGCTTGGTTACTGAGCGCTGCAGGCAGCGGTCCTGCCCGCAGTTCTGGGCACTGCTAGCACTTCTGCCTGCTATTGGTTTGCACGTTGAAAAGGCGCTTCAAGAAGTAGAGCTGCAGCACCCCAGAGAGGACAATGACGCAGCTCTGAGCCATTGACCACCAGTTGACATAGTTGTAGTTGGACTCCAGGAGGAAGGAGTCGGCCCCTTTCCGCATCCGGGCGAAGTTGTAGAACCGCCACATGTGGAAGATGTGGATCTGTAGCTTCCGGATGCTGACCTGTGGGAGAGGTGGGTGCTTGGCAGCGGGGCCGCGGCAGAGCCTGGGGCTGGCAGAGCCGTTCTCAGACCTGCCCACTGGGCTCAGCATTAAATTAAGCTGCAGCTCAGGCAATGGCAAACGCCCTTCTCGGTTCCCTTGGGAGGATGTGCCCATCCCTGCTGTGTTGGAGCACCCTGTGGTTGCCTTGACACTCACCCCGATTGCCTCCAGGGTGTTGTTCAGTTCTTTCCTCTCTTGCGGCTGCTTGTTTTCTGTGTTGAAGCCTTCATAGTAGACACCAAAGTTGAGATAGACCTGCATGAAGCCAAAGTGGTTGTGCTGGTTGTCCAGGCACAGCTGGTAGAAACCTGCAGAGACAAATGGGGATTGTTGTTCCCGAGTAGAAATGCTGCTGCCAGGCAGACCTGTCCCCAGCGCCCGACCCTCATCCTCCCTATTAGGGAGGGAGGTGTGATCAGACTGATCAACACTCTGGGAAGCGCTGGCTGGCTGGGCAGGCTCAGAGTTGCCGTGCCTGCCTGCCTGCAGCTGGCAGGTGGGCTGGGCAGGGACCGCGGCAGTGGAGACCTGTCTCCTTCGTGAGGAAGTTGATCTGTCCTCGCACATGCTGGGAAATGCCAAGCTGGAAGCCGTTGGGGTCGCTCGCCGTGGCCAGGATGTCCCTGTTGGTGGCAATCCCTGTCGCCCGCTGGACCTGGAGGCAGGAAAGACCCGAGGGGCATTCGTGGGCCTGACTCTGCACCCAGGAAACAGAGGGGAGCCCACAGGAGCACTCGTGTGCGGCACAAGGACCCAGCGGGGACCCGTGTCTATTGAGGGGTCCATTTGGAGCTGCCCTCCTTCGTCACTGTGAGCCAAGGCCAGGAACAGCCTCCAGTGAGCTGCCAGCTACACGTAAAAGAAAAACCCACAGCCCTGAGTAATGAACCCCACGGTTCCCAATGCCCGCTCACAGTGCTGCAGGTGCTTGCACAGACCCCCACGTCTCCCACCCCAGCTCCCTGCCGCCTGGATCGGATGCTGCCGGCACTGCTGCTGCTGCTGGCCACTGGAGTGTTGGGAGATGGAGCTGTGCCGAGCCCCAGGGCCGTGCCGTGTTCCTGCGGGACCGCTCTGCCGAGCGCAGAGCTGGGGGAGAAGCTGTCAGTGCCGGGCACGGCCGTGCCCTGGCTCTCCTTCAACCAGCCTAGTGTAAACAGGAGCTAAAAGGGCTCTAGTTTTCCCTGTGGGAAGAGGAGGGAGCACAGGGACAGGCAGATAGGGCTGTGCCCAAGACCTTCAGCGTGCCTTCCACCTGCAGCTCAGGGGAGAGCCAAGGGCTGTGCAACAGCCTCCAGCCAGCCCAGCGAAGGGCAGAGCTCCCTGCAGCGCCAGGACACCCCACAACTCTCTGCGAGCGAGCTCTGGGTGCTTGGGGACCATATCCGGAGCTCTCGGCACCACTTTCTATGGTTTTAAAACATGTATTTTAAAAAATAAATGGGATTGATGCTGGAAATTGCCTAAAAAAGCACGGTCCCTGAGATGAAGCATCCAAGCAACTGCAACCATTCCCTGTCTTGACTGAGGACCTTCCCCACGCAAGGGAAACTGCCTCTGCCCTGGAGGCAGTGGGTCTCCTTCTGCACCGAAGCCTGGTCGCAGGACTAAGGCAACAGAGGATTGCCCACCACCAGACCTGCTGCACCCTTGGAGGCGGCAGCTGGCACCGGCTGCAGAGCTGCTGTGCAGGACTGATCCAGCACCACCATTCCCCAATGCCCATCAGCAGCTGCATTGTGCCAACAGCTTCCCGGGATGCATCCCGCAACACTCACCTCGTAGCTGAAGAAGAAGTTGCCGCTTTGGTACGCGAACTGCCAGAAGCACTCCACGGTGCCGGCGGGGATGACGATGGCAAAGTCGTAGCGATCCGCCCCGCGGAAGAGGGGATCCTGGCTGGACCCGCTCAGGGGCTTCGTCTCGGGGCAGCCGGCGGGGCTCAGCAGCACCAGGAATGCCAGCAGCAGCATCCTGCTTCCCAACCTCCAGCGCTTCCTCCGGCCAGGGCAGGGCAGGAGCAGGCACCCGAGGTGGCAGGGGTAATTATTAACCGCTCTGCAGCGGCACGCGGCAGAGCTGGGGCTGGTGTCGGGAGGAGCGTGGCATGGGCTCTGCTCCTGAAGGTGATCTCGGTGCAGAGCAGGAGCCGGTCTGGCTCATCCATGTTAGAGCTCACCCAGCTGAACCTTTTTGCAGAGGCTGAGGCTGCTGCAAAGAAGCACCACAGTCCCCATCCAGCCCTGCTCCTCTCGCTGACCAGCGCTCTGCCAGTCTGTATCTTGTGAACAAGCAAATTAAGCAGGAAAAATGTTTTACTCCAAGAAACTTCCAGAGTAAAGCTTTGGGCTGCAACACCCTCTCCGCGCAGCCTGCAGCTGGATCCTGGCACAGAGAAGGAGAGTGGGCTTGGACCCACGCAGCACGAATGCATCTCCCACCTGGGCACAGCACCGGCATGACCAACAGGCACTGCCTCACACTGGCAATTATTGCTCCAGCTTGCAGCTCACGTCAAGCCTCTTCGCCCTGGAACGGGCCTCTGCAGAGGCTGGGGTGCTCTGACCCCATGGAGACAGTTTTACAGGCAGAAGGGGAGGGAAACGCACAGCCACAGCCAGGTGAGAAGGGAAGCTCATTGCAGCAGCTGCTGCTGAAGGACAGAGGGGAAAGCAGGTGTTTCCAGAGAGACTTCTCCCAGCCCTGGCTCTGCAGGAATGGAGCCAAGAGGGGCTGCTTTTAGAAAATGCCCCCCCATACCTCCCGTGTCCTTCAACAGAAGTCTAGTCCAGAAGCTTCTGCTTCATGCCGAGACCAATGTGGCAGCACCTCATACCATCAGGGCATCGCTGTTCCACCCCGAACAGCTGCTGACACAACACCCCCAGCCCTGGCCAGCAAAGGGGGAGCCCCGCAATCCTGGGGTGATGCATAGCCCAGCAGGGCAGCAAGCAGGCAGCACCCCAAACTGCCGCATTTCCGCCCCCGAGGTATTCATTCACACTTACAACTCCTGAAATACAACAAGAAAGGAACTTTATTTTACAGAAGACCGCTCAGACATGGACTCCAGCTTTGGCACCTGAAGGGAGGAAACACACGGTGCTCTTGGAGCTCATATGCTTGCAGGGATTGCACACAGGAGGAGGACCTTACCATGAAGGAGAAGTGCCAGTAAAACATGACCAAAATCAGTAAGCACTTGAACTTTTAATGTGGGAACAACTGATGTTTTAAGTACTGAAACAAAAAATAATGTTTTTAAAGCCTCAACGATAGGAGGGAGAAATTCCCACTTGCAGACTAGCCATTTACAGAGCAGAAAGAAATGTGTGAAAAAAAACCCAAAAAACTAAGCAGATTGCCTTGCCTAAATCTCTTCTTCTCCCCAGAAGCTCTGGGCCTATGTGCTGCTGCTCTCCCACAGGGGACTGAGTGCAAACAGATGAAACAAGCAATTCACAGTGTAGACAATTAAAACACATAAAAATAGCCCCTGATGGGATTATCCTGCCCTTTGACAGCATCTGAGCAGAGAAAACTGTCATTTCAGCAGCCCATCAGGTTGGGATTCATTCTACAAAGGCTGCAGTTGTCAGGTGGAAAAGGAAGTCCCCATCCAGGCTGTTTCTGAGCGTGTGCAATCAGGCTGCGCAGCTTCTGGCAAACTGCAGAAGACCTAAACAGCAGCTCCAGCTCAAGACACAAGGCTCCTCAGTTCTTGTCAGACATGGTTTCCATCTGCTGCAGAGGGGCTCACCACACCAGTCCCAACACACATCAGGGACAAGCACAGCAGCCTCCCTGCTACCATTTCTCTGGTCCATCTTTCGAAAGAAAAGTAAGAAGGTTTGTGCACGGAAAGTCCTGTGGTCCAGGCTCCCAGCCTTAGAGGATTCCCAGCTTTTTCATGGTCCGCCAGCGATCCTTGATCATCACTGGCGTGCGGTTCTGGAAGGGGTATTTCTGGCAAATGGCCTTCCATCTCCCTTCTCCAAACTTCTTCACACCCTCTTTGATCCACTCGCTCTCTTGTACTGTCCATTTCTACAAAAGAGCATATAAGCACTGTTCTGTGAGTACAGAGTGCAGTTTCAGGGAGGAGTTGCATTTGGCAGGGAACTGTGCTGGAACTCCTTCCTAGCATGTTAGCTTCCCTTTATCATCCATGCTAGTAACATAGAGGAAAGGCAGAGGTAGCACACACAACACTCAATAATTGGTTCACTGTAGATGTGCTCTCCTAACTGTTACAAGTAAGAGAAGTGTCCAGCTCCAGCACAAGCTCAGGAGTAGTTCTGCTTCCCAAAGCACAATACTGATCACATCAAAGAGGAATTACCTTTTGATGGAAGAGCAAACATCGGAGATACAAAATACTCACTACCTAATAGCATACAAGTAGAGTGTTAAAAAAGAAATAATCTGCAAGTTCAGGTCTGCTGGTCCCCTGAATTTTTGTACTGGAGACCATACACAAAATAATTGAAGAAAGCAGTTATGGGAAAAAAAGTGCTACATGGTGTACAGCAGCACAAGAGTAGCAGCTATCTTCCTACAAGCTCCTAGTAGCACCAAACTTGGGACTTCTTCTCAGGTAATAGCTGCCGTCTGCATGTCCCTCACCCGAACAAGATGCTGAACCTCTCTAGCACGTGGGAAACTCGGCAAACCTAGCTCTGAACCACATGCATCAAGGAAAAGGGACTTCACGCACATACCCAGTGCTTGGTGTGTGGGAGGCGTGCAGCTTTAGCCAACTACCAAACTGGGCTGTTTTAACAGAGAAACTCCAGCCAGCTCTGTGAATGCAAAGACCTGCACAAATTGGATCAAGCCTGGGTACTGCAAGCACCGGCCTCAGGAAGCATCGCTTTCCAAGCCAGCCTCTGGTGCTTCATTTAAAGCACAGCAGCAGCTTGCCCTGCTGTAGTGAACTGCAGGCTGCCGAGGAAGTGGTCTGAGCTGCAATCCTCACCAATATATTTCAAATTGTCTGACAGTTTGCTCTTTTATATGGACATGTCCTGATTTCAGGCCTTACCAAAAGGACTTAAGAGCTCCACATTACCTGTTTCTTGGAACCAAAGACTGTAGCATCGTGGCTGTTCGTCGCAAATGATGCTGAAAAACAAGGCAAGAGGATTACATTTCACCATAACTCAGGAGGTGCAGACCTCCTCGAGAAACTGCCTTGGGCTTAACTGCTGAACTATGCAGTCAGCCTACAATGAGAGCATCCCGTGACAAGACAATAAAACCAAACTCCTTTATCCCTCCCTTTTCTGCAGCTATAGCATGCACAGCCTTTCTGTTTCAAGCCCAATTGCTTTATGTGAAAGCTTTCCAATAAGGTCTGTTTTGTTTTAAACTAGCCAGTACGTCAAGAACAGGGGCATTCATCCAGGATGTGGCTACGCTGTATGTTGAGGCTGGAATTAGACACCCATTGTCCACTCCTTTTCACCAGCTAAGCTGCGTATCTAGCTGCAAAGGGGACTGGACTGGAAAATGGATCTGGCTGAAAAGGTAGACTTAACCTTTATTTCATGGCACTAAAGTGGGAATGGGGAAAGAGCTGTATTTACATCCTGTAAGCTAAGCATGATTAGTCTGAAACTTGAACAGGAGTTTTTGGCATGCATTTCAGCTCAGAGGTACAAAGAACAAATGTCTCAGAGTTGGACAGCTACCCATTTTCTTGGGCTTTTAGGATTTCTGGTTTCAAAATTCAGTCACACAGAAGGTAGAAAGACAGCCGTGAATAAGCCTCAAAGCCAGGATTATCATCAGTTAACACCTGCAACAGGGGCTCTGTTCTTACCCGCTTCTGAGAAGAGCTCATCCTCCTCACTCCAACTGTCTTTTTCTTCTTTGCCATATGAGCTGTTCCACCTTCCTTGGAAGGACCTGAAAGCAGGCAAGCATTTACTTTGGCTACTGGCTAGGGAGAATGTTTTAGGGGGAGAAGGTGCAGGGACACTGGGAGCCCAGCAGGCAAGCCTGTGATGGGCATACAGTGCAGAGAAATGTGCCCATAAAGTGATATATAAACACGCCGCCACCTCCTCCACTCCCCTCTGAGAGGGAATGAATCCTTAGGAGCCCCTATCTGAAAGTACTGTGTGCAATATATACTCAAATACAAGTGGAGTATTGTATTTTGTAGCCAGCATTTGCAAAAACAAGGGTATTAACTACACAATTAAGCACTTAAACAGACACACACAGCTGGACTTCCCAGGCCTTCGTGTATGGCACAGACTGGCCAAGAGCTCA
This sequence comes from Haliaeetus leucocephalus, assembly GCF_000737465.1. Lineage (NCBI taxonomy): Eukaryota > Metazoa > Chordata > Aves > Accipitriformes > Accipitridae > Haliaeetus > Haliaeetus leucocephalus. The sequence continues at coordinate 1,292,515 of NW_010973104.1, read as the reverse complement.
GGGGAGAAGCCTTTAGTCTTCCCAAGAAGCATTTAATTCTTACTGTTTCACTACTAACACTTCTGAGGTCAACCGAGCTAGAGAGGCCTCTCCGTGAGATCAAGTGCCTCAATGCTGTCACCTGCTTCCAATCCTCAAGCACAAACTTGTGAGATAAAATTAAGTCTGCTAAAAAAGAACTTCAAAAGGTTCACCCCTGGCTGTCACATCCAATATAACTGAAGCCATTTATGATTACAAGAAAATAACTGTTCTCTTATTCTTCCTTGAAGTTGCCTCTTTCTTACACCTAAAGATTTGAGAACCAGCTACTGGCAGAGATGCACACAATGAGATTTCCAGACGGATGTCGTTAGCACCACTGCTACCATGAGTCCTAACATGTAAAGGCTTCAAGACAAGACATCCACAGAAGCAGCACAGACAATAAATCACTTTCCAGGTGAACTGGAGACCAACTTGCACAATGGCAGGGCTAAAACTCAAGAACTGCTCAAGCCAGCGGCAGCTGCATGGCAGCAGCCTCACTCCAGGCTCCTTCCTAATCCAGCACCAACCCTCGCTTCAGGCACCTGGCACAGGACAGGAAGGCATCACACCCGTGTTTGGCCCACAGTATGCTGGTCTAGGAGAGTTCACAAAACATCATCCTATCCTCATGACGTTCCCCAGCACCCTTAAAATAAACTCAGACATATCCTTGGGACAGCAACGTCAGCTGCAATGTACTACCAGAAAAAAATGAAAGAGATCAAGTGTCAGCACTCACAAGTCCTTGAAAGCGTAGGAAATTTATTAACTAAAATGACTCTAGGAGGTGGACAACGGTGGAGATAGAAATCCGTCCTCGGCATCATCTCTGACAGTTAGTTTAACCCTGAGCAAGACACACCAGCAAGGTGTCTGAGAGATTTCACCACTGTTTGCATTGATGCACACCTCTACTTGCAGCTACTCTTCTGTGCTTCAGAGAAAGACAATCCATCTCCAGAGCAGCCAAGATACACAGAGCACTGAGATCTTTACTGCACGCCTTTCAAAACCAAACCTTTGCATTCTTGACATTCTTAAGCCAGGAACTAATGGAAATTGTGTTCTAGTTATCTTTCAAACACATCAAGCTTTCCTCAATCCTCCCAGTTTCAGTCCTGGGGATCCAAAACATCATTACTGCTGGCTGCTGTGCAACGTCACTAAGCAAAAGAAGAGCAACTCAGATGGCAGGAAGCTTTGTTACACCACCTCTTAGCTTAAGAGTCTCATATCAGTGTTAATTTTAAGACTTCTGCTGGTAAGCCTACTTTGCCATTTTCTGTGGGAAATCCTTATAAAAAGGAAAAAACCCTAACGTACCCCACCTCTTATTGCAGTCATTTCAGCTGCAAGGTAAGTGATAACTCATACTGAAGAAACAGTCAGATAGCTACTACTAGAAGTTTCTTAACCAACACAGGTTTCAGGAAAAAAGAGCTTAAGCGAGGTCAGTGTTGAATTACTCAAGAGTTGGAAAGGAGAGTTTAATCTGTTCCACAAGATGCACCTGTGAACTCTTTCCAGCTTCAGCATCACTAACCAAAGTGCAGAGAAACACGTTACCTGCGATATGCATGCTGGAATCACCTACCAATACTAATTGCAGTACCTCTGATTCACTGCCAGTGGAAGCTGCATCATTTTCTCCTCATCATAAACCAAACAGTAAAGTGTAAGGACAACAGAGCCCAGTTCCACACATGCTAGCAGACACGGAAGATCAATATACTCATCTTGAATTAAAGGGTTTTGTTGTTCATGCTACCGATGTCAGCTGCAAGTCAAAAGATTGGGTGCAGATTAGAATATACCACAAGAGATAGGCTTCATACTTGGCGCTCTTAGTAGATACAGGCTGGTCATGCAATTTCTGAACAGGTCTGGAAGCAGAAGATACAACTGGTTCCTGGGAAGAGTCTGGGCTGTCACTCGACTCGCTGTACTGGCTGTCTTGCTCCATGACCAGTTTGCTTATGGTCAACAAGCGTTTGCCCTTATGGGATATTTCAGGAGGGTCTGAGATCTCAGAATCTTGATTCTCCTCTTCCTTCCGTCTCTTGGTTCTGTGGGATACAGAAGGAGACAGTTGCTTGGGGAAAGAAAAGTCTGTTTCATCCAGTTTGGTGAAGAGTGCATCAGAATCCTGGGAGTCCGACAAGATCTTGAAAGCTTCTCTCAGAACAGAAATCCCATACGTGGTTACAGTTCCAGAGGGCTGCCTACAAAATAAACAGAACTGAGCAGGTTGTAAAGATATCACCAAGGTGGCTCCACTTCACTGAAACCAGGCTTTTCCCCTACAGTGTGACCCTCAACAATTGACCCTAGGGTGCAAATAAAACCTACTGAAGAGGGCATTCCCAACCCTTCGGTCCGCCCTCCTTCTACATGGTGCGGCGTACCGGGGGAGCGGGTCTCAAAAGAACGTGCCCACGCTCCATGCGCCACTGGATGCCCTGCTATTCTTGACTAAGGGCGGAACCATACGGATACCAAACGCTGCTCCACGAGAGCAAACCTTCTGGCAGCCACTGCCCTCCCTCCCTAGTTTACAGAAGTACTACATATCTTCAGAAAAAAAACCCAAACCACCTTAACATTTTTACTGTGATCCAGACAGAAGTTACACTGATAGCCCTTGGGGCTTGCTTGGGCAGACCTGCTTGGGCTGGCATTCAGGGAGATTAAGAGCTGCCTAGACAGAGCAAACTATCCCTCAGAAGAGAACTGCTGCCACACTTCATCCACAATGCAGCGCCGGATTCCTCTGCCCACCTTTCCGAGTCCCTGTAGGACACTCCTGGAAGGTCTGGAGCTGCTGCTGCTGGTTCTTTAGATACTTCCATAGGCTCTGAAGCATCTTCCAAGATATTAACTGCTGCTGTGAGGTGCTCAGGAGTTGCTTCTGGGTCAGTAGCTCCTTCCATAGGCTCTGGAGCTGCTGCAGAGTCACTAGTTCCTTCCATAGGCTCAGGAGCTGCTGCGGGGTCATCTGCTCTTTCTGCAGGGTTGGGAGCTCCCTCCAGGTGTTCTGCTGTTTCTGCAGGCTCTGGGGCTCCTGCTGGGCCCTTTGCCCGTCCTGAGGGCTCGGGAGCCGCTGCCTCACCCTTTGGCCCATTTGCAGACTCGGGAGTCACCGATGAGTGTTTTCGTACTTTGGCATGTTCTGAATTCAAAGTCTTTTTCATTATCTTGGACAGAGAAAAAGCACGTAACCATTATAAAGATGTTTCCTCGTACAGGGTTCATGTCTATCAATTAAAACTTGTTACAGGGACTGAAAAATGTGTTCAACTGTATAAACTTTTTAGGAACAGATTCAATTTAAAGTATTTTGGATTCAACCCACCGTTAATTAGGTGCCTAAGCTCTAATTCATTACTGGCACAGAAGGCACGTAGAAGCCAAATTACTGTATTTCATTGCCTTGTGGCAAAGAAAGTGTCTGTTCTCCCCCAATCTGCATCTCGTGTCGTTTTCCTGCTGTCCCTTGCTGGGGCAGAAGCAAGCACAGGACGGGCAGCTAGGTAAGCAGGGCAGACATGTACCGTTAGCAGCAGTGGCTCCGAATTGTCCACATAGGTCTTCAGGAACTGAAACACGCTCTGCTGGAAGTTCTTGTAAGAGAAGTTTTTCACCACAGGATGAGTGAAATTCTTCTCCCGGATGACAGTCAGCAACTCGTTCCTCTTTTTCTAGAGGAGAGATAAGGATGCTCTGAATAGGTATGAGGATATAAATGACAACCACAGGAGCTAGGATCTGGGTGAGGATTGGGCCTTTCCCATTTGACATTCTCCAGGTGCAACTAATTTACACTGACATAAGGTTGGGAAAAGGGCAGAGAAACAGGAGAACCATCTTGTTTCAGCAGTTCTGACTTTTTGCTTCCAGTGCCCAAGACATTACACTGCCTACAGAATAGGAATGGGGACACTTTTTGCTTTCAGAACCAGCCCTTCTTAAGAACTCATGCTCTACATGTGAACTTGAGTTTGCCTCGAGACAAAGGATGAATTTTGATGGCTGCAAGACCCATGACGATATGTGAGGAAACATGAGTAACAGAGGGAGGTCCAAAGTAATGATTGACATGCTTTACAAATGGGTAACACTGAGGGTCTGTTGTTCAAGGAGGACTCTTTCCATTTCAGCACCCTTACCCTTTCTTCTTGTTCAGGTTTTCCTAAGAGGCATGATTCTCAGGGAAACAGTTTATGCCTGCGATATGGGTCACAAGTGCCCCCCCAATACCCTGTAAGACATATCAAGACCACCCCCAAATATCCCCGCTCCCCAGTACCCTGTAAGACATATTGCACAGTCCTCACACAGCCATCTTTCATTCCGGTGCATAATCACCTGGTTTCTGGGCTCCTTCCCTATATGCCTCTTGACAATTTTTGAAGCTTTATCAAACTCTCCATTTTTGATGCAGACAATAACAGCCTACAGAAGAAAACAAATACCAGTTTTTCTGCTGACATTGAATTGACCATACTCTCTAGATCAGCTTTGGAAAAGCATGTATCATAATCAAGTGTGGCACACAGGTAACAGCTTAGTACCAACTTACACAGAGAAACAACTTCTACATTAACTGATGAAGAAGCACGTACACTGAAGATACGCATTTGCAGCCAAGTCAGTACTAACGATGGTATTCTATACGTGAGGCAATTCCCACTGTCGTTTACACAAGATCTTTCTAAGACAAAAGATGAGCAGAGTATTTATTGAAAAAGAAAAAGGTCTTACAGCTTCCTTCACCATCTTCTCAACAGTTTCCATCGTCTTTTCAGCCACAGAGAATTCTCTCTGAATGAGCTCCAGGATGCTGATCGCTGATTCAAGAGGGGTGAGCTCCGCCTCTTTATCGAAGGTGCAATCTACAAGAATTCACAGCCATTGGTTTGGGAGGCGTTCACAGCGATGCCTTACAGGCAGCTAGTTATGTATTTACTCAGTTTGACTGCAAATTCTACAGCTACAGAAGATGAAGATGAGAAGGAATGGCAGGCTGATTGCCAAGTGTCTAAACTGCAAGATCCCCCCCAGGCATGGAAAGCTACAGAAACACCGCTTGACTACAAATAACTGATCCGGGGGAGCATTTCAGAAGCTACAAGGCTAAGCAGGAATCACAAGGCTGCTACATTCAGATAGCAGGACAGCCCTGGAGCTTGGGTTCAAGCACATTGCTCTTGGCTACAGCAGCACGATGCAGACACGAACAGTCACCCTCTCCGGCCCCTCACCCTCCTAGGAGAGCTCCTACAGCTTAACAGCTTCAGCCCAGACCTCTGCTCTGTGCAGAAACACAGATCCTGGGAGCTGCAGAGACACAGCCACAGAACAGGGTACACCCCGGCTGGGGGAGCAGGCTTCGAGCCAAGACTGGGGTTTCCCCAGGGCCTTGCTGGGAGCGTTGGGGACCCACCGAGGTTCTCGCCTTCCTCAATCCGTGACAAGAGTTGCATCATGCGCAGCATCTGGGCCACCATGGGCTCCTTCTCCAGGGGCCGCACAAGCAGCGCTGTGGGACGAGAGGCAGGTTACGCCGGTACCGCAGGGCCCAGTCCCGGTACCCCTGGGCCCAGCTCCGGGCCCAGCTCCCCCTCGCAGCCCAGCCCACGGCCCCCCAGCC
>NW_010973104.1:1280165-1286650 GCF_000737465.1 Haliaeetus leucocephalus | reverse complement strand
GCCCACCCTGCATGACGTCACGGAGCTGGCGGAAGTCGCGGTTCCGCCCGGAGCGGTAGGCCGCCATGGCCTGGTGGAAGTAGAACTGCAGGACCCAACCGTTCACCGTTTCCTCGGGGACACCCCCCGGCGCCGCCATCCTCTCCCTCCGGCCAGCCCGCAGCCGCCTCCCTACCATCCCGCCGGGAACTGACGCCAATTCCCGGCGGAAGTGACGATCGAACCGAAACCGTCGCCACGCCCCCACCCCCGATGCGATAGCAGTATTACACGCTTATACAGCTCCCGGCGTGCACCGCGCCAGCCCCGCCGCGCCTACAGCCCCCAGCGTGCACCGCGCCGGGCGCCGGTCTGGGCTGGCGCCCCCTGCCGGGCGGGCGGGCCGCTGCAGGGCCGGTCCCAGCAGGCAGGGGAATTAATTGCAGGCAGGGGAATTAATTGCAGGCAGGGTCCCTCGGGGCTGGGGACCTCACCCGCCGCCCATCGTGGGCATCGAGGCGGGCTCCTGCCGTGGGGAAGAGGCCCCGCCGGCCCGAGGCCCTACGAGTACAGGGTCCTACGACTTCAGAGGTCATTCTCTGCCTGCCAAAAGGTAAAGACGGAGCAAGGGGCTGAAGAAGGACGCCTTCCTCACGCTCTTCCAACCTCAGGCTTCATGTTCCAGCCAAAACAGCATTTCCAGGAGCACCGGTTACCTTACTTCAGCTGAGAAACGTGGAAACCGCAGGGAAACCGCCATCGGTAAATTGTGAGGGATCCCCTGAGCCCAGCGCTTCACCTCGGTCCGGAGGCGTCCATTCAACCTGTTCTGGCACCTAAAACAGAGTCAGCGCCAGCTCTGCCGGCACAGGCAGATGCTCGGAACCGACAGGCGGAGCAGAGCCAGGCCGTGCTGCTCTGGGTTCACAACAGAAACGGCAATGGAAACCACAGCGCGTACCTGCACGGCCTCGCCAGCTGCCGTGGTCGAGAAGGGGATAGGGAGCACCAACACCTAACTCGGCTGGAGCACAACCGGCATCTGCGGATGTGACTGAACCCTTCATGTATTAGACAGGAGTTGTTATTTTGTACTTTATTTGTTTTTTTTTAATTTATTATTTTATGCTCTTTATTCTCGTCTTTTGAACAGCCAGGACATCTTCATATGCTGTTGACACCCGTTCCTTGTACTCCAGCCATCTGCAAATCCCATTCCCCTAACCTGTAACACCAAAATGAGGTCCCTGTTTCAGCATCTTGGGGCAGAGGTTTTCCCACAGTTACTTGGGCTTCGTGTAACGAATCCAAAGCCCTGGCATCCCAGTGATCCCAGTGAACGAGGGCCAAGTAGAACTGGTGCCCTGAGGAGGCTGGTTTAGGCAAAGGCCAAGGAGATCCTCCAGATTACGGGCTGGTTCTCTGCCACTCCAGGATCTCTCTCACTCGGATGTGGTGTCGCTTTGGCTCAGGGAACATCAGTGACACCATTCTGGAGACTATCTCACCTGAGGTGGAAAAGCACGTGAAAATTCCTCTCGCGTTAGGTTATCCGGGATACTCCCTTCCCTCCACCCCTGGCCAGAGGAGAAGGAAACACGCATGAGAAAAATCCATGTGTCAGATGGAAAACAGTAAAACTGGGAGGGATTTTTTATTGGCAAACAAAGGGAGATAAAAATAATCTGTGCAAGAAAGGATGGCTGTTCACCCAGGGCAGTGTGACTGCCCTGGGGAGAGCAAGCGCAAAAAGGGAGCTGTGTGAGTGGGACACGGTACAACCGCATCATACCGCCAGCAAGTCACTGCCGTTAAATGTTGGGAAGGATGCGGAGAGAGATACCGGTGGTTGTTTCCTGGGCTGAGAGGAGATGACAGAGCGACATGGTTTGGTTAAAATACTTTTCTGTACGAAATATTCATCAGCAACACAGTTTTGCTCTTTTTCTGTCACAAGGTGCAACAGGTGACAGGGCTGGGACTCCTGAACTTAACCGTTCTCCTCTTGATTCAAGGGGAGGCCAATCAGCCCCAGCAACAGCGTAAGATGGTTGCCTTTACCGCCTTCAAACATCGCCGTTGCTCTCCTGACTAGAAAACTCCATGTTTTCTGAAAAGCTCAGTAGCTTCTGCACCTAAGGTACACACCGCTCCAACTAGATGCACCAGCCACTTTGGCAGGTCCCACCAGCCCAGTACAGGTTTTAGGATTTTGAGCAATTTCATATATTTTTGCTCAAAGATCAGAAAAAAGAGTCCCTGGAGTCCTCTCCCAAAGGAAACAAAGCAAGCTTTCTCTCCAAGATGCCTGGACGAAGCCATTCGGGGTCCACCTGCCTGCTCCAAGCCAGGCTTTGCTCAGGAAAAGCAGCAGAGTTGCTGCTCACCAGGTCCACGTCCTCAGCCTCCTGCTTCTGCCTCCTGTCCTTGCCCGTCCGGGACTGCCATCACCCCCTCCTCATGCCCACCAGCATCTCCCCAGTGAAGGTGTCATCCCTTCAGATCGAGGACCGCTGCTCAGCGGACCACTTCCCACCCTGTTAGATGGAACTGCTCCCAGTTAGACCAGACTGATGAGGTTTCTACAGTTCCTGGGACAGTTTGGAGAGCAGCAGCTGAAGGAGCCATAGCGTGGTGACGCTGACAGATGTCAGAGAGCAGTAATCACCACGGCAGAGCCACGGGGCAGCTCAGAAGGTGCTAATCTCCCTACATGCTGCTGGAGCCAGGCGAGGACATGTGACAGGGGCCGCAGCCTTGGCATCTCAATCAAGGCTTCCTTCCCACACGGTCTCATGGCCTGCATGGGCCAATTATGTGTTAACAGCACCCAGCACTGGAAAACAAGCCTGAAATTCTGATTTCCAGAGTAAATACAGAAATACAAACCATTGTTTTACTCTCTGAATCTTCTATGATGAATGAAAAGGAAGCAGGGATTATGGAAGCAGGCAGTGGACCTGGAATGCAAGTGGCCTCGCTGTCCAGTTGCACCGAATCCTTGCCCAGTGTCATCATCAATTTTTTCAGGAAAAGGTTTGGTGTTTCACGTGCCAAAAGAAACACTGGGCAGGAAGGCACAAATTACAGTCATGTTTGTGCTTTTTAGTCTTAACTAGTTGATTTATGGATTTTGATGAAGTGATTACAGATGAAAGAAAACATTCCAGGGAACAAGATCTGCACGTTGCTGCGGTCTCGTGTCTGTCTTTCTGTATGAGTTACAGTGGAAAAGAAAACAGGAAAATCACCAGGGGCACCTGGTCACCATGCTCTCCTTTCTCTTCTCGATCATAGAGCACTGGCTGCATGCACAGTGCTGCACCAAACAGAAGACAACAGCACCTGCTCTAAAGGGCTTGCTCTCTAGATGGACACGCAACAGGTTTCTGACTTCTGTTTGGGCTAGATAATGGTAAGGAAGAGCAGCGATTGAATGCTGTTGCTCAATAAATAAATATAGAGCTCATTTGTTACCATGATCATTATTTGTATTGCTAATGTGCCTAGAAAGCCTGATGCCACTATGTTATGGAGAAGTGCAAAACAGATACCGTGCCTAGTAGTCTCAGAAAGGCAGTAGACAGCAATAAAAAACAGGCAGCAACAAAATAGTGGAAAAGGGAAATGTTGAGGAGGATAATGAGATCGCTTTGCAAAATATACGGAGAAACCTCCACATGAGAGCTGCAGAAAAGAGCACAAAGGCACTCAAAAATTTTTATCAAGTAGGTTATAGAAACTGATGCTGTGAACCAATTCAAGGCAAAGGTCAGTACTTCACATTGAAATCAAGACAGGCAGGAACGTGCTGGGAAGGATCTAGAAAAAGAGACATAGTTTTTGATGCAACCAAGGGATGGGGCCAGCAGAAATGTGCTGAGATGGGTAGCCTGGTCAAAGCAAGAGGGCAGAGTGATCTTTACAGCAGCTCTCTGTGTGAAATGATACATAACTGCACTTGTCAAGGCCGGGCAGAAGGACGTTGTGGCGAGAGGGGTGCATGGTGATGAAATCCCATGGTAGTTTACAGTACATAGCCTGGCTGGGGGGAGCCTCCCTCTTAGTAACGTTACACAGTAAGGGAACTGCAAGGTTGTATGTCACATCAGTGCAAGGAGCTAGAAATTCTTCCATGTCAGAGAGGATACTTGGGTTACACACAGAATCAAGGAACCATCCCTAATGACTGGAAAAAGATACACAGAAAGGATCAAAAGAAGAAGAATAAGCTCAATATTTAAGCTATGTTGAGACCGAGCTATTGATTGGGTAACTGAAGAAGTTTCAGAACAACAGGCTAAGACTAACAATATACCAATATTTGGTTAACTAAATGTATGGACGTGCCCAGACAGAGCAGATACCTGAATTTGCATTTACAGATGAAGTATCTCTATTGCTATGAAATAGCTGGAGGGGAAGCCGCAAGGTCTGCGCCCTCCAGCCTGTAACAAAGAGAGGAAAAGGAGGCCAAGGACTTCAAGAACAGTGTGACTTTAGCAGCTGCTTTGCATAGCCCAAGCACGTACAGACAGAGTACTGGTTCTGACGCTTGGCTCGGAAGAGTCACTGCAGACTTCACTGGGTAACAGTGGGGAATAAGTGTATATCTAAAGGAGACTGTCAAGTGTACATGCATTGGCTCAGTTAAAAAAAAAAAAGTAACTAGGATAGATGAAAACACTGAGAGACAGAGAAATATTCTAGCTTTACGGCTGTCTCAATAAATGTCGTAAAGTAACATAGAGTTTAATTTAGAAGGTGGCCACACAAAAGCTAACAATTCACCAGAGCAATATAGCAAAGGCAGTGTGTGCAACCAGGCGCTGCACTACCTACCAGGCTTTTTGAGAAGCAGAAACCCCAGTTTGCTGTGCCAGCAGAGTATGAGTAGAGAATTCTGATGAACGACTACAAGCTTGCTGGGAAGCACAAGGCAGTAAATGCACTTACAAAGACAAACACTCTTTGCTACAGCTACGAGAACCAAGGTTCTTAAGGAACAAGAGGAAAAGTCACCAGCGCACCAGGTACCAAAGGATGTGAAACATTCAGTAAAATTCAACTATTGCTGTGGTATATCCAGATTTTTAGCTTACTTCCTAAGACAGAGAACACATTGACAGCAGGATGGATTTGAATCCTACACAAATTAGACTGGTCTGACTCGAATGCCTTCTCTCCCCACACTTTATTCTTTACCTAGTACAGTGGCATTATTTCCTTACTACTTCTTTGATTGCACCTCAATCCCCATTTCCTTGTAGAAAACCAGTAGAACAAGGCCAGAATAAGGCAGTGCATGAAAAACAGATGCCATGCCAGGTCTCAGCCCAGAATTTCAGCCATTTGCAAAGACCATGCATTACAACAGTAATTGGATTAGAGACTGCGGTTGGCAGGCACCACTGGAGCGACTTCTTTCTCTCCAGTAATAAAAGATACCCTTCCTTCTTACCAGAGAGTGACCTAGAAAATTTGTTTGACATACAATCTGGGATCTTCAGGGAGCTAACCTGTCTTTGGACTGAAGTCAGTGTGGACAGACAGCATGGTTAGGATAACATCTTTGAGCTGACAGATCTCCCAGACTGTACCATTAGGTATGTCCCATTCCCACAGAGATCCCAGCTTAGTGGCAGGCCAGGTACAGGTACTTGCTTCACTTGAGCTCCTTTTAAAACTCCAACTGCAGCAAACTGCACAAACATTAGCCTGCTCAAATTCTCTTTGCATGTACCTTTAATCTTTAGCCAGTGGTGGTAATAGTATTAGCACTTCTTACAACATAGGGCATTTCTGCCTCCTCAGCAGTTACATTAAAACAAACAGTTCACTGTCCGTCGTTATACCTGCACTGCAAGTATAAGAAAATAAATTCCACAGCCACAAATGCGAGTTCATAAATTAAAACCATCAGGTTTACAAATTACTCAGGTTCCTGAGCCTCCAAACAGTCTCTCTGTCCCTAAACCTGCTCAATGTGGCTGGCAGGGAAGAGAGAATTTACCAAGTGACTCACATCAGACCTGCACATGAACACTTTCCTGTAGAAACTGATGAAAACGCAGCACTTGGAGGTGTGCTGCACCTCCCCTGGCTCCGTTTAACGGCCTGTGAGATGGCCATCTATTTTATATACACACAGACAGACTCGAAGCAAAAAGGGCGGCAAAAAAGCTGTTCCGATTGGCACTGGAATCAAAAGCCTACCAAAGGAGCGCTGCAGTTCAGCTGAGGGACCCTGAAAAATGATTCTTGCCAGCACACATCCCCCGCACTTTCCTGACGAAACAGCCGCCGCCCGTGGCTCCCTGTCCCCGCACCCGCTGCGGAAGGCTTGCATCGCCTTCCAACCGCGTTTGCTACCGGAGACAACCCCGAGGCGGCCTGTCGCAGACATCTGCGGCTGGGCTCTGGGAAGGGTGCTGCAGCTCCGACCGCAGGCGGTCAGGCGAGCTTGGACGGTCCCTGACAGGAACAGGCGCTTCCTAGGCGATCCC
>NW_010973104.1:1279505-1279970 GCF_000737465.1 Haliaeetus leucocephalus | reverse complement strand
CCGGAGCGCACCGCCTGAGGCGACGCGAGGCGAGGCCCAGCGCCTTCCCGCCCTGTCACCCTATTGGCCGTCGCCTGGCGCCGCGCCCTCCCATTGGCTGCAGCCGGCGCCAGCAGTCGCCCCACCGCCGGTGCCCCTCGTTCCTCATTGGTCGGCGGACTCGTCCGGGCGCCGCCGCGGGCCGTTAGTTATCGGGGGCGGGGGGCGTCCGCTATCGCTACGGCGGCTGCCGTGGGTCAAAGCCTGTCATTCCGCGAAGCTGCCGGCAGCCAGCATGGAGCCTGGGGAGCGCACGGAGACCGGGGGCTGCGCGGCGGAGGCCGGGCCCGTCTTCACGCTGGAGGAGGTGGGGAAGCGGAACTCCAGCCGTGAGGCCTGGCTGGTTATCCACGGCCGCGTCTACGATGTCACCCGCTTCCTGGAGGAGGTGAGGCCGGGCGGGGCGGGGTCCCGGCCCGTCCCCTC
>NW_010973104.1:1266164-1279256 GCF_000737465.1 Haliaeetus leucocephalus | reverse complement strand
TCCCTGAGGCAGCTCCCTGGCCCCAGGCTGTGGGGTCTCGGTGGCCCGGCAGTGCCCGAAGGAGGGGTCCGCAGGCCTTGAGGAGGGGCCCCGTGGGGGGGCCGCTGGTCTGTTGGCCGGTTTATACACTCAGGAGAACTCCTGCCCCCGTTCAGAGACGCCTGCAAGAAACGGGAAAGCAGTGGCAAAGGCCAGCCGAGTGCAGGGGTTGTGCTTCTACTCGTTGGAGTCAACTTCTGTTTTCTTCAGAAATCTGTTCAGGCATGCCTTACATGGGAGGTGCAGCTCTCCTTAAGCCACGTTACTTCACTTCTGGTCATGTAGGGTAAACGGCGTCGGGCTGGATCAGTAGTTTAAAGTTGATGTCTCCAGGGTCACCCCAGAACTTAAAGGAGAATAGTAATGGTGATTCAGTAGGCGAGCATCTGCCACGTTACTGCCTTCACAGAGGTGACCGTGCACGAGTGATTGGGAAGCGATACAGTCTCTGCTGTGTAATCTCCAGTTCTCTTGGATGCGGGGACAGAAGTTGCTTCTAGACTCGGTGCTTTTGACTTCTGTTCTTGAGAACGTTGAGAGCGGTATCCCTAGTGTTTGGAGCTGAAGATAGAGTGGGAAGAAATGGTAACAAAATTTCAAAGGGCTTTTATCCCAGCTTAAAATAACACCAAACCCTTTGCAGCAGCTACAGGTTAATAATGTACAAAAGTTAGTCTGAATCAGTTTTAAAAGAAGAGCACTTCGTTGAAAGTGCACATGTTGCTGCTTGTCGGTTTTGCTTGTCTAAATTAAACGCTGATTTTCCTCCAGGCATATACGATTAAAGCGTGTCTGCTATGTGGTCATAACGTATAATGACACAGCTACCTTGGTGAGGTTTAGAGGCTTATCAGATAGCAGGAGAGAATGATAACCTGGCAGCTTTTTTACAGTGGCCCGACAGCTCGACATAGAGCCTTTCTGTGTAGCTTTCAGTATTTATTTATAAAGTTGGACATGATCTACTTTGTTCATTGGATCCAGCATCGTAATGCCCCCTTCTGAATCTGACTTGCGCTTTGAGTCTTCCCCCCCAACATTTATTTTGAGAGAGCGCCTAAGGTATTTCAGTGAACAAGTTAAGGAGTGTCTTTTACTACAGCGGCATGAGCTCGCCTTTGCCTTAGCCAGTTCCGCACCGTTTATAGCTTTTATAATGAAAAATCTTGCTTTCACAGGACCATGAATGGATCCTGGCTGCTCACTCCTTTGCTCACCAGTGTCTACTGTTGGTACTCAGGCACTGTTCACAGATGCCTCTGTGTCAGGTGCAGGAACTGAAGAGCTGCTCACTGAGCAGCTGCTGTTCTTGGGTCTTTGATACTTGAGAGAGACTCTAGGCACCCAGTACGCTGGAAAGAAAAGTATGTGGGACAGTGGGATGGTGCCTGGTGGAAGCATGGCAGTTTGGTGCCACAGGGCAGCAGTGGCATGAAGAATTATCAGCTGATGCTCAGCTGTTTGTTTTACAGGAGAGCCTGCAGGTCTGGCTGAGGTGAAGAACCGGTTGCACAGTTAGTCACATGCATCTACAACAGGATGCAAACTGTACTGTAGAGAGCTTATCGTTGGGGTGGGAAGAAGACAGTTGTATTGAGTGTGACTCTAACTCAGGAAGCTCTTAAATGGTGGAGCTACAAGCAGAGTTAAGGTACTCAGATTCCTGTTCCAGGGTCAGTTCACAAGATCAGGAGTTTTCCAGCTGGTGAGCAAGGATTTTTTGAGCAGCTGACTGCCTCCTTCTACATGCACGCCTCCTCCAATGTTTCCGTTCTCTGGCACTAGGCCAAACCTGTCATCTGGCATCTGTCAAATTCCTGAGAGAGTGCAGTGGAGTACAAAGCTGTGGGCCCAGCTACCTCTGCTGATCAAATGAAATGGGCAGGGTGGCGGCTGTATTTTGAATAACGTTTGTTATTCCACTAGTTTCTGAAATCTTTCAGGTTTGCCTGCATCTGAAAGTCTAGTACAAGAACCAGGGGACATCAAAGAAGCTGGCTGGAGCCAGATTCAAAACAAACAAATGGTGTTCCTTCACGCAACACAGAGCAGACCAGTGGAACTCCTTGCCAAAAGTTGTTGTTCATGCAAGAAGATTAAGTAGATTCAGGAGAAGACTGGGCAAAAACATGGAAAAGCAATTCACTGCTGGTTTCTAAATAACAAAATGCTGTGGGTTTAGGATGAGCCAAAACCAGCTGGAGGTTGGAACAATACTTGCAGAAACTGCGTGCCTTGTCTTACATTTGCCTTGGTCTTCCAATTATGGCTGCTGCTTATCACTTTTCAAACTTAAGAGTTAGAAAAATGTTTTCAAGATACTTACTCCAGTGTGAATGACGCTGTGTTTCAGAGCATGGATGCTGCGTGGTGGTCACAGTCTTCATCTCAGCATTCTCTGTGTAAGAAAGCATCTGGGATGTGTTCCCTGGGACACCTTCAGTATTATAAATGAGCCCAGAAAAATGCTTCACTTCCTCCCCCGCCCCCCCCCAGCAAGCCAGGTTTAGCAGTCCCCTGAATGTCACCTTGAGATGATATTTCACGTTGCCCTTTCCAAGCCCTTTATCCCGTTTGTGTTTTTCTGACATGAAAAAGATCTACTTGGACTAGGGAAAGGAAGAAGAATAAGGCCACTGTTTTAACTGTGCCAGCATGGCTGACACACCATTCTGCTATGTACACCCATTGCTGACATAGTGAAACTTGTAAACATAGATCAAGGCCTAATTCATTGGCAAAAATACACTTTATATCTGTTACCCCACTGTAGTCAGTCAAGTGACGGGGAACAATGTGTAGCTGATTGGAACCAGGAGTGTTTGTCTTGTTTAAAAGTTACAGTTGTCTGATAAACTGTTCTGCTTTAGAGCTCTGAGTTGCTGTAACTGCAGCTATCAAGGTTTCAGTGGGTAATATTTCCCCTTGATCCTGTGTAGCCACTGAAGCAGTGTCTAATTGTTGCCTTTTCTGGCCTTTGGTCACAGATTATTTGAACAGGATTGCTGAATTCCACTGGAGCGTTACCTTGGAGTGATTGCGTAATCTCAAAGAAGCCTCACTGCTAAAAGATTGTCGAATTTTGCTTCGTGATTCCTGCAAACTAGGTACAGCAGGTCAGCCATGAGCTAGCCAACTCAAAATCTGTTTGAAGCATGGATCGGTTTAAACTTCCAATTCATTTTGTTATTTACTGTGTAACAGGAGTAACAAGACATTTATCACATAGCAAAATTCTACTGAATTATAAGAATGTGAACAAAATGCAGGAGATGTGCAAAGACAACAACTGAAATTTCATAGATGTTTCTGAGAGACTGCAATCTCTTGTGTTTCAGAAAGCCTGTAAGTACCTGAAATGAAGTGTGATTATTTGAAATCTAAGATAGCCTTATGGTGATAGTATAATTTTCTCCCAAATCCAGGTAACTGGACCACCAGAATACATGTTATTACTCCTGATTGCAGTAGTCTAGAAAAGCAAGTGTAGGCTATGGCTAGAACAAAAAGGGCTGGCTGCTCAGGTAGGTGTGAATGATGAGTGAGGAAGCAGAGGAAGGCAGATGTACCTCCCTGACAGGCTCTCTGAGGTCTGGTACTACTCACACTTATGCCCTCACCACACTGGTATTAAAATCTGTGGCTTTTAACCAGTGCGCAATCTGTAATAGACTTATTTTCACAAGCATTCTTACGATAGAGGGACATGGTTTATCTCCGTTTTGACACATGACTAGAAGAGTTTGGAGATGCATGTTTCTTCAGTATACCCTTTTGTCTGTTATCTGAGTCCACAGGACACAGCAGCCACCACAGCTTTGTGTCTTGGCATGCGCTGCTGCTTCCGATACCCGTGGTAAACGTGACTAGAATGTATTTGAACTGGTTTCCAAGTGGAGTGAGCCTGGGTTGTGACATCTCTAACCCAGTTTAGTTGGTTTCAAGTATAATGTTCTTCAAACTATGTTTCAAAAGAAGGAAATATTCTGCTACTAATGGCTTCCCTGTAAAATTTATGTGGTTCTAACAGAAGTTACGCTCTTTCCAGGCAAGTATATAGCTAAGGTAGGGTCTGTGCTCAGAAGAGCTGGTAGTTAAGAGCATTGTCATTGAGATGAAAGTAAAGAGGAGGGAAGTATCAAGTGGTTGCTTATACCAAAAAGGCAGCAAGTTTTTAGATTCTTACCTCCTTACTGCACCAGCAGTAAGAAAACAATATTGAATACCCTTCTTTGTCTTTCTGCGTTTAATTCCTGCGTACTCTGGTGTGTCTGAAACGAGAACTCTGTGAGGGAGAAGGAGGAATGTCAGAGATCTGGTTTTGCTCACGCTGACTTGCTCCAGCTTTGCAGAGATGTTTTTGGGGAAACCTATTCCGTATCTTAAAACAAACTTTGAAGGATGTGTGGTTGATGAACACCATTTGTCTAGGTGACTGCTTGTCCTTGTTTTCTGGCTTGTAGGTACTGGCACATTATTACTGCATAGTAATACTCTTCCATTTCCTGGCTTATTTCTCTAATACTGGGGGCTAGGAATGAAAGCTTTTGCATCCCTCCTCAACCTGATGATCTTGTGTCTTACCTGATCCAGCAGTCTCATTAGTTGTAAAGCTTAGTATTGCTTCTGAGCTCATTTGTAGTTTACAGTGGGTCTGTAACAGCAGTTGCCTGCCAGACATATGCAGACAGGCTCTTGGAATTTTGTGAAAAGGTGACCCTAGGCTCTCGTGTTCTGCACTGAGTTTCTGTGGTGCACTCTCAGAAGCCTTCACTGCCTACCTATGGTTCTGACTTGCTGCTGCTTTTTGCCCGCTCCATGTCCCTTCTAAAGGCTACGCAGATAGAGCATCTTCTGAGGTCTCATGAATAAATACAACCCTGCTGGCTGAACACAGAAGATGGACTGTATGAGCTGCTAATTAGGGAGTGAGTCATCAAGGGCAAACTTTCTTTGGCTTGCCACCTTAGAGCATCAATGACATTTAAAGTGAGCTTGGACTGAATATGGGGTTGTACAACGCCCTACTTTGTTCTTCTCTGGACCCAGTTTGCAATCTGGAGAACTTCATTCAAAGGTCACACTGAAACGATGCTTGTGAGAGCACCTGCTGTAGCTGTGAGTGTTGCAGAGCACGAGGAAGCCTTGGGTTTTCTCTCCCCCCTAAATCTCCTGACTGTGGCACGAGCAAGCTGGCTTCCCTTCTGCGCTGCCCAGGCCAGTGACTCTGGAGGGTGCCTTATACTGGTGATGGCTGTTGTGCTTTCACTTCCAAGTGACAGGGTTCTCCCTGTAAAACTGTTTGCTCAGTGGCATTGGTCATATCCTTCCAGAACTGGTGCTTCAAGACTATTAACGTTGCTGTCAACATGTACTTTTATTTATTGTGTATGCTGAAGGCTCCAGTGACAAGGAGGTTCCTGTTCTGTTACTGCTGTTGAGCAAAACTTCTGAGGACTGGCACTTGGGCCCACCTGTCTTCTTGTTGTTTGCTTTTGTCTGTTTCTTTTCAGTAACAGACATTTATCAGCCACTGTTTCCTCTGGAAGTACTTTTTTTCTTTGTTGCAAAGTGTTTGCAACACTTTCAGTTTTCACATCTTCCTGCAGGAGCTGTATCTTTGAGAAGTTTTGTGGGAGTGTAAATGACTTCCTGTATAAATAGTCTGGGTTTACGTTTGCTTGGGTATGACAAGGTAAGAATTGTCTGGCTGCAGTTGTGGTTGTCTAGACTAGGGAGTCCTTTCAGAAATATGGTATGCCAAAATGTTTTCAAGTTTTTTTCTTTTGGCTTGGTGATTACAGCAAAGGACAGATGTGCATGAATAAATAATTATTTTTCTTACTTGTGGATTTAGCAAGTGCATAGAAAGGCTTCAGACCCAAAGATGTAAAGAGGAGTAAATTTACTGTTCTTGTCTCTTGTACTTTACAATTCTTCTTGTCTCTTGTATATGCAAAGACTGGGTGGCACTGAAAACCAATATCCACTGCATGTTCCCTGTTACTACAGGGTTTTGTCTGCCTTTTTAGCATGGATGATTAGGAAAGCAAAGTTGTCTTCTTAAAAGTCAGTTCTGATATTTTTCCATCTGAAATGAGATTTCTGGTGAGATATCCCTAAGGAGTTCTTCTAGAAGGCTTAGAGTAAATGGCCAGCTTTTCATCCCCTAGTTTCTGTGGATCTTTGCAAGTATGCTTATAAAATAGCTGAAAATGGGACAGTTGTTCCAAGTAATGTGCATAGGCAATAGACAGCATCCTACCACTGTAGCCAAGTCTGAGAGTGTGATCTAAGGGGCGCAGAAACAACCTAAAGGGTGGTTTTGCTGTTCTGTCTTGTGGCCTGTGTTCCTGTTAACTGCCTTGTGTAAAGAGGGACATGCATCCAACTCTGTAGTGAGCTCATTCACGGCTACCCCAGCAGATAATTGATTCCTTTTCTTTTTTTTGTAGGGTGGGTTTTCTGCTAGGGTACTCCCTGATCTGACTCCCTCTGAGATCAAGTGAGCTTAAGGGTTGGTGTGGGGGAAACGGCAGCAAGACCTGTAGCCAGGCACGGAGGGAATGAGCGGAGTGGAGCCTCGCTTGGTTTTACAGCTAAGGCAATCTAATAACTGACTGCTAACTAAACTGTGTCCTAGGACTGCAGACTTTGCCCTTCATGACTGCTGAGAAAGCTCCACATTGATTTTGTCACATACCTGGACAATAAAAGGATTTATTCAGAATAAAGAGCTCTGATATGAGGATTGCAGAATTGGCTGCAGGAACTCACTGGAGTAAACAACTGGACTGGTTTTGTGTCCATACCGAGTATGTTTGGTATGAGGTGTGATAGCCAAGTGGGAATATTTAGACTTTTGGCAGCAAAAACAGGCAAGCTGAAGGAAGAGGGGCAATGACAACTGTTCTGTGTCTGTGGGAAGGAAAAGGATATTACAGAGAAAAACAGGTGTGTTAGTCCTTTGATCTGAAATTTAGCCCAACATCTCTTCTCCAGTTCCAGGCATGTAGCTGTTAGAGGCATTTCAGGCAGCAGTGAACAAGTCTCATCTTCTCAACTAGCATGTTCAGTGCTTGTTGCCTGATGCTCTAGAAAACTGGGTTAGGCCCTGTGTGTGCACTCAGAAGCCTGACCACTTTATTAGTTTAACTGGATTAGCTGATAGTTTAAACGGAACTATTTGTTCACACTCACACTGTAAAGAGATTGTACTTCGCTGGCTTTGTGGTTAGTGCTTTCCATTGCCATCTGTTCCTGGAATTATGGTATTGACAGTGCTAGAGAAGAGCCCAACCCATCAAGGAAAACAGAATTGCACCAGGGTTTTTCTTGTCAGTTCATACCGCTTGGTCTGACAGTTGTCTGTGACTGTCTGCCACCAACAGAAATGCCAGTGTCATTGTGGAGCATCCTGTGGATTTGATACTTTTGTTGTTGTAATTTCTGAATCTCTGAAATCAGTATACAATGTCAAACAGTATAACTTTTCGTGACACTTTTTTTTTTCTCTCCCCTGGTTGTTGAGTGGTTGTACACTGGATCAAGTTCAGTATTGTTGGGGCTACAATAGAGTCGTAGCTTCTTACGCCTCTAGAAAACAGGATGCATTTCTCCTCTGTCCTTCTCCATTCCTCATTGCACAGCTATGTGCAGAGAGAGACTGTCAGCCAAATACTATTATTTTTTGTAGTATCTGAAGAAGTAGAATATCCTTTCCTCCACTGGTGTCTGTAAAGGCAGTGTTGTCTTGTGCATCACTAGCAGTTGAGTTGCTTCAGGAAAGTTCTTGAGAAAATTGTGCAGGAGAGGCTCCTCTGCAAGCGAGGGAGTCTGATTTATGTAGTGAAGCCCATGAAAAGCTACATGAGGATATCCTTTCTTTTGTATTATTTTCTTGCCCAAATCTGTTACAGAATCACAGAAGGGATAGCTTGGCTGTGGGGGACAAAGCAGTGCTTCCCTGTGTATGTTGGGGATTTGCATCTTTGGAAGGATTTTTATTATGCAAGGTATTTTCCAGGCTGTGCAGCACACATCATTCTCTGCAAATTCCTGAAGGAGCGGTTGGACAATTGAATCTTTGGAAGATTTTATTGATGGTGTTGATTTGAGGCATCCGTGATGAATGGAAGCAGTTGGAAGGAAGGCTGCTGGCACTCTTTGTACAGTTTTTGCATCTAGCCCTTTGCTCACCTGAAGTCTTCTCTTCCAGCATCCAGGTGGAGAAGAGGTTTTGCTCGAACAAGCTGGTAGAGATGCCACAGAGAGCTTTGAAGACGTTGGGCATTCCACAGATGCCAGGGAAATGCTCAAGCAGTACTACATAGGGGAGATCCACCCGGTAAGGACCAGTTGGCTGTGACAACCTCTTTCAGACACAGGATGGGACTGTGTAAAAGTGTGAGTCTCCTTTGTGTAACCCACTAAACACATACACCAAGATGTATCTTGCGAAATAAGTAAGTAGTTAAGGGTTTTAGGCAGCCTCTGTGTTGTCCAGGATTTCTGTTGAGAAAAGGGAATTTCTCTTGAGGAAACAAAACTAAATTGGTCTTCTCTTTCCACCATTCAGAACAGATTTCTCACTACAATTAAATCAGGGGCACTTAAAGAAGTTAATCTAATCGGTTTCCTCCTTAACTGGTGGTACCATAACTTCCCCTTGCCTTGTAATTTAGAGTTCAGGAGGGTGAGAGATCACAGGGGCACAGCACAAACACCAGCTTCCTGCCTGCTACAAAGACGATGCCTTTGGGTGTTGAAGGAACGACTCCTTTGAAAACCGAGTCCAGGCAATTACCCCTATGATGAGGACTGTGTACAGAACAATTCCCTCATAAAGACTGCAGGTTTCTCTTGAAGTCAGTGCTTATCTTTTTTCTTCTTCTTTTTTTCCCCTTGACAGCACGATCGTAAAAAAGAAGGTTCTAAGGTAAGCTGTTAGTGTTTTACTTTTCTGTTTTAATTTAATGCTGTGGAAATGATATTATGCTCACAAAATGAACAAAGAAGTTGTCACATGCCTTTTTTTTCCTCCTTCCGCCCCCCCCCCCCCCCCCGTGGAGCTTGTGGCTTTATGTTTACACAAACTACAGTAATGAATAAATCTTCCAAGCAAGTTATACCTTTGTTTTTGTTCTGAAGCTCAGTAGTCACCTCAGTGTGAAATTGGAAGTGGGTTTTTGTGCCCTCTCTCCCCTGACATCAGCAATGTTATTTCCGCACCTTGAGCCACAGACCATTTTTTTGCATTACTCGCTATGTCCTGACCACTGAACTGTTAGTGTTGTTACATTCAAGCCAGGAGACAGGCACAGCCACAGCGGTGTTGGCCGTAAAACAAGAATTCTCTGTTAACTGCCCTAGTAATCATTGGTGTTGCTAAAACTCAGGTACTCCTGGATTAGAACAGGGCACAGTGTTGCAAAAATGCCTTTGAAATGGATGGGGAGAGGGAAATGGTAATAAATAGAATCCCATCTGAGAGGTAAACATGTGCCTTGCGGCTGGCTTCTCTTCTCGCTTGGCCTGAAGGCTTGGACCAGGCGCAGCTCTACCTTCAACAAAGCTTTCATTAAATGTTGTTCAAAGCAGGGCCACTTGCAGAGTAGCAGGAATCAAGAAGGAAACTATCAACAGAGAGAGTGGCCACTGAAGCCCTTGGGAGCGTTTGCTTGCTGCAGTCAGCCATAGAAAGAGTAACTCAGGCTGGGTAAAGCCTATGCTTAGTTATAACACAGGACTGCATGATTATTCATATATTCACCTTAAAATCTATTGTTTGGTTCAACTCTGCTTCATAAACAAAATCACATGCCTAAAATGTCCATAGACATGAGTAGTAATCTGTGTAGCTCCCTTGGATAGGAGTTAAATTTTTTTTTTCAAATAGTTTTCTGAGGACAAAGTCCAGTGAGTTATGTACAGCTAAGGTCTTTTTCCAGTGTACAACAGCTGTTTTAAAAGCAGGCCCAAGTATAATTTAAAAATAGCAGCAAGAAATAGAAGTCAGTAATGTAAAAATAAATAAGGGGGAACTGCAAAAAAAAAAAAAAAAGTTGTGCATGTATACTCTTGTGATGCAGCTCAGAGGTAGTTTCCCACATATAAGTGTCAAAGTTTAGTGTAGCGTTCGCTGCATATCAAGGTGCCACGAGTAGATCACTGATCAACCCCAGACCAGGGAAAGAGACAGATAACACACACAGTGTGAGCACCAACTTCCGCCTTTTATTGCGCAGTCAATTCCTTTTATACTAACAAGGGTAGGCGGGATTACAGACACATCATAAGGCTGCGACTAACCCTCTAACTTTCCGTGACATCGCGAGATCTTCAGAACGCCGAACCCTACAGTTTAGCATCCACCGAATGTATTACAGCAGAAAAGCAAACGCTAAGGCTCTCAAGAAATGGAGATAATTATGTTTAGGATGGGCAGGAAGGGTGATTTTTGGCTGGCAAGTATTATTAAACAGGAGAGCAGCAACAGCCATCGAGGAAGAGGCTGTAGAGTTGATGAAAGCCTAAATGAGAATTTCAGCTGACTGGAAAAAATATTTAAATTCTTGGAGTTTTATGAAAGGAGAAGTATAAAAGTTTGAAAACAGGTTGCATGCAAGGGAAGAGCTGAAGAGAACATCGTGGTTGTATGCTTCAGTGGTTGGGTGGTAGGAGAGCAAACGGGGAGGTGGGCAGGGGTTTGGAGAGCAGATCACAGTGAAAAGACTATCCATATCAGAGTGCCAGTTAGCGTCCATAGCATACAAAACGAACAGACTGGTTTATGAGGTAATGAGCAAGCCCTTTTTTTGAGAGGGGTGCAAGTTCCAGTGTGAAGTTGATGACTGGGTGGGAGGGATTGGATTGATGGAAAGAATGTGGAGGTGAGGGCGAGGGCAAACATCTCCAGAAACATTCATGCTTCTGATGGAGGGTGTTTGGGAGAGGAGGGGAGGGTTATTTTTCCTGCATGTTCAGTTTTGTAGTCTGATTAGCACGTTTAATGTTTCCTTTTTTCCGCTGCTAACTCCCTCTTTCCTCCTTCAGAATCCAAGTATGACATCCTCAGGCCAAGCAAGGTATAGTATCTTCTTAAAATAAGAGTAAGAAATTGAGGGGTTAAGACTCTCCATTTGTAGAACAGCATATTAACTCTAATGGGCAGGAAAAAAAACCTGGGGATATTACCGCACTGTCCTTCCAGCAAGCAGATGGTCCAAAATCAGTTGCCAGACTGCAGCGCACCAAGTTAGCTGCCAGGGCATGCACCTCCCTTGTTGGATGTGGAGACAGAGCTGGTGGCACCAAGTCCCCTGCTCCATGCTGGGCAGAACAGGCATCCTGGTGTTTTGCAGCTTGAATTCCCTGGCCCACGTGTTCATGTTACACAACTGTGGCCGCAGCCCTTTTGCACTACAGTGATTATTTGGGTGGCTGCTGCAGGCCATGGGGTGATGCACCACAGTGATGTGCATTTTTTTGGAGGATCTTTACCAAGCCCAGCCCCATTTAGTTGAAAATCCTTACAACCAGAACAAGGCCCTAGTCTTTAGTAGCTGCTGCAGAACTTTTTTGCTAAGGAGGCTGCTGAAGGT
This sequence comes from Haliaeetus leucocephalus, assembly GCF_000737465.1. NCBI lineage: Eukaryota > Metazoa > Chordata > Aves > Accipitriformes > Accipitridae > Haliaeetus > Haliaeetus leucocephalus. Next base: position 1,267,614 of record NW_010973104.1, on the reverse strand, counting down.
GAGCCTGTGGCCTCTGGTTTATAAGTGAGGAAGATTTATTGTGGGATAGCTGCAGCAATTTCTATCCTTGAGTCAACTCAGCTGTTTGTATAGCACAAATTACAGTCTGACTTATTTAAGGAAAAAAAAACCCCAACAACCAACAACAAAAAACCCAAATTGGTTTCTGTATGTGCCAGGCTGGAAACTTCAGCAATTCAGCTGCTATTTTATAAGCCACCAAGCCACCCTTGCAGGCGTAGGGGCCTCTTGCAGGGGCCAGGCAGAACACTGAGCACGGGGACTGCTATTGCTGCCCAGCCCTGTGAGCCAAGGCCCGTTTGGCTGGTCTGTTAGCTGATGGGAGGCAGGTCCCAAGAGTTCCCTACATGAAAACAGACGTGTAATAAGTGATGAACATCTTGAATGAATTATTAACTTGATACTTTCTTCTGTTTTATGTTGTGTGTATTTTTTTGTTTGTTGTTTGTTTTGTCTGTTTGGTTTTTTTTCTCCCTGTAGTTTCTGGTCAACATGGCTAATCCCCATCTTCGGAGCACTGGTCTTAGGTTTAATGTATCGCTATTACATGTTGGATGGGAGAACCTCTTGAACTGACCTTGCTGGGACCTCAGAAAGCCCGAAAGAGAGGGTGTGAGAGAGTGCATGCATGCAACATGTGGAGTTCTCCTTACCTTAACCCTTTTCTGCCTTGCTTTTAGCTTTGAGTCTGTCAAGTGATGTTGATATCCATGGGACCAAGCTAATACCAAGCTCTCTCTATCCTAACTCTGGGACCCACGGAGCTGTCGTACTTTCCTCTTGTGGTGGCAGGGCAAGTGCAACTTCCTGGTATTCTCTTAGTTTGTGTGTGGTCTCCCTCGCATGTGTGCGCCTGTTCTCTCTCTCTCTGAGGTAAACCACAGACAACCTTTTTCTTTCAATGCCTTTTCGTTAAGCCAGACAACGTGAAACAGCTGCTAGTGAGCCTGTGGATTTGCCTCAGTCCTTCACATAGCATTGTCAGAAATAAACTGCAAGTTGTCTACAGTCCTTTCCAGAAAAGATGTCCAGAGATTCAGTTTCGCAGCAACTTTCCCAGTGCATGCAGGCAACACTAATTGGAGCAGCAGGAAATTGTTAGCTTTGCTACCTCTTTCTGTACGTGTCTGTTTTTAACGGTTAAACAAATATAAGTATTTTAAAAGTGATTCTGTTCATTTTGTAATATTTGTACTTGTCCCTTTTAAAATGTATATTCTGTGAAAAAATTTATACCTTGAATCTTGGTTTGTTTGGGTGTTTTTGTGCTGTGTGCGGCAATGCCAGAAATGGGAACTGACGTGTGGCTCCTCGAAATGCAGATTTTTCTTTCTCCCTGAGGTCTTGATCTGACATATGTATTGGAAACAAAACTCATTCTTACTGTCAATGTGCACCAGATGGGGGGGGGGGGGGGGGGGGGAAAAAA
>NW_010973104.1:1248837-1266154 GCF_000737465.1 Haliaeetus leucocephalus | reverse complement strand
AAAAGGGGACCCGGGGGGGGGGGGGGGGGGGATGGGACACCACATAAATCCACTCTTTTCTCCCTAAATGAAAAGGAAAAAGAAAACCATTTGGGATTTGTGCATAATGCTGTTTTTGTCTTGGAATAGAAGAGGATATTTCTCTCCTGTTTTTGTGTATCATGTAGTTGGCCTCCAACGGCTCAGAGACAATGTAAGGTATGCTTCATGCACTGAGGCATGAATCCTTCCAGCTCTTCCAGCACATTTATCTGTGGCTTTGGGATCTGCTAAATAAAGGGAACTCATGTTGTGGTGTCCGGTGTCCTTCAGCAGTGCTGTACAACACTGTTCTGACACTGGCTCCTAATTCAAATGTTACAGCAAAGCTGATCATCTTTTTGAATTGCAGCAAAAAGGGGAATGATATACAGGGGTCCTGTTCATGAAAACCTCCTGTTGGTTGTGGTTTTTCTTCTCTCTTCCATGAAACAACTATGTTCCCCAGAAGGTCATGTAGAGGAGTTCCTTGGATGTGGAATTACACTCTGCCTTTTTAAAAACAAAGGCCAAGGAATGGCGTAGTCACTGGGAATGGAGAGCACTGCCCGGGCTGCATTACTGCCTCTACTCCTCCAGTGGGCACGGGCCAGTTGCTGGCAGCAGCAGCATCTCATGTTTCAGCACGCACTGGTTTGGCAGAGGTGCAACAGAAGTCCCCGTAGAGGTCTGTCTTCCCACAGGACTTTTTTCACTGCTATCAATTGTTTTGTCTCTTAAGGTGAATTATCTGGCCAGGGAAACGTAGAGTTCACCATTGCTGAAGTGGCTCTTGGATATCCTATTGCAAGCTGCATCTGTCCCTCATTCTGCCCTGGCTGCTTTGGTGGCCTGGTTTCTGTTTATTCTGTCCTAACAAGAGCCTAGCAGAAGAGTAGAAATCTGAGCCAAGGAAAATCCAGTAGGAAAGAACTGGGAAATTCTACTTAGCTACATTTTAAACGATAAAGGTGACAGGCCATATAGTCATATATTAATATAGGTCTTAAACTCAGCAATGGGTCAGTCAATGTAAGTTTATGGAAAATAGATCTTATCAGTCCAACATGACATTTTTATATTCCAGATTTGCTGATAATACACTGATGTGCTGCTTAGGCTTCTGCAAGCCATTTGAACTGATGCTGCAAGATATATTGGTTTTGTTAGATCAGGCAATATAACAGTCCACAAGGACAAATTGAAAACTGAAAGTTTGGATTTAACAGTGGAAGGGCAATAGTCAGTCAGTGAATGTGTTTCAAATTCACCCCAAAGAGCAATCCATGCTTGTTTAAGACTCAGCAGTGACCTGGAAGGAGACAGACGCTCCCTGGGAAACCAGCAAGCTTGGCGATGGCTGCCTCACATGGGGGGTGAGCCACCACCGTGGAGCGGGCTGGGTTGCTGGTAAGATGGATGCAAGGTTGTGTATGGGAAAGCAAACCGGGCAGGAACACTGGATGTTGGGCTGCAGCATCACACCAGGGAAGTGGCAGAATGTGACGCTGCAGGGTAAAGGTCCAGCGCATTCCTCTCGGGCATTAGGGGGAAGGCTTGTCTGTGTTTGTCACTGTCGCTGCAGGGGATGAATGCTATGACTATGCCTTTGGCTTTTAAAAATCCAGAGAAATGCCATGTAAATGATTAAAAGCTTGGAAAACATTATGGTGAGAGACTTGAGCCCAATCTAGCTTATCAAAGGGAAGGTTACAGAATTGTAGCATGGAGGTACTTGCATGTGGAATAGAAACTTTATCAGAGGCCTTTTTGATCTAGAGGATGGTGGTCTAAAAAAGGTCACTAGTTAAAGCTGGAGAAGTTCAAACTGGAAATAGGTACTTTTTCACATTTATCCCTAAGTCATTAACCATGAAAACACTTTAGTGAGGCTTCTAGTGGATTCTCTGTCAATGGGAAGTTTTAAAGCCGGAAGGCATGTGTTGGCTAAAGCACCATATTCCTGAGTCGGGCTAGTTCAGGGAAGGGTAGGGTCCGCTACCAAGGTCAGCTGGTTTGATTCCAGGAGCATTGGGTTAGCCCAAGGAACGGGGCTGGTGTATCAATACCCGGTGTGATGGTGGAAATGTGTCTGTTTTCTCCATAGGCTTCACTTTCACCTGGATTTTGACATACTTTTTTTTTTTAAATACCATTTTCCTGGCGCTCTCTACATTCAGTTGCATTTTGGCTGCTCTAAATAACTTTTTTGCCATCATCAGACCTTGTCCCTTTGCTGTTTACCGTTGGGAAAACTGCCCATCAATCTCCATTTGTTACAGAGCCTTGTTGTTGTTGTTGCTGCTGTTTCCTTTTAACCGATTAACTGCCCGGAGGAGACCTTCGGTCTTGTTCCAGGGCTTCTGAGAGCTGTTAAGAGCCTTGTCCAATGCCTTGTGGAAACCCAAGTAGCCTCTGCCAAACAGCTGTCCCTTTTCTGCGTGCGTGCTGGCTCCCTCAAAGATCTCAAGGTGCTTGAGATGCATTTACAGAAGCCACAGCAAAGTCTTCCCACTTCTCCATTAATTACAAGCTTAGAACAGTGTCAGTGTGCCCAGCACAGGTATCGGTTTTACTGGTCTGTCGTCCTGCAGATCCTTCCTGCAGCTCTCTGTCCACCAGAGCCGGGGCTGGTTTGAAGGACAGCATGTATGTGATGGAGGCAGGCTGGCGTGAGCCTGGTGCTCTCCGGGCCCTGAGCTCCCCTGCCTGGGGCTTCCTCCAGCGAGGTGGTGGGGGCCAGTCCGCCTCTTCTCATTCCTTCTTTTCTTCTTCTTCTGGCTCGCTGAATGATGGGTCCTGCAGGTGTGAAACTGCTCAGTCAACAAAGGAGGCATTAACAAAGCTTGTTTACCCATCTTATTTGAGGATTAAAAAAGACAATTCCAAATCTTTGTCCTTACGCTGAACTTCGTGCACAGCAAATGTTTGTTGCCAGGTCCCCTGCACAGTACAGGCACCGTCTCAGCTTTCGCCCTGTGAGAAAGCTCTCTCCATGAAATTAAAGCTGGGCGTGTGTGCTTTGCTTCCTTCAGGTGCCTTGGAGAAGGAGTTGAGCAAAGAACTGTAAACACGAGCACAGACACAGCTGCCACGGTTAATGTAACTGTATTATGGCTGTCTCGGGAATGCCAGCAGAACTGTACTGGTCTCTTCTGCCTCTCCACGAACCCAAATTCCTTGGCAAAGCAGAATGTAACTGTTAATTGGGTTGATGGTTTGCAGAGGATGTGTAGGAGGTCTGAGCGTGTTCCTGGTTTTGCTGAAATTAGCTGATAAAGGGAAGGAATAGAGAGGGAATGAGATGCAGAGCTCTCTGCGCTGCCAAGGTCGGAACTGGGAGCTGTGGCTGCTGCCCTGGCGAGGACGCGGGCTGGGGGTGGTTGGGCCGTGCTCTGTTCTGAGGCAGGACTACCCATGAAATACCATTTCTTGTACCCGGAGACTGCCCAGCGAGATGTGCTGGGTTGTGTATTTGTTGTTTTCAATAAAGGTGTACAACAAGCAAGTGCACGATTCTGTCTTCCAACAGGCGCAAAATGTTTAGTTACTCTGTCCCTGTGTAAGGGCGCTGCTCAACTGCCAGCTTGGGTGGCCGCCTGTTTTACGGGGCTTGAAAGTCCAGTGTTTGTTATGTTTTACAACCCTGACAAGCTCCCATCACCTGTATTTCAGGCACAGGATCTCTACTGCACCTCAATGGGAATTATAATCAGACAAAATGATCTGAGGGGGTAGTATTCAGCATCTGCTTGCTGTTTCCCAGAACAATCCTCCCACTCTGCTGAAGTCTACATGGGGAAAACTGGTATTAACAGTGCTGCGTCGGTGTAAGGTAACTGAAGCGGTAAATTGAATTCTTGAAAATTGCTCTGTAGTGCAGTTTGAGCAGGAAAATGTTGGTGATGACAATTGTTCTGCTTAAAACTAATCAATAGTTAAAGCTAAGAAAATGGTGAGCTATGGCAGATGCAGGATTTGTCTTCCTGTCCGTAGAGGAAAAATCTTTTAGTTGTCATCAGTTAAAGCTGAGCATGTGCCAAAGACGATCTGCAGAGCGTTGTAACCAAGCAATACTATTGTTCTTGCAACGTGTCGGGAAAGCAGCAGTTTGTGGCTAAGCGCTGCGCAAGCACAGCCACTCAGAGTTTTTGGGGGTGAGTGGGGTTTTCTACAGAATTCAGTCCATGGTGATCTAAACATGGATCGTTATTAAGCTCGCAGTTATTAAGCATTATGCAATCATTCTCCTTCTGTTCTACAATTGCTTATTTGTAATGAAGATCTCTGTGACTGGCTGATGTATTTACATCGCTAAGTGCTGCCTTGCTTTTCCAGTTTCGAGAACGTCTGCTCTCGGATCAGCGGTTGCTGATTCTGTACAATATTTCGCAGTGTAATTATAATGGGACTTTTAGTAACTGCAGCAGGGGAGCTTTGAGGACTCCCTACATAATCCTGATAAATTCCAGTTACCTCTTAGGAATTGCAATAAGCAAGTGGCAAAGAAGCTATGGAAGCGAGTTTTGTCAGATAAGAAGCCGTAAGGCGTGTGACGGTGACAGCAGTGCCGTCTCTTGCCTTCTGTGTCAGCTTTGGCAGCAGAGCATCGCCTTGTCTCACCAGGAGCTCAGCTGCACTCCGGCAGCGCGCGGGAGCACAGACTCTTCGCTGCAAGGAGGGTGTGTAGGAGGGTTGTGTTCAATGGAAAGATGAAATGGAGACCGTGAAATACATCCCTTATTTACATGTATACTTATAAAAGAATATAATGTCCCACTCCCACAGCTGTCAGCAGAATCTGGCTCTTAAAAATTTGCCTAATTGTGGCTCTCATGGTAGTTGCAGCAGCCTCAGGGAAGCGGTACCTGGTCACATCATCCCAGGAGGGAGCAAAGGACCAGCAAGGCAGACTCAGCACCTGCTGACTTAATAAAGGGCAAGGAAAAGTCAGTGGGAACTGTCTGCTTTGATCATGGATTTTAACTGAAATAACATAGGGAAAAAAGGCCATTAACTGAGTTGGAAGTGGAGGTTTCAGGTGGGGAGGGGGGCACTTTGTAACCAGTGCTTGATTCTGCATGAAACCCACTGTGCGTCCTTTGTGAGGGTCTGGGGTATTCAGGCTGTTCTTGGTCTGGGAAGTAGATACTGCGGTCACAGGACAGGACATCCTAGGTGTGCTTGTAGGAAAGGAAAAACTGATTCACAATATGAAGGAAGGTTGTGAATTATTTTCTTGGCAAGCACTATTTCACTGTAAACTTTATTTATCTTTGATCAAGAGGAACTGGATCCAAAATCCACAGAAATAAAGAGAAGACTCCTGAGCTACTTTTAAATCTGCTTCCAAGTACTGTGGGGTCAATACCGAGCACAGTCTCCCTTCTCCAAGCATCGAGGAGAATTTGCAGGGTGTCCGAGACAAGAAAAAAATTAGGGGGGTCCAAATGCTCCAGCGCCTCTTGTTAGTGCCATGTCTCAGCCTTGGCTCTGTATGCAGTTGTACATTGCCCTTTGCTGGTGAAGGGAATGCTGAGCTATTTCAGGGAGAGGGAGGAAAGTCACCCCAGCGCCTGTGACAAAGAAGGAGGTGACACGACAATCAGCCCGTTGGTCTGTCTGCACAGTCCCAGCTTGACTTTGAGTGAAGCTAGCTATTGTTTACATTTTAATTGCTCCCAATCAGTAAATCTCCAATTAGCGTTGTATTTCTTTGCCCCTTCAAAGACTATTTTTACATTAAAAAGTATTTTTTGATACTTTCTCAAAAGAAGCATCAGCTGGAGAAGCAAGTACTTTAAAACACCCCAAAAACCATGCTTGGTCCATCTCTGTCCTCCCACCCCCATCGTCAGCAGCTGCTGCAGCACCAGGCGTCTGGGCCAAAGCCACCGCTGCCGTTACTTTGTGCCATCTTCATGTGCCATTCACCCGTATCTCTGTATAATCGTTGGCAGTATCTTGTTCCCCTTCTCTACTGATTTGAAGCATATTTAGCATAAATACCATCCTGCTCTGGCTTCCAAGCCATACCCGGAGCTCCAGAGAGGAAACCAGTCTGCATTGGCTGGCTTTGTTTCCAGCTGAAACGGAGCATTGGGAAAGGGAGAAAGAGGAGAGAAAACATGAGTGCGATTCGTGTTCTTGGAGGGGGAAAGGATCGCTGTTGCTGCCCAAAACACTGCTCTTTTTCCACAAATGTTTCATGCTGGCCGCAGGGAGATACGCGCTTGGGAACACGAGCAGCCTTTCTGCTAGATGATCTGGTTGAGCTGTGGTGCTCCCAGTAAAGCAATTCAGAAAACGTGCCCGACTCGGGAGCGTTCCTGCTGGGATACACCACCCTGCGCAGCATCGCCAGCCGGGCACTGCTGCTGTGGAGGGGAAACAGCTCTGGGTGAAGAAGATGCTGGTAGAGGGAGGAGGCTGCCGCTCTCCGCGCCTCCGGACGGGTCTTGGCCACCGGGTCCGCAGCATCTGCATGGCTTCTTGCAGGAACAGGATTGTTATCTCGGGGCCAAATTCCCCGCGTGGGTGCAGCAGCACAGGAGCCGGCGGGACGTGTCCCGGCCGGGCTCCGCAGCGCCCGGGCTGAAGTCCAGCTTTGTGGGGATGCTCAGACGGCGCAGAGCCAGCAACGCCCGAGAAAAGCCATGCAATTTCTGAGGGTTCCCCTCCGCCAGGGAGGCCATGGCAAGGGCTGAAATGGGGCTGCTGCCTCTGGGGAAGGAGGAAAACCTGCAGGTCCCGTCCCTGGGAAGGACAGTACTGTCGCTCACCTTTGAGCAGAGCCAGCCTCCGGTACCTGGCCCCGCTCGCCCAGGAGAGGCAGGATTTTGGCGCTGCTGCTTTTGCAGGCCTGCTGGGCTCTTCTCCAGCTGCTGGCTGGTGACACAAAGGTTCTCTTGGCAATGATACCATTCTGTAGGGAGTTAATTTTTAGTGAGGACAACGGAGAGAAGGGCCAAAATATTTAACTTGGACAAGCAGTGCAGAGGAGTCACCAATCCGGTTCGTGCAGCTGGGTGCAACAGAAATCTCCCGCATTCTCCGTGGGGGCTGAGACCCAGCGGGATCGCAGACGCCCGCCAGGTTCGGAGAAGAGGGTGGTGGCAGGGACCTGCCACCCTGCCAGGGGACAAGCAGGGAATCTCTGAAACCCCAGAGAAATGTCTCTGCACGAAGTGCTCTGGACGAGCTGCAGTGCAGGCAGGCGGGGACCTGGCTGCCTCCGCTCCCCGCAGCGGGACCAGGTGGTGCGGGGGGGGTACCGGGGTGGCCCTTTCGGAGGGACAAAAAGGGCCTTGGAGCAATGCCACGGTCCTCCCCATCCCGGAGCACAATTACCTTTATTGCAAGTGGGACCCATGCATCTGCTGTTGTTTCAGGTGGTAAGTCACTCACTAACATCTGCATCCCTGCTAGTGCAGCCCAGGGAAGCCGAACGTCAAAGCATGATGCTGCAGTAAGTGGAAAATCGTTAGAAACTTACGTTGGGGTGTTATTAATTAGTAACTTGGTGGCTAGAAGTCAAGCAAGCTTGTCCCAGCTTTGTTCCCTCCATGATGAGCTCTGTATCGTTATAGTTGAAGGATGGGGAGCCTCAGTAACCCGGGTGACATGTCTGTGCCGCTGTGTTAGAGGTGACAGCACTGTGCAAACTGAGACCTTAGTCCTTTTTCAAATAACCCACTGTATAACGCCAGCATTAAATATATCACTGTGCCTTTCGGCTTGCTCCCACCGGACAGAGTCCCACTGTCTGTCCTATGACGATTAGAAGCTCTCTTAATTCCCAGACAGGTTCCTGGGACCAGTTCATACATACAGGTCTCGTGTTGTTATTGTCCTTTCATTTATACCCGTTCTCTTCCTCCCAGGTGTTCATGGAGAGGAACCTCAGCATTCACTGTGATAAATTAAAGAAAAAAAAAGAGTATTTGTCTTCCACTTACGGACTGGGCTCTGATTTCCCTTGTAGTCACCTCCTGCAGCTGCTCCAGCTGGAATTAATCCTTTGTGACCAGAACCACACACAAAAAATCCCAGACAAAGGTTTCCCAGAGCCTTAGACTCTGAAATACCTAATTCTCCATCAGTGTGGGAGTTACATTGCCCACCACGTCCTACCCAGGCTGTCTAACAAAACCCCCGCACCAACAGCTACAGCCACCTTGTGAGTGCCAGTTGTGTTTCCTCCTGTGCTGTTTCCAACTATTGGGGCAATAATTTACCATAGAAAATCTCACCAGTTTTTAAGCTTGTGATGTTTTGCCATGGTGTTGTACGTTACTTCCAATGCACAGGGATCATACCGTTACCAGTGAATGGCATTCCGATCCTGTCCTGTACAGACAACGTTTTGTGTTGCTGTTCATTAACATTAACCTTCCTTTTGTGTTACTCTCTTCTATTACCCTACTGACCACAGCCTTTGAAAAGTCCTTTCAGAAATATTTCATGAAACACAAGGGAAAAGCCCAATATATTGAGTATTCTTCTGGTGGTAAAAATACCTCATATGCGGTGTAAATCTGACCTAAATATAGAATAGTTACATTTTTAAAGAGGGAAAAAGTTACTGAGTTATGCTGTGGAAATCAATACAGATACTTCCTACAATTAAATATAAACACAAAAGGGTAAACACTGCAGCTTTAAAAATACCCTCTAATAGCACCGACGACACCGCTGCCTTAGTATTACAACTCAAATACTGGGTTTTGCCTAATGATCTCAGTACTTGTGGGATGGCAAAAATAAAGGACAGAGAGCTACAGGGAACAAACTCTTGCCCTGGGACGTGCTCAGACAGCAGCGAAGCCAGAGCGGAGCCTGGGCTGGATGCTTGCCCTGCCACCAGCGGTCCACAGAAGACTAGGTGCCTCCTGATGCAGCCAACTTGTGTTTACACATCACGGCTGCCGGAGGCAAGGATGGGGATGCTGCTGTGGCTTTATTCCTGGGATTGAATGGGAAGACCCATTTCTTTAAGGGTTTTAAGTGGCCCCTCTCTTTTCTCTTTCTAAACCCCTTACGAACCAGCCAAATATTCAGGAAACCAGCAGATCATGCATGCCAGCTTCTAGTCCTTAAAATCGGACCTTGCCCAGCCGTCAGCCACGCAGCCTGGGATCCCCAGTTGTCCTGTCCTTGGCTCCAGCACAGGGATATAGAGGTGCTGATGTCTCACGCCAGCAGTAACTGCCGTGCAGCAATCCTGACGGCTCCCAGCCGCCCCATGCCTCCATCACGAGGATGAAGTTAACTCCGGTGTCACATGCTCGGTGTTGTCTCTTCTCCAGGGACACCGCTAACAGAAATTACTATAAAACAAGTTTCCTGCCAACCTCAGCAGCTCTAATGAGTCAGGAAGCAGTTATCTGAGAACAGGGGAACTGTTGACAGAGCCTAATTATTTTCTGACAGTCTTTCTAACACAGTTAGAAAATAAAACACCTACATAGGCTTTGAAATTGCAGATGGGGTTAGCAGTATTACGCATGCACCTGCTAATTTATCCCCATGATCCTGGTGTAGGCTCCTTCCCCCTCACACCTGCTGCTATCCAACTGCTTATGCAGGGAGAGGAACTTCATTATAAAAAGAGAAAATACCTTAATTACACAGGACACAACTTTTAATGGGAATTCTCCTGTTTCAGTGTCTGGCAGTTAATTGGTTAGGATTTTTGTGTATTTTAGTTACATTTATTCCATATACTATAACTGCAAAATCAAGACGTGCGCAGAAGCATTGCCACATTACACAAACGAGCCAGTGAGAACGGACTCATTGAGGTATCGTCTCGGCTGTGTCCCCGGCCACACGATGCTGCTCCTCAGTTCATTCAGATCTCTGACCGGAGCCGGACGAGGCTTACCCTCTGCCTGCCGAGCAGCGGCCACCAGCACACGTCCCAGGGAAGAACGCGTGAAAAAGAGCAGACGCGGACAGGGATCCTGCCCTGGGACCCCGTCTCAGGCTTTGAGGATCAGCACTTCCCTGAGCCTGGACTCCAAAGGCAGAATCCCAAGTGGAGCCCATCTTCTTCTAAATCTCTGCTGTGATGACTGGAAAAATCCACGTTAGCTGTGTACCACCCGCAGCTGCAATCCCTCCTGCTCCTAAATGGGGCGCAGGTTTCCTCTACCATGTTATTTCAACTTCCACTGTTTGTGCAACTTCCACAGTTCGGATCCTGCTCACTGTTTCCACCATGGGCACCGCTGGGAGTTCACCCTTTCGGGACATTAAAGGTTTTGCCCGTCAGCTAAACTGACATTTGAAAAGGATCTACAGAGCTTGTTTAAAGAATCCCCCTGCAAACCTGCCTAGACCTGGCACTGAAACTGGCTGTTTATCCAAAGCGAAAGGCACAAAATGGTCAAAAATCATAAAAGTAAAGAAAAAATGCACAACAAGCTCAGTGGTCATTCATCTACAACCTCCTTTAGCATACAAGCCTCTCCAGCTTCCAGTTTTATTTGTGATCACGACCTAGAGCCCAGCACCAGCCATGGGGCTGGAGGACTCAGTCCCACGCTGACTTCTGGGGTTTGGTGCCAAACAGCTGGGCTGTGCCAGACACCGGCTGATCTTCAGCCACCCTTATGAGCCACTGGTAGGAATCCCTCCTACACTGTCCCCTAATTTTCCCAGACAGGGAACACAAGCTGGGTTTCTTTTGCTGTCAACACAGCACAGCAATCCAGCGTGATGTGAAGTGTGTGACCTGGGGCTGCTGAGAACACTCGGGAGAAAGATTTGATTAAACATTGTAGTTGCTCTTGTAGCTTAAACCTCACCCAGATGTTAGGCAAGTCAAGGGAGGTTGGAGGTTAAGGTCCTGATGAGATTTACTGGTAAAGGTAAACCTCTCTCTTGCCTTGCTTTATCAGGTTCATCCTGTTCATGTGAAAATTTTCTCTGTCTTGGGAAGTGTAAGCAGCTTTGCTTTCCCTGGGTAAGAGGTACCAGACCTATCATCACCAGCAACTCTTTGGTGCTGGGCTTCTCCAGACAGCCTAAAAAGCCCCCTGTGATTCAGGGAAAGGGCATGTCCACAAGAAGTAAAAACATAAGTAGAAAAAATCCTGTAAGTCCTCCCCGCTGCTATCCACCGGCAATCTGAGGCACGGCACAATTAATGTGCTTCTTCACAGTATCCCCTGGCCAGCACTGTCAGTGTCGTATGTGCCGCAGGGTCCCCTGCCATGTGCTCCAGCCACTGCCTGCTGCAGCTGCAAGACCTTTCACTGGTGCACCTGGGGTAGGAGCAGCTGGAATTTAGTTTTTCATGTATTCCCATCATTCACCACCCAGAATAACCATTTGTCTTAAGGTTTGTCAAAGGTGTGGGAATGGCGTCGCTCAGTAGGCTGGATAGGTGATTGCTCAGCAGCTCTGCTTAACACGACAGCTTTTATTGCCTTCACGTAAATCTGTACCCCAGGTCAGTGTGTCAATATTCGGTATGTGCAACATCCTGAACATCCTCCTGCACTCTGGCTTGTGAAGTCTTCCCATTTACCTGCCTGCGCCTCATCTTTTTACTTCTCTGCCCCTTTCAACATATCTTGTAACTCGAGCTGGATTTCAAAACTGTAAGACAAGGAGGTAGAGTCCCACCTTCCCTGGCAGCACTTCTGCTGCACGTTCCACATGGCTTTTTCACATGCTGGGGTCCACAGGAGGAGTTTATGGCTCCAGCTGGACTCCAATAAATCTTGCACTTGTGTTTTGCTGACCTGTCTCAGTGCGGTTACTTCCCTGAGTCCCACTGCTAGGCACTGCTCCACGCTGCACCCTGGACTAACCGTATTCAGTCATTAAAAAGTTTAATTGTATGGGACCGCCCTCTCCTCCCAAAAAGCAGATTATCTATTCTTTCTTCAAATTTGGCCTTTGCCCATTGCCTCCCCCTCTCCGGCGATAGCTCGGAGTGCCCGGGAGTGCCAGGGACCTGTGTCCGAGCATGTCATCCCCGGCCTCTCTCCCTTCCAGCTGTTATCATGACCTTCCTTTAGAAGTTTACAGAAGGGATTGAACAGCCAGGCTGATCCTGCCTCACTCCTCAGAGGATCAGGACTCCTTTTTTTTCCACTTTTACCCTCATTCTGTGTTGTCGTTCGTGCTCTACCAACTCTGCCCTTCCCAGGACTCTGCAAAGAAAGCTCTTCACAGCCAAAAGCCCTCCATAAGCCAACACGGCCGGATGGGAACTGCGAGCTTCCATGGGAACAGCTGCAAGAGGCAGTCGTGGCTTGCTGTTTGCTCTTGTGACTTTAGCCAGTTCCAGAGACATTTCCCCTGGTTTCGGGTGTGCAGTCAGTCCTGGGGACGTGCCGTCACTCAGGAGCTCTGCCTGGCACTGGCATTCCCACCGCTCCGTGTCCTGCTCTGGCACGCCAGCCTCGGGAAGCCCGGGATAACACCTCGGTGGCTGCAGGACCACTGGGCAGCAGAAGCTGCCTCCGGACATGAACGCAGCTTGCCTTGGTCAGGCAGAGGCATTTAGCTTGGGTCTCGACCATAAGGAGAATGGTCTTGTGCCACCTGTGACTGTACAGGCAATTAAAACAGTCGTTGACCTGTCCCTGCTGCAGCGTGAGTCCTTCGCAGACACGTAGCTGCTGCTGCTGTGCCGGTAGCATCTGGGATTTCAGCACTGTCCACTCTTGCTGGCCAGCAATGAATTCCTTTGCCCCTCAAAGGCAGGGGAGCTACCTACCTGCTCCATCCCTGATTGCTCTGTCTCTCATCACTCCCCTTTCAGGAGTAAGATCCGTTTTTCTTCTCTGCCACAGCCTACCTGTTACTAGCACCTTCTCAGAAAGCCTTTGTTTCCCTCGTTACTTAGACAGGAGGTGATTATAGCGCAGTCTTACATTTTTTTCCCCTGGATGCTTCCCAAATGGTTTGATTTTGTAGTGCCAGCGTAGGAGCAGCTCTCCCTCTTCTCAAGGGAAAGGCATTCCTCCCTCGCCGGGCAAGGCAGGGCAACCCTCACTTGGCACAGATGAATTCACCTTCCCTCCCAGGGCTGGCAGGTACGCGTTTGCCAAAGCGGGGGGACTCTTCCCTTCAGCTCTTCTGAATACGACTGCTCCACAGCTTTTTTTTCCTCTCTCTAAACTTCCCACCATAAAAATAATTGCCAGTTGTTCAGTAAATTTATCAGCTAATCCTTTTAATTCCACGGTTGTATAATCTGAGCCTGCCAATTTGCACAGTGCTGTGTGTATTCAGCTCTCCTCTTTTCTCCCACATGCTCTGACAGCTATACAAGGCCCCTGTGCAGTTCAGCTAAATAATGCCTTTAGACTCGCGCTTTGAAATTCTTTCTTTCTTGGATTTATAGCTGGCGTTTTACCTTATTTCAATCCCTTAGCTTTGCTATGTTTGGCAAATTGCTTTGTTGATTTTTGTGCTCTTAGGCAGGCTAACAGTTCAGGCGGGCTGTGGTCCTGCAGTCGCGGAGCTGAGCTGAGCTGGGTGTGGGTGGGCTGCCCCAGGCAAGTCTCACATCTCCACGGCACAACCTGCCCCGTGCTGGCACGAGTGCTGAGCAGAATGGGCTCCAGCTGGGAAACCGATCCCACCGCAAAATAACCTCACCAAAAAAAAAAGTATTTGCTTTAGACAGACTACTTTATCGACACCGCTCACCATGGGCCTGAGGGAGCTCTAGTGCCGGGCATGGGAGGGGGTGAAGTATGTGGTTCAGGGCACAACTACCTTTTTCCACCGCATCTTCCAGTCACATCGGGTTACGGTGACAGTCTCCCAGTCCCCGCTGCAGCGATGTCGTGACGCAGCTGTGGCCGCCACCGGGCTGCCTCTGCCCCACCACCAGCCCCTACACCCACTGCATCGGCTTCGGCATCCACCTGGATGTTTTGCTGAGCGGCTTCTGTGCATGAGCCTGTTGGAAAACCAGTGGAGCCAGCGCAAATGGCATGAGGACGTGGCCAGGGCAGGACAGGGCTGTGGGGTTCGGCAGGAGAAGCATTTCGTGCTGCAGCAGCGGGTGGTGCATACTCCCTTATAGCTGTAGTAACCATGAAATCGGCTCAGCCGCAGCACCCGGCACGTTGAACTCGGTCAGCGCTGCTCTGTGGTTCACGAGGGGTGGTGGTGGCACAGCTGTTCAGCTGCTAGGAGCTAAATTTGTCAGGTCACACAAGGAGATGTGCTGGAAAACACATCAGAGCACCTTGCAGCCCAGCCTCCACCTCTGCAATACAAAGTATGCCTCGTTGGCACAGAAGAATACACGGGGACAGCAACTGGGGTTTCATTTTTAACTTTAATTGGTCATATAAAGAAAAAGCCCAAGATTCGGCACAGGGGGGACAGAGTGCCTTTTCCAAACCGTGCAGAGGAGCGGTGCTGGTGTCGCCTGGCAGAGCTCGTTCACATGCTGCTGTTTCAACAGATCCTTGCAGCTTTGCTGCCTGCAGTTCACAGCTATTTCCTATTCCTCGTGCGCAGGAACGAATCCATGTCTTTTCAGGACAACAAACAAGTGGTGGCAACTGTTGACAGTTAAATGCAGCGTGTGAGTGCCCTGGGTGATACACAAAGCTTACTGTGCCTGTGATCTTCCATTAAGGACCCCCAAAGGACCCTCAGCTTACCCACATCTGTCCCTCCCCCTTTCCAAGGCAGTGTGCTGCCCACCCCAGCTTCCCGCTGCTGCCAGTCGGGAGCTGCGCTGGTTCTCAGGGTGTCAGCCGCTTTCGGAGAATACATGTACCATCTCTTCACCCCTGTGGACAGTTCAAATCACATACAGCTTCTCAGCGGCTAGTAGGCCACGAAAACTGTCCGTGAAATGCCTTCAGCTGTAATTCCAGGTCTGCCTCACGTTGCTTCCCTTTGCTCCATTAGCAAGAGGATTTTTTTGCTCTGGTAACATTTCCAGAATCAGGTCTCCGAAGGACTGTTATCTGGGTGCTCCTCTACTCCATTCAGTGAGGGATTTTTTTGCCAAAGTAGGGCACATGGAACTTGGCAGCGGCACACCGCCCTCTGAAACTTGGTAACCCCTCCTTGCCATTGCTATAACTTAAGAAACTGCAAAGCAAACAGCCAGGCTGCTACAAAGAAATGTTACCTGCTGGCTGAATGTTAGTGTAGTGATTACAGCAAAACTCTCTGGAAGATTTTTAACTTGGGAGGATACTCGTGCCTGGCTTGAAGCAAATGAACAATGTCCTCACATGATGCTCTCTGCCCGCTCCACTTGGCACAGGAGCTACGAGAGCGAAGGCAAAGGCCTGCGCAAGCTCCGGGCACAGGCGGTGGAGAAACTTGCTTGGCACCTCTGAAAGGCAGAAGCACAGCTCTGCTGGCAGCAGCAAACAGCCGGGGATGTGTCCCGGAGGCCTCGACAGCCTATTCTGAGCAAAACACGAGTGCCGCTCTTGTTCTGCATGGCAGCACGCAAGCCGCCAGAACTGTTCCCAGGGATGATCGTACTTACCGTGAAGGAAGAAAAACACCTTGCTTTAGCTGTGGTTCAGCCTCAGAAATGCTCTCCTCTGTAGACATGATAAAAATAACACATTTAATAAAAATTGTATGGTATTTTTTGTCACTCTATTGGTGAACGCTTCTGAGCACCCTGAAGCAGCACCAGAATTACACTGGGCCATAACGAGTGCTCGCCGGGGAACAGGGCAGTCGCATCCAGGCTGTGACTGCCCAGGGAAGGGCCCTGCAGACC
Source organism: Haliaeetus leucocephalus (assembly GCF_000737465.1). Lineage (NCBI taxonomy): Eukaryota > Metazoa > Chordata > Aves > Accipitriformes > Accipitridae > Haliaeetus > Haliaeetus leucocephalus. Next base: position 1,250,400 of record NW_010973104.1, on the reverse strand, counting down.
CCCGCGCTTGAGGGAGGCATACCTCGGGCAGGGGGCTGGTCACCGGCACGGCCCCGGTGTGATGGCCTCTGCACGGCGGGACGCGTTTCCCCGCTCCGCAGGGCACACACTGGCTGCCTTCGCAGGCGACAAGGCGACTCGTTAAGGCAAAGGCAGAGAGCCTTGCTGGGCGAAGCCTTACACACCCGAACAAGTGCAGAAAAGGATGTCAGAGGCTAGATACAAATGAGCTCTTGGACAGTGCTGAAATCTGTAGGCGTACTCCACGGCTCGAGCACCGTGCCCTCTCAAAACACCACAAATGACAATGAAGTCGGGTAGAGGAGAGGAAAAGCCAGCGCAGCTCCGGGGGATTAAAGCAGTACGTCTGGGATGAAAGAGATACCCGACTTCAAATAAAACCGAACGCGTACCGCGCAGTTGCCATCATTCTTCCGCGGGGCTGTGAAACGGGGATGCCATGTGCGTGCCACGCCACGCTGACTCCACAGGCACCGTCTCGGCGCCCTGCCTTGTGGGTTACACGGCGGAATGAAACACTGGCGCTCGAAGCACCGAAGCAACAGTGCCGCGAGCCCAGGAGCGTGGTGGGACATCTGGTGAAGACACCGGGGAGGCTGCCCCATGGTGACCGACCGGTGGGCAGCCAGCAGTGGACGGTGGTGAAGGTGTCTCCAGAAACCCTCCTGTGCACCGCTGTTCTGGCTGGTGGGGTGCGGCGAGTTTCTGGAAGGGGACGAGTGTTTTTGGGGAGCGATTTCACCGGGATCCGAGAGCAGACTGGCACGGGAGCCGGCTGCGGGAGGGACTGGAGCCAACCTTTTGGTGACACAGCCCCCGTGGGGAAACCGGACCCTCTGCCGAGCCGAAGGCATGCGTCAGCTGTTCACAGCTCCTTCCTCCCCCATTTTTCACAGCTTAAGCATTTGGCCGGCACCTCCATCCACTCACACGGCAAGCCCTCTCGCCTTCCGATCCCTTCCCTATTTCCAAAGCAGATTTTTATCACCTTGGAAAAGGGGTTTTAAATCTGTGCGGGTCACCTTGCCTTACCTCCTCCCCCTTCTTAGCCAGGGAAAGGGGCTCCCAGACTCCCGCACCTCCTGTTCTCCCAGTTACCCAGATCTGGGGTGCTCGTTTTCTTAAGGTGTATGCCACTTTCGTTTCGCTTAATTAAAAAGCACTGTTGACACTCTTTCCACATTTCCGCTTAGAAACACCTGCTGCTTTATTTGGGACAACACAAACCGGAGTTCGTTTGGCGGACAGGCTCCCCGCATCGTCAGTTTCGACGGCGGGGCGGCCAGCCCCTGGCGGGCTGCAGCGGACCGAGGTGCGATGGCTGCCGGCCCCTGACGCGGGGCGTACCCCCTCGCCCCTTCCCACACCGAGGCAGCGCCGAGCGCTCCCCCACGACAGCCCGGGGGCTCGTTGCCGCAGCCCGGCTGGGACATGGCCGGTTCAGACACCCACCCCCGCTGCTGCCGCCGCGCTCCCCTCAGCGCCACGGGCTCCCTGAGGGGCCGGTCCCCGTCCCCCCCGCCCCGTTCTAGACGCTTCCGC
>NW_010973104.1:1167913-1247399 GCF_000737465.1 Haliaeetus leucocephalus | reverse complement strand
ACCGCGTCGGTGGGGGTCTTGGGGGGGTGTGTGTGTGTGTAAACCGGCGTCATCGGCCCGTGGGAAGTGAGGCCAAGAGAGAATGCAGGGAATGCTGAAAGTAAACGAACGGAACGCCTGTTTTCATAATAGCAGAATTTTAGTTTTGACAAGTGGACGGTAATAAGGAGATGTGTGTTAGGGCAAATCTTGCCTACTGCACGAGTTCTTAGCTTCTTTTCTCTTATTTAAAAGACTTGAAAGTCACTACCAGTAGTTTGTTGAACACATCTGCCCACGGTACAACTGGCGTGGGGAGCACTGTTGGGGGTGTATGACAAAAGAAATTTTAATGTCTCTTATTACCCTGAAGTGAAGGTAGCTAATCAGAGTCTAATATTGTTACAGGAAAGATTAAACTTTTTTAGAATTTTTGGAACTAATTGTAATATGCTCATTAACTCTCAGTTGTGTCTCATTAGTGGTGAAGCTAAACAAAAAATACTTTAATGAGTCAAAGCACATCTTTAAAGCTCTCCAACTGCTCTAAGTCATTGTCTCGCTGTTCTGTAGAGATCTTAAAGTTATCACCAGTGTATAACAGTTTGTAAAATTTTTTAAAGATGTTAATACAAGGGTTTAAGGCTCTCCTGTTATCCAACACGTAGGTATTCCAATTGGTTTCAGCCCTAGTGAGGGCAATAAAAGGGAAAGAGTATTTTGAAACAGGGCAGTTCTAATTAAAAAAAAAATGCAGGTGATAAAACCCCATCAAAATTATAATTTATCATACTGGATATTTGAAAAGTGCGCACTGTTAAAGTAATAGGTAAAACATTTAAAATAAAAAAGGTTCCATGTAAGTTGTGAAATCTCTTCAAGGACTCATACTTAACTGAGCAGAACTTGTGAACTCGCCAATCTTACTGTGAATTCTCAAAATTTTTTATATTTAGTGGAATGGTTGAGTGTCTGTTTCATGTAGGAAGAGGATCTTCCACTGATTAATCAAGAGTGTATTTTTTCTTCTGGTGGCGTTGATGTGGGTTCAGAGCTAGAAAGTGTCCAGAGAAGGTTGTTTGATGCTTAGGAGTGGCCATAACGAGCTTCGTGATCTAAACAAGATGGCATATGATAGAGGTGTATAAAGCAGTGAATGGTTATAAAGAGGTTAAAGCAAGGTTTGCTTTTCATATTTTGTCATAATAAAAGATCAAGGAGATGTTGAAATGCAATTTAATTTAAATTAAAATTTAGAACAAATGAATATACTTTTACAGAATGAATAATTAAGTGTTTCTCTTTGCCGTGAGGTATATTAGTACAGTTTTTAGCTGGATTTAGGAAAAGGTATTAGTGGTTATCTGATTAATCAGAACACACTTCAGTGTGCCTTTTTTTTTTTTTTCCTAGATAGATAACGGATAAACTTATCCTGTGGACAAATGCTCTGGATCAGAATATGAATACAACTGATGAGATAAAGGGAAAGGTCTGAACACAGTGAGAAAGCCACAAATATGCATTTGTGATGAGGGTGTGTTAGGAGCATGTAGTTTCTCGTAACTGGTCTCCTTTTAGAAATGCAGCTACCCTGCAGTTTGGAATCCGACTCCCAAATTGAATTGGGGCCAGTAACTTTTCCTCTGAATTGCATTCCTGTGTGTGCTTTGGGATGGCTGCGGTTTAATGATACCGGTCTTGTAAGTTTGTCGTTCGTGATCACTGTGATGTTTTGGAAATACAGAGATCACAAAGGTGAGAGAAGCTGTTAAGATTGGGGTGGTCTTGGGAGTAACTGAGGTTTTCTAACATACAAACTTTAGTTTATTGAAATTAAAGTAGAAGATTATTAGTGTGCTGATTAAAATGTACTTGCCTGCTCTTCAAAGTGAAGTTATATTTGAAAACCCAGTGAATCAAGATGTAGCTTACGCTAGTGCAATTTTTTTATGGTAGATTTTGTCCCGTTCCCTGGACAGACCGAGTTATGTCATCGGTCTGTCCCCGTGCTATGTGTTAAAGTTTTGGCTTGCATGGCCATTTCAGTTAAGGTTTTTGTTGTTCATATTCCTTTAAAAATGTTAAGCAGAACTTCTAAAAGCACACAGACCTAAGGTGAAATGGCAACGCAGACAAAGGGAGAGTTGTTAATTTAAAATTTGATCTGATAATTTGAGTTATTTCTTTTCATTTATGCATAGCTTGGGAAAGAAAATACTTTTCTTTGAGTACCTCAATACTTTATCTTCCAGTTTTTACTCTTGTAGGTGTGGTTTCATGAGCAGTTCCAGCCAGTATGAATTCCCACTTGCTGAGTTAAAGCAGTCTTGTCCCCTATCTTTTTCTTTGCTGCTCTGCTCATGCCAATGCTTACGTGGCCATGCAGTGAACTGGATTGGGGAACTGATCATGTTAAAATTAACTCAGCTTTTCCCTTATTCCTGCTCAACCCTGCCCCCCAATAACAAAAAGGAAAAGGGGAAGAGAAATGTTGATTTTTAACTAGGTGAGTATCCTGGTCGTGTTTGCTGTGGGTCTTTGTGAATGGCTTGTGCTGACTCAAGGAAAGGACATGTGAAAACTAGCAGTGGGGAAGGGTGGGACTATGTCTTTCAGCAGCAGTGCCAGTTTATATTGGCTTAAAATAATAGTGAAACTGTACTTAAGTTGCAGGCCTCTGGAATATGACTGGTTATAGCTGTTAAAAACAAGAGGAAAGCAAAGTGTTGATTCCAAGGCCTGTTGCTGAAGCTCATCCCTGTAGATCCTGAGGAACTGACCTGTGCTAAGGACTAAACCCCATCTTTTTATGTATAATCAATATTAAAAAAGGTATATGCTTTGTAACCATTGCAGATGGATGGTATCTCCTAATAAGAAGATAATAGAGATATACGGAAATGCATGCATTTTTGAATGCTGAAAATGTTTAGAATGTAATAGGTTTAATTCCCACCTTTACATAACGTACTGTCCTTTTTGAAATAAAACAACCCAAATGTGCATACAAATTAGTAATGTAGTAGAAGAATCACTGGAGCATAAAACCTAAAACCTTGAGGCTAGTTGTTCTGTGGTTGAATATCGTATGCAACATTCAAATATAGTAAAGTTAGCTATTCATTGTAAACAGGAAGAGGTGAAAAACTGTGATTAAAGCAGTTAATCAAATGTCAGGTACTAAATCTGAACTGATTAAATGTGTGATTAAGTTAGCTAATACATACCTTTTGAACAATTACAAAGTAACGTATGTGTACTAATAAAGTTGCATTTTTGCACTGCAGCAAGTATCATCAGAACTTTAGAACTTTTTATTCATATCCCCCCGCCCTGATTTTGCTTTACTCAGCTCAGTAACTGTAAAACTGTGAGACTTTCTGGAACTTGGAAGCAGCAAGAAAAATGTTAGTAGTCTCTTAAATAGCTCTTTTGCCCTAAAAATGTCATATAGTCAAAACTCAGTTTTCCTCCATGCTTAAATGTTAAATGATGGTAATCTACTTGTGTTTATTGATAATTGTTGATACAACACGTGGTTTTTGGTGAATTTTTTTTTTCCTACCAAAACTTTTTTCTTTCCATGATCCAAGGGATAACCCCAATAAGACAGTGACTGAATTATCAAAGAGGGATGGAACAGATGCTTTATAAAAATAGTAAGAGCCTGCTCTTAGTTTTGAACTTTAGAATTAGTACTAGCAGTTTTTAGGAATAGAAATAATACTTAGCTTCTTTTTGTAATAATTCTTAACTTCTTTTTGTAGCTCGCAGAAGGTGCCATGCTGGACAAGCAGTGCTGGGTGTTATGTGAGGGATGGACTGCATACATACGCCTGTTGCAGCTCTTCCAGCTGCCCCTGGGACATTCTGACTTAAGTCAACTGAAAGGGATTCTACCAAAGTTCCTTAAATTCTGCGTCACACTTGTAAATGTCCATTTCTACTTTGAATCTTACCAGTTTATTGGCTTTAAAAAACAAAACTATGGAATGTGTTGCTGCAAGATGATTATGTGTGGTGCTGGGGGTAGGGAGGAGGATTTTGAATTCACAGCTTTTCACACCGTAATTTGAATATTCCAGTGACAGAGCTGTTTAAACAGACCTTTTTCCCCTGCCGTCTGTTCTCACCCATGTACTGTTCTCTGAATTGTGCCAGCACAATTGTTTTTTGTGGCTGCAAGATGAATAGGATTGGGAAATCAATCTAGAATGAGTATATTGTACTTTTGATAGGATTTTCTAACGCTGTTCTGCTCCCTAGTCTAGTTTACTCTGCAGCTGCACAAGTAGTGGCGTCAAGACAAGAAAGGGGGTATGGAGGACTGGGATTAAATGGTGGAGGAGGTAGCAGATGAGGTAGAACTGCTAAACTGGCTCAGCCATGGAAAGAAATGCCCCTCACGTCATGCCTTCTGTTGTATTTACTGTGCCTGTGCTCTTGTGCCGAGACCAGGAAAGCCAGGCTTCCTGCCTGGGCTGGTTTCTTGGGGATCGGTGAGGGAAGCCATTTCTGGAGCTTGGGAAGCTGGGCAGGACACCGCAGCACCTCTCCTGCTGCAGGTGTGGATGGAAGAGTGTGAGGCCGTGTTCCTGCCTTAGGTTCTCCTTTGCTGCCTGTTTGTATCTGAGTGTAAATGTGTTGTATGGATCAAGAAGTAGGGGAAATGAAGATGGATTAAGTAAGCTTTTTCTTTAGTTCTAAGACTAGTTGGATTTTTTTCATTGTCTATTTTACTCGTTTTGGATACTTTACATAGTTCCATGACAGTAGTAGATTTTTTTCTATTGGAGAATCTCCATACATTGCCCAGTTCTCTTGTCCTATTTAAATTTAGATATTCAAAGAAAACGTAATTGGAGAGAATATATTTCAGTCCCGTGGAAGGATTTGAGTATTGCAATGAGGAGCTTGGATTGGACTTGATTTAGTGAGATCTCGGCATGAGCATGGCAAGTGTTGCAGTGATCCGTTTCACAAGGCAATGGGCTCTGCTGCTTCGTCAGCTGGGCTTGCTCCTGGAGGAGGGGTGCTGTTGAAGCCTGCAGGCCATGAACGTGTGGTTACCTGTGATCAGATGTGTTGGGTTCAGACTTCTTCCACTTGCAAAGTCAAATGGGTACATTTTATTACGTTGTCTTTTAATCCAGCAATGTTGGGGGGTTCTCAGGGACTTAGAGGTTGGAATACTGTCTTGAGTTATTGTGCAGATAATTTCTCATTGTGGGTACCCTTTAGAGGAAGACACTTTCCCCAATACTTTCTTTCCTCCCACCTTTCTTTTTTCAATTGATCGTATTCTTCGTTGACGAAAGGTTATGCCACTCGGCATCTCTTCTGCTTTGTTCTGGAAAGTTCTTTCTGCAGTTTTGACACTTGCTTTAGTAGAGATCTGAAAATTTTTAGAATATGAAAATATTAGGAGTTAAGAGTACTTGTGCTTCAATTAGTTCAGGACCTGCATATTTGAAATAACTTTGTAGCTGCTCATAAGTGGAATCTATAGCATACTGTTGTTTAGTATAGTCAAGAAGTAAATTTTCTATCATGTGTTTCCTAGATTGCAGATTAACATTTTTCAATTCTTGTAAAGCATCTGGTCTTTGTAAGTTTTCAACAGCGTAGTTACCTTTTAGGGTCTGTTGACTAAAAATCATTGTCAGCCTGGAGCCTTGATCTGATTTTTTGCACCGGGACACAGATTACTTAGTTTTACGTGGAAATGTACTTCTTTTGAGTTGGAGAAAATGGAGGAGAAGTGATGCTTTCTTTCATACAAAAAGGCAATGGCCTGAACTCATTCTGAAGTTTAGATACGCTGCTAAACCCTGGCAGGAATTGATGAAGGGCCAAAGTGCAGGTGAAGTAAGGTATGTGGTCATGTCTTTGCAGTTTATCATGTTTGTTATCTTCTCTGTGTTTATGTAAAGAGTAAACTGATGAGATTGAATGAATATTCAGACAGGTTTTGGCTTTCTCATCAGCGAGAACAGCAATTATTTTAGAAACTGACTGAAACGAACTCTCAGGTCTAACTTTGAACAGTGGTGTAACAGCGGATTCTAATGGGCACATAGTAAAATCTTAAGTAACTGCTATTTCCAAAAGCATGCAGTGCTTTAGCAGTGTTTGAAATGGAATGCTCAACATCAGTTATATTATGTTATTAACTTATGTAGTTGTTAGTGATCTGTATAGTGAATATCACCGCACCAGACTAAGAGGAATGTTTGCATTATTTACGTAAATACACTTTGAAGAATCATTCTCCAATTCCCCTTGATTACTTGTCCCTCCAGCAGTTGGGAAGGTTTTGCAGTTGCTTTGTAAATAATGAGAAAGAACTTCAGGTCACTTTACAAAGTTTATAAAACTAACGCAATATGCCAAAGTAATGCAAAGTTTTGATACTAAAAGCAGATTTGAGTTGTGGTGAAGTTCAGGCTGTTTGGCAAACAAAAGGAAGTTGGATAGCAGTTCCTATTAATGCCCAGATGAGACGAAGCATATAGGAATGAAAGAGATTTAAAGACAGTAATAAAAAGTTTTCAAATGTTGGAGTTCCACTTCTGTTCAGAAAACCTGATATTACAAGCCAGTTGTTTCAGTCTCTCATTGTCTAGAAACCTGATTTTTTTTTTTAATGGATTCACTCAGCAGCAGAATCTGTAAGTTTTGATAGTAGCACTACAGAGTGATTGGAAAATAATAAGCTGTAGAGTTCAGTAGCTTCTGTTCCCTATGACAGTTTCTGTTTTCTTGTGCATAGGGGAACATGACCTACTAATGTGACTATTAACTGATAGTGGTCATGCAAGCTGCTTTGTAAAGTGGGGCAGGAAGATGCGAGTTGTAAGTGACGATCTGCCTCCATTAAAATTACATTCCACTTCCCTCACTCAGTGCTTGTCCTCAGAGAATGTTGATGGCAGCAGCGGCTCCTTCTGCAGGCCATAGCAGAGCTTGTGCCAAGCAGCACCGCATATCTATACGTTTGAGTAACACGAGTCCCACTAACAACAGGTTTAACAATTTGGGTATATCTCCCTTTGCTGTGAGGTTCCTTTGTATGTATGTGTGTATATGCTTAACTACTTGGGGTATAACAGGAGTATCTAGAATCTTATGCAGTTATTTTGACTCTTGGTTAGTTTTTGGATTCACCAAGAAATTCCACAGTCCGATCTTGGTGAAGAAATATTTGTCTTCCACTTCAAGTTTATTCTCTCTTCAGTTTAATGTTAGGAGGTCTCCTGGTTTAAAATATTTGAGTATGTTTTTGTTTCTTAGGGGGGAAAAAAGGTGGCTTAGCTTGGAATATGTATTCCTATTAAAGCAGAATTACTGAGGCACTTATAATTACAGTTCCTGCTAGTCTTCCTTGTATCTTGTAAGTAAATGCTCCAGACCCCAGGAACCTGATTTAGGTTAAACTTCTGAATAGAATCAGATGTCCCAGTTGTGCAGGGGGTAAGAGAGGAACAGGGTGAATACTTCTGGAGGCAGCGCCAGCTCTCAGTCACACCATCACTGAGGTTGACAGGGACATCTTGAGATCATCTAATCCAAACCCCCTGCTCAAGCTGCGCCAGCTAGAGCAGTTTGCCTGGGACCATGTCCAGTTGGGTTTTGACTGTCTTCATGGATGGAGACACTACAACCTCTCTGGGCAACCTGTGCCAGTGTTTGGCTTCCTTTGTGGTTAAGATAATTAAGATGGAATTTAATGTGTTTTAATTGGTGCCTGTTGCCTTTTGTCCTGTCACTGGGCACTGCTGAGAAGAGCCTCTCATTCACTCCCATCAGGTATTTCTACACATGGGTAAGACCCCCCTGAGCCTTCTCTTCCCAAGCTGAATAGTCCCAGCTCTCTCAGCTTCTCCTTGGGGGAAAGATGCTCCAGGCCTTTCATCTTCGTGGCCCTAAATGCCTGTCAATTTGTGAGTTCTGAACAGCTTTTACTATTGTTGGGACGTTTGTGAGTTCCCACATCAGAAATTCTCATGTCTAGTGCCGTGTCACAGTCATATTTTTATTGGGGCACTAAGTCAGGTTTTTCCTCTTGAATATAGCAGTTTATTTTCCTGTACACTGAGATTTTGTATCCTATTATCAGTTTTGCTGAGGATATCTAGCAGGTTTAAAACCTACTGCAAGGTGTGAAAGCCATGTTACTCCCTTAAGAAAGGGGGTGACACTTGTTTATCAAGAGCATGTTCCTTTGAAAGTGACTTTCTGGACATTCCTGGAGTTCTGTACTCCAGGCACACTCAGCACGTTAGCAGTTTTAAACTCCTCTCTGCATTTGTTAGTGATAGAGAAAGAACTTCCATCATTTCTTGTAAGTATATTTGTGTGAGTGTGATCAGTGCCTGCCCTTAGCCTGTCTGCAGATTTCATTTGGGAGTAATCTTACTTTGTTTTTTTTTAGGGCATCTGAATTCTAGACAGGGCCATCTGCCTTGCCTTGAAACTTGAACCACACCTGGAATGGAGTTGCTCTTTAATCAGATGGGGAAATAATTTGGTTTCTTATTTTGTGACCTGAAAGGATTCAGCTTAAGCTTCAGTAATTCAGTTATTTGCTGCCAGTTAAGCAAAAAAGGTGCTTTTGGAGGTGTGGTAGCAAGGAAGGGATTAGATTGTTTAGAGTAAATTTAAGTACTCCTTGCCGTGCAGGTATTTCAATCCGTTAATACAATAGCAAAAGAATTCATTTAGGAAGATTACTGCCTTTCTGCATCTGAGCCAAGGAGTCTACAGGCTTTATTTTTACTGAATTCAGCTTTTAGACATAGAGGAAAGACAGCTGAAGTACTCTCAGCATTTAAAACAAACACTTTCTATAGTGGGATACTAGTTACCTGTTGAAGAAACTCTGAGTACAAGGGTTTTTCCCCCCCCTTTAGAAGTCCAGTAAGGAAAGACAACTTAATCAGCTGAAGAGATCTTTAAGTATAACAGCATATGTGTCGTGGTTTAACCCCAGCCAGCAACTAAGCACCACGCAGCTGCTCACTTACTTCCCTCCCCCCCAGTAGGATGGGGGAGAGAATCGGGGCAGAAAAAAAAAAAAGAAGTAAAACTCCTGGGTTGAGGTAAGAACAGTTAAAAGGACAGAAAGGAAGAAACTAGTAATGATAATAACAATAGTAAAATGACAATAATAATAAAAGGATTGGAATATACAAAACAAGTGACGCACAATGCAATTGCTCACCCCTTGCTGACTGATGCCCAGTTAGTTCCTGAGCAGTGATCTGCCCCCCCCAGGCCAACTCCCCCCAGTTTATATACTGGACATGATGTCATCTGGTATGGAATACCTCTGTGGCCAGTTTGGGTCAGCTGTCCTGGCTGTGTCCCCTCCCAACTTCTTGTGCCCCGCTGGCCTTCTTGCCGGCGGGGCACGAGAAGCTGAAAAATCCTTGACTTGGTATAAACACTACTTAGCAACAAGTGAAAACATCAGTGTGTTATCAACATTCTTCTCATACTGAACCCAAAACATAACACTATACCAACTACTGGAAACAAAATTAACTCTATCCCAGTCAAAAACAGGACAATATGACTTTTGAGAAACTGGTCATAGCAGACTATAATGACTCAGTTTATTGGGGAGTGGGGTGGGATAGTCCTAGACAAGGGATGTTGGAATCCTTAAAAGCTTTTGACAGGTACACTTTATCCATCCAGATACGGTCTTTATCTACATGCTTGCCAATTATCCCCATGAACTCTAACCCTCAGTGAACTTATCTTCCGTTATATTGTCTTTCCTTGAATCAATGTCACGCTTTAGCATATACAAGGTGTTGCACAGTTTAACTGTAGGTACAAAACTGAAGAAGATTTGAATGAAGGGGAGAGGAGTACAAAAGCCATGAATGGTATAGCATAGATAAATAGGCCGTGCTTATTTATTATTTTCCTGACTTCAGAGATAAGAGACACCTAATGCAATGTCCAGGCAGCAATTTAAAACAAAAGACAGTTTGGGTTTTTTTGGTTCTTTTTCTTTTTCTTTTTTCTGTACACCATTTAATTACAGAAACAATTGACAGATGTTTTGGGTGGTGACAGGATAAATGGTTTGAGAAGCTGTTAGATTTGTAGATGGTATATCTATTTAGGGAAGCCCATAAACTAGGGAGTTGGTCTGTAGCCGATTGTCAGAGTTTGGACGGTGGTAGAATAGAAATACTCTTTTAAACTTACTGGTTCTTGTAAACCTTTCCCTATAGTTTGCTGCTATCAGAGAAAAGATATGGGCTAATCAATACTTGGTTTGATTTGTTATGACCATCCTTAAGTTTTACATAACTTGGCAGTTCCAGAGCAGTTACACCACTGATTCTTTCATTGCTGTCTCCCTCTGATTCCATTGGGGTTTTAGCTCTGTAGTACAGAAAGGAATCTTTTATCCACATTTTGCCATGAAATGGTTGGCTTAGGTTCCCGCTTGTCTCCTGAGAGTCATGTGTGAACATATTTGGAGAAGAACTTGCTTAATAGTTTGAAAACCTGTTTTTACAAACAACTTGAATCTTTATTTCCTTGAGGAATTCCTTCCAGGTGCAGTGTTTATCACACAGGTTTGCCTGTGGTTGAGGATGCACCTCATTAGTTGCATCTATCTTTATCTGCAGTCTAAGGGAGCCTTGGTGTGTATCAGCAGCACCGCTTGTTAGAAAGAACAAAGGGCTTGTAGATGTAGAGCCTGGGATGGGACTGTAGCACCTTGTGCTTAATGAAAGCTTGCTTTGAACAAAAGCTGTCCATAACACATGCTTCTGCTATGTCATTCAGGCTCACTAAAAGGATTTTATTTATAATCTTCTTTTTCCCTTTCCTCTTTTTTTTCCAATTTCCGGCATGAGTGTGTTCAGAGTAGCTGCTGTTGGTGCTAAATGTGACAAAAAGCTGAGCAGGCAATCTGGGACTCGTGTGCCGTGCTCCGAGATGCCTTGTGACTGTAGGAAATGTGTGTGAGCATCCAGGCTGTCTCTCATTACTTTCAGTGTTTTTTTAACATTGATGCGGTTTTACCTCCTAAGCTGGTATCTTGCAATACCAGAGAGAGAAGTTGGTGAGATACAAGAGTCTTGGGCTCCATTGCTCTCACACAAGTCTCTTTCACCTGATTAGTCAGTTTATTACAAGTTGTGTTACAGATGTCAGGCTTTCTTTCAGCAGAGCTTTCTTTTAGCTGTGCCAAGGAATATTGTTTGTTAAACATTACTTCATGTTTGTTTTTAAAAATTATGTTTATTATCAAACATAGTACTTGAATTATAACTAGAAACCAAAATGATGGTAGGAAGCATAAATATTTCTTAGTTTTGGGGGTGACAAAAGAAAATGCCTTTTAATGTCAGTATCAATAAAATGAATAAAGGGAGGGAGGCAGGAAGATAGTTTGTGGGCTCAAGGTGCTAGACATCATTCTAGGAGTTACTAGGACATGTCAAGTCTCCTGAACATAGCCTCTACACCCAGGTTTATAATAAAATACTGAATCTGAGAGATGGTTGCAATGTATTGAAAGTGTCTGAATACCTGTATGCTTTTATTCTTCAAGGTCAAATATTGTGGTATAGCCTCAAAAGAAAAAAAGCACATATGTTTTTCATTGCTGGTGTTGCATTTCTTGTTCTACAGCAAATGTAAGAGATGGCAAAAATAACCCCATCAGAAAGAACTGCAAACCTGAAAAGGCTGAGAAACATTGTTCTGAGACAATAGTAAATTGAGGGTCAGGTGGACTTCTGTGTGTCTCTGAATTCAGATGGTGCATTGCACCTACAGAACTAGCATAACTGGCTGGAGCACTTGATTACCTCTGTGTTTCCGGTGAACTTTGATTTTGAAACAATAGCAGTGTTTTAAAGTGGTTGATAAATAGCTATTCTTTGGTCATACTGTACTTGGGTTTCTTTGAGCATTTGAGAAATTAAGTCTTTGTAGTGACAGAATGTGAAGATGGGGAGAAAACCCAACTATCCTTAAAATTCAGTTTAGTATAGAATCACAAAGAAATGCCATTGTTATAACAACTGTATATAACACTGTTATATGGCAAAATGAGGTTGTTTGAATTCCTTAATTGAATTTTCATACCTATCATGTTTGGATTCTTTCCAAACATAAGCTTAGCTTGGTTTCCTGCACACTGGAAGACATGGCAACATTGGATTTATTTCTTTTTAAATTCTTAAGGTATTGTGAATGGATTGATTTGTTTGTTTTGTTTTTTTGTTAATTTCTTTTTTCCCCCCCTCCCCTTTCGGGATGTTTATGTGAAAAATGTGCATCTTGAAATACTACTCATCGTATGTGGTAAAGCCTTTCAAATATGTTGCTGAAGGGTTTAACTGTTTAGCGGGGTGGTACCTTGTTGTGTTCATGTACGTGCAGTTCTGTCAGTCCTTAGCTGCTCTGCCTTGTCCATTGTGGTATTCTAGCAGTATCTTTTGAGTTCTTGGGTTTTTGTCTGGAGTTTACAACTGCATAGGATAGACTTTTCAGTAAGTCATTACTGGTCCATTTCTTGAAGTGACAATTACTAAATAATGTTGTTCTCTCTTTCTGAGATGTGTAAAATTGGATGCAAACAAGACACAGGATTTATACTGCCTGTCTACATTTATAAAAGTACTCTTTGAGCTGTGAATGGGGATGACTGAAACACAGCCAGGAAAGCTTTATTTGATATTTGGATGAATGCCATAAATAGAATTCAGCTAACACATGCCTTTGTCAGTTGTTGAAATTCAACTTTAAAAGGATTAATTTCTCAACCCTACCCTGCTGTGCAGAATCCTGAATACTGAGTTTAACAGTTTTCCTGAAGTTTAGTGGGATACTGCAGTAACTGATTTTTGTTCAGTTATGAATTGCTTGCAAAATTACCTTTTTATTACTAGCATTTTTGGTACTAACACTTGTCCTTTAAAAAAAAATGCAAGAAGCAACTTTTAGCTTTCATTTTTATTTTTAAGTACAAGAAATAATGATATTACAGTTGTGATAAAATTTTAATGACTTTGGTGGTTAATATATTACTGATCATCTGCCCTTAAAATACAGGTGGCTGTCTTTCCAGCAAACTCTTCTCCACTAACATACTATAATGTGCATTTCAGTGTTGGAGTAGCAGCATTTGCAGACAGGATTTGGATTTTACAGTGTCCAGTGCTACATCATCAACATGGAGTGCTCAGATCCTCTGCTGATTCTTCAGAGCTGAGCTGCACCACCACAAACTCTTTAATCATAAAGTTTTCTAGTGCAGGCAGAACCGTGGCATCTGCCTTTCCCTATGTGCTCATGAATCGTGTTGATTTAGGGTTTGCTGCTTTTGTCTGAAGCCAGAGGGGACTGGAAGGAAGATTTTCTGTTTGGCTGTGTAAAACATCCTTGTATACACTGCAGTTCCTTTGAAAACCTGCCACTGTTGCTGTAGCAGCAATATCGTTCTGCCAGTATTGACAATAACAGGAGTGCTGGCGGGAAGACTTGCTTCCAGTCTTTTACTGCTTTGCCATCTACAGATACGCTGAATACAGTGTGGTAGATAAAGAGGGAGGGAATAGTACCCTATGGTTTGTTTCACTGTGCTCTATTTCAGAGGTGCTACTGAAATGAAAGCACCAGTACAATTTGTGTCGGGAAGCGTACCAACTGTCTTGCTGACATACCCTCATTTGAGAGCTGTGTGAAAAATAGTGGTCCAATACGTTAACGTGTACAGGAACAGAATGAAGTAGTCTTTATGTATTTTAGGTTACACTGTCAATTTCAACCAAGTCCTATGTTTAATCACATTTATTCTGAGATGTACTCGAAGACATGAAATAAAAGCATTGTTTTAGTAAATGTTACCTAGTGGATTGAGCACTGGACTGCAGCCTGGGTACACGAAATTTGATTGTGTCCTGTTGCTGGTGGGCTGGCTGGGGGGCCTTGCGAGTTATGTTCTTCCTACGGCTCAGTTTCTGCACTTGCAAAAATAGGAGTAATCAGACTAACAACTTTGTAAACTGTTTTAAGGTGTCTGCATCAAGACTATTAGTAATGTATTGTGTCCTTTTGCTCAGTGTCACTAAGTATAGGCTTTTTCTTGCTCTTTGGCTTTTGCCACACAGCTATGCAACAAGCACTTTGCATTCTTTGAACAGCCGCTGCGTTTTATCTATTCTTAGGTATGCTCAAGTAGGGTCTTCCCTTGCTCCGTATGAAACTTAAACCTGTCTTCAGGGCTGTTTGCCTCATTTTTCACTACTGCTAAGCAAGCCTATGTTAAGTCTACTGAAGTTGCCAAGATGTTAAGAAATATGAAGATATGATAGTCTGTAATATATCAAATCCTCTTTGGACAGATACAGAACAAAAGCTGATTTACTCTTTATGTTGTCTCTTCTTTCCATCTTTCAAGTCTTTTTTGTAACTTTATCATATAAAATCTCTGCTGTACCTTAAGCAGAGCTGCCGTTGTCCGCAGTTATTGTGCGCGATTCTCACTTCGGCGAGTGAGAGTTTGGATCTTCCATGGAGTACTCAAAAAAGCCAACCAACTAAAGAAAAAAAGAAAGGAAAAAAACCCCCAAACCCAAAACCCCAATGACAACAAAACCACCACAGTGGAGTAGAAAGTACTTTAGCGGTCACAGATTCTTCTGGCCTGTGCCTACCTCAGTCTGTTTCTCGTCTGTTTTTATGCACTAGGCGCTCTGTCTGTCTTCTAGTTGCCTTTCTCAGACTCTCAAAGCTTCCTCTGTTGAGCTTCTTACTGAGTGCTCGTTATCCTGCTTTGGCTTCTCGTCTGTGCAGTCCCTGTTCCTATGCACTGTGCCAGCCCCCTTATCAGCAACAATTCTTAAAATACACCACTGGCTATATGCAAATTCTGTTTCATCTGCATGAAGGTATATGTGTGTATTCTCATTGTAGCTGTAGTAATGTTTCATCTTGCTAACTCGGAGACAAAAAAGGAATACACTGTCTATATTTTCACTGCAGAATTTACTCCAATGGGTCCTGATGTTACTTCTCCCAGTTTAGCCTAGATAAAGTGAGAGCAGTCACTGTGTCGTGGAATGTGGAGTTTCTGTATTGGTTCCAATACCTGTTATACTTGAGGGTGGGCTAAGGTTTCTGAAATGTATCCTCTGTTCTCTGTGCTGTAATAACCAAACTTGTTCAGTAAATTCTTCTCCTGAGATCTGCAGGAGAACCTGTTTGTCTTTGGTGGATATATGGAGGGAGCTGTGGGGAGCGCTGAGAACTGGAGGGCTCATCAGCTGGCTCTTACAGGTTCTTCCTGACAGGTAAAATAGTTGGCTTCAAAGTATGCCCACACCCAAGCTTTTGTATACAGAAAAATCCATGAGAGTCACATGACACTAACATTTTGCAACAAAGCAAGGCTTTGATTAGATGTTGAGTATTTAGAGCTGATGTAACACTCCATTACCCCCATCATTCTTTAAAAACTCTTTGTGAACTTAAGTATTGTGATAGAATCGGTGGCTTACAACAGACTCAACCACTAAACTATATTGTTTATTGTAGACACTGGACTTCCGAGTAGAACAGAACTTCAAGTTAAACAAACAAACCACAGGGTCTTCTGGCAGATTCGGAGGCCTAGATTTTTCAGGTGTAGAACAGATTTTGGTTTTAGCATCTCTTACCCACAAAAGTTTCTGGATGATACTCAGTTGCATATATAGTTTTATTAAAATGCAGCTACTTTTGGAGCGAGGAGTGACAGTCAGGGCTTTACTTGACATTTGGAACCTTGGTAATACAGGTTTAGCCCAAAACTGTGTCTTAACATGAACTGATCAGCATCATAGAATCTTTATACATGTGTGTATGGGTACTCTGCACCTGAATTTGTATGCTTAGCTGGGTATGTGGTGGAATATGGACACAATTATTTTTTCCTTTATAGAGTTTCTTTAATTTGCTGAGCATGTGTGTTCCACTTTAGTTTTCTCACCTGCCTCACATGTGTGAGTACTTGCAGATTCATGTATTTCTAATTGTTTTTTAATCTTAGTTCCATGCAAACAACTCTCTTTGCCTGTTTGCTTGCTTGTTTTTTTGATCAGCTTAGAGTACATCATTAGAAGAGATTTCTGCTTCGATGCTGCCAGCTGATTAGAAGAGTACACCAAGGTTTTGTCTAATCTCTGGTGTGACTGTCATGTGCTGCAGCAAGGAAATGGCTTTGGAAGAAGCAGCCAAATCTGTATGGGTATTAAAACATGTTGAGGAGTCTGGTATCAGTGGGGATCAAATGGGCAGCCGTTCAGTGCAGGGAGCTTATTAAAAGACAAGGATTAACTTTGCTGTTGTTCATGAGGTCACAGAAGTGGTAAGGGATTTCCAGGATGTACCTACCCTTAAAGGCAAAAAATGCCAGCTGCAAGTGGAAAATGCCCTGTCTTTGCCTCCACTGCAAACAATTTGGCTGTTCACATCATCACCCGTTTACTGATCGTGCTCTCCTGTGTGATTGCCTTTTGAGTGGGAAGGCTGTCATTACCTTTTAGTCTAGTGGTGGGGATAAAAGGGATGCTGCTGAAGAAGCCCTCAGCATTAGAGGGGGTAAAGTCACAGGAACAGATCACTGTGATGGAAGAGACAGACGGGTGGGCTGGGAGAGAGCCGGGGCTGTATTTCAATGACCTCCTCAAGGCTAGGCTTGGGGAACAACCTGGAGAAGTGGCATTGAAGTAGGAGTTGGAGCTGCAGCCAGATTAAGTGATGTCTGACATCTTTGTTGTTAAGTGGAAAACTGTAGCAAAAAGAGGGATTTTCCACATCATGATCAGACATTGATTTAGAGGCTATTATGTGCAGTGGAAGAATGGCTTCAGCTAAAGGCAGAAGCAATACTTCTTTCCTGGGTTCCTCTTTTGTGTTCTTAACTATGTGTTGTCACAAATAACCTGCCAACATTTCCCCACTATTACAAGTTTTACTGGTTATTCTACTGAATTTACATTGATTACTTAAAAAAAAAAAAGGGGGGGGGGCTGAGGGGCAATTATATGCCTAGAAAGCAGAAATGGCTATTTTACTGCATATTGCTTTCTTAGTTCTGTAGCAGGATTCTGTGGACCTGTAGCAGTCTGGAGTAGATGACCTTTTCAGATGATGATATCCATCTCCGTCTACGTTAGTTATGGCCTCATTTGCTAGTAGGTCAGGGCAAAGTTCTCCATCAAGTTTGTAACTTGGCTTCCATGCATGGAAGTTGTGGGTGGCATGGCTTTGCTTCTGGTACAGCATAGCAAAGCGTAAGGAAATCACTGGTATATCTAAAGAGCATTCCATAACATTTAAGTGTTTGGTGGTACTGGCAAAATGAGGATGCCTGCATTCATCATGGATGAGCCTGCTGTTGCTCTTAAACATTGGAAACGTGTATTCTCTGCTGTTTCTGTATCTTCTGTTCTCCCAGTGTCACCAAGTGCTGAGTTACAAGAAGCAGCTTTTTGGTCAACCAGCCAGAAGGATCTCAATTAAATTTGCTGGTAGGCTAAGAAAGCCTCACAAAAGTTTGAGGACAGACAAGATCTTTTATAACATCATGAACCAGTCCTAGCACAGTGCGAGTTAACAAGGCACTAAATTACTAGAAATTGCAGTTCTTAATCTGTATAGCTGAAATTCCTACATAGATGCAACCGAAAAGTAATTCAAGTTTCGTTAAAGATTGGTAGCTGCAGAAAAGTCTTGCAAGTGCTGCATGTGATGGACTACTGGATCCATGTGTACCTGGTTTGCTCCATTACAGCTGAACTGATGATTTACAACTACTTTCATTAGCTATTTTGGGGAAACTACTTCTCTTTCCTCTTCTGCCTTCTGTCCTCTTGAAGTGACAGCATCTATCTCCGTTTCAGGGTTAAACTTGGATTATTTAACAAGTGACCTTTTACTTGAAAGTGGCTTCTGTTCTGACTGTAGGAGGTTAGCTGAAATTCTGAAATGAGAATTCTCCTTTTTCGTTACAACGGAGAGTACTCTCCATGGTGAGAATATGCATGCTTTGGAAAAAGTGGGGCTTTCTTTGCGACATGTCCAAAGCTGCAGTGACTTCTCACAGAACCTTACAGTTGTCTTAGCACTCCCAAACAGGAATCAGTTGTGTTGTGTTCCCTTTGTTTCCATAAGCTTAACTGCTATGTTTCTAAGAATAAAGTTTAAATACAATCACAGTTTCCTAGTTAGTAAGGAGGAATCTAATGTGGCTGGTCACAAGGCATGGTGTGTTTCTGAAAGCTCCTTTGATACTGTGTTGTTGAGAATCGTTTACAAATTTCAGTATAGTATTTTCTGTTGGTGGTGATGGGGGAAGCCTGGAGTACTTAGATTTTGCTGTAAGCCCAGATGCCTGTAATTTAGCTTGGTTAGTCTGTATGTAGAAATCTAAAAACGTGCCTAAGGGGCAACTGTGTGTGTGTGTGCCCTACGGTAAAGTGAGTAAAATAGGAAAAGGAGCAGCACTTAGTAATTTCAGTTTGCCATCACGAGCCACCAGCCTTTTGTACTTCCACTGTAATATCATCAGATCAGCTTCACCCACCGTTTCCTACCTTCTCCGAGTTATTTTGCCTAAATCTTTCTGTGGCCTTTCCTCTCCTTCAAAGATAGAGCTCCTGTCACCAGCAGCTGGGAGTGATACAGATACATGTTGACCCAAGGATATGTTTTTGTGTAGACTGATCATAATGCATCCAGCCCTTTCACAGATGGCTTTTGTTCAGTTCTTTTAATTTAAAATGAACTGATTTTTGGTTGTGTGTAGCAGTTTATACTAGCATCCCTTCTATCAGTGTTGTATATCCTTTTGTGTTCCTTCAGGATTTGTTGCTGCTCTTGCTGTTTTTTTTTTTTTTTTTCCAAAAAAGTGGTGGTGAATACCTTTCACCTGAGAGTCGATGCTGGCTCGGTTCGCGCCGATAGCCAAGTGTACTGGAATGCCTATTGTTTGGCTCGGGTGCGCTGTTTTTGATGTGCTGCAATAACGAGCAAGTCCAGTATCATGTTACTTGATTATTTTTCATTAACATTTCAATTCTGAATGTTTTGTGCAGTGTCAAGCAGTACACTAACAAAATCTTGTCCTCCCCAGATTTAAGATTTTGTGGTGTTGGACATTGACCTAATGTTTGGTGCTGTTCTGGTCAGTAAAGCCACGTGAAATATAATTTTCTGAACTGTCAGTATAACTGGCAGGAAGATCAAAGTTACAAGCAGCTGATCTCAGATGAGAGATTATAGGAGTAGGATAATCGGATAAAGAGCAGTTGAAGAAATTTGACACTTTTTAAAATACTTTTTGCAAATCTGCCTGTCCCTGTGTGTCCTTCAGTAGTAGAATTTGCAAAGCTTGAGCTCATCTAGTTAGTCTAGTTGAGGTATTTTGAGGGAAGATACAAGATGCAGAAGTTTATTATAAATAAGATATCTAATAACTGATTACATGAGTGCATGTGACAGAGGGCAGGTGAAGGTTTGTGGAAATGAGTGTGTGTGACTCTTGGCTGATCATTAGTATTTTGTTTGTGTCTCAATCTTCTTTATATTTCATAATAACAGTAATCCTGAAATGTACATTCCTCTCTTCCTATATGGACAAAGAATATGTGTTTAGGGGAGATGTTGGGTATAAATGGAGCTACTTCTTGCAAAAAAACCCCTAGAAACTTGAGATCAACTAATATATTCATCAAGGGGATTTGAAATCAGCAATAAGTTACAGGACACTGTGCTGTCAGCTGGCTGAAACTTGACTCCTTGATTCAACACAGTGGCTGCTGAAACCAGGAATTCTGTCTATATACTTATTCTTGCTAATTAGGCAAAAATACATAATGATGCTGAATTTTTATTTTTGCCTTCAAATGCAGTACTGCATTTATATAACAGCCTTTTCTTTTTGTGGGTGTTTTCCACATGAATAAATGTAAAATCGTAGCAGAAAACTTCATATACTCAGTATTTGTGTGTGCATGCACACATGTAAAACATGGTGATGGAGGTGAGCTGATCAATAGGGGAGGGAGCTTTAGCTATTTAAATATGCTATCAGGCATGGAGCAAAACTGTATCCTCTGGGGAAGAATTAGTTTCCTTGCAACAACTCTAATCTTTCTGGAATTTGTCAGTTTTTGCTTTAATGCTATTTATAGTGCAGCATATATAAACATTGGCCTGTGTTTAGGTGAAAACACAAAGTTTCATTTGAAGTCTGATTTGTGAAGAGCAGGCTTGTTGCAGCAAGCTTTCTTAAAGGTACCCAAACAATTTTGGATTCTTCAGAGAAGTGTTGAAATGATAGCTCCTAGTAATCCAGTTCACTAAAGAAGTGTTTTAGACTATGAAGCTACATCTGTTCTGAAGAAAAGCCAGGATTTGTTTTTTTCTTAAAGTTTGGATTTGACCTTAAACTTGTGCCATGTGTTCATAGAATCATAGAATGGTTTGGCTTGGGTGGGACCTTTAAAGATCACCTAATTCCAAACCCCCTGCCATGGGCAGGGACACCTTCCACTAGACCAGGTTGCTCAAAGCCCCATCCAACCTGGCCTTGGACACTTCCAGGGATGGAGCATCCACAGCTTCCCTGGGCAACCTGTTCCAGTGCCTCACCGCCCTCACAGTGAAGATCATCTTCCTTACACCCAATCTAAATCTACCCTCTTTCAGTTTAAAGCCATTACCCCTTGTCCTATCACTACACTCCCTGATAAAGAGTCCCTCCCCATCTTTCCTGTAGGCCCCCTTTAAGTACTGGAAGGCCGCTGTGAGGTCTCCCTTCTCTTCTCCAGGCTGAACAACCCCAACTCTCTCAGCCTGTCTTCGCAGGAGAGGTGCTCCAGCCCTCTGATCATCTTCGTGGCTCTCCTCTGGACCCATTCCAACAGGTCCATGTCTTTCCTGTATTGTGTTAATGCCATGGTTTTGATCTCTTTTTCCTCCTTATGTGCTACCCAGCAGACCTCCCATGTTTTCCCTCCCTTCTGTTTGGGACATTCTTAAGTGGTATTTCTCACGCTGCTGGGAGGGGAGGGAAGTTATGGGGAGCCATGAGAGCAGAGGGGAAGATAGGCCTGGAAGAACTGGGGAGGCAGAGGAGGCATTGATGGTGGTCTGGCCTGTGCTGTCTGTTTTGGACCTTCGTGGTGCTGTTTGTTGTCCTCTTCCACCACATCTGTGTTCTCTTGGCTGCACCTCACTGTGACTTCTTCAGCAGCGTTCTCTTCCCTCCTAATAGCTTGCTCTGTCTTCTCATATTTACAGCTGTCAAGGCTAATGTCAGCTTCTTTTCCTAGTGTAGGGTGCATCTTCAATTTTAGGTGTGGTAGCCAAGCATATTGGGATAAAAAATGGGTGTCATGTTTTAGACCATGTTTCAGGTAGTTTGGTATTTTATCAATGAAGCATGAAATTAAAGATTTGCTCTTCATGGTCTTGTGATCTTTGGGAATGTGCTTCAATTCTAATTCTAGCTTTTCCCTCCCTCCCTCTCTTTATTGTATTGTTAGAATTATTCACAAAGATTATAATTGTGCTTGTTAGGATTACTGCTAAAATTATGTGTTCCCTGAGAAAAAAATATGCTGTAGGAGTTTTGGATCTGAGCATCCCTTTTGAAGCAGCAAACTTGACAGAACCTTCATCATGTTTGAGAGTTAAAAAATAAATTTGTTAAACAAAAAACCCCCAAACCAACTACCAACCCAAAGAGAAAAGCTCACTCTTACCTAATAACTTGGCTTTTGGAAATGAGGCTTTGTAATCAGCACCAAATATATTCTGAGTCATGACAGAATTATAATGATGAGCAGCTCTCTCCTCAAAGAGGATTTCTTGAGAGACAACAGAAAGAAATGAAAGTGTATGTATATATATGCAACACAAACCTAAAAATATAAAGTTTTCTCCACTTACATGCACGCACACATGCTGTGTTATGATCCCTCATTTTGGGGCTCATCAATAAACATTTTGCATAACAGAAATACTTGGTGAGTTACTTCCAGTGTCTTAGGTGTAAAAGAATATTCAGCATAAGTAGAGCTGCCTGTCAAGTGACTGCAGCAGCTTTAAATACTGCTACTACTCCTCCAGGGGCAGCAGCCTTCCCAGCTCTGGCACAGTGGAGCGTGTGAGTTTCTTAGGTGGCTCAGTAGGATGAATTTGTTGCAGGGTGCACTTTGAACTAAAATCACTTTTTGTCAACAAAGCTGAATGGGCATAATTTTCTATACGACAGGTTGCGATGGATACCTTGGCTGGTAATTACAGTGCAGCAGCTGCTTCAGTGCTCAACATCTGCCTATGGCTGTTTTTTTGACAGAAGTGAGCTTGGATTTTACTAACCTCCTGCAGGTAGTAGTATCAGTGCCAGCCAGAATAAAGGCTGGTGCTAATTTATGAGGGATTGCTGTCTGGAGCTGTTGCACAAACTGCTGGCTGCAGGGGCAATAATACTTAGAGGCACAGGGATGTCAAGTAGGGAAGTAGTTTCTCACATCGTAATTGTATTTTTCTTCAGCTGGTATTTGTGCTTTTCATTGTTGGGACAAAATCTGAACCTTTCATTCTTCAGTCTCTTGAATTGAGATATTCATCTTGAAGAAAACTTGTAGTTCAGCAGAAAATACACCCACACATATCTTGTGGTTTCCAAACGCCACATTTTATTTGGAGGATTTTTTTGATGTATTGATAGCTATGCCAGCGTCTGAGCTTATGGGAGCCATTCAACATGGAAATAAGTAAAAATTTTCACTGAAAACTGCTTGGGATTTTGTGGTTCACGGAAGCCTTCTCAGAATGGAGCGTGACAAATAAATGTCTGCAAAATAGGCAGCGCTGGCTGTGTTTCTGTGCTGGTAGAATGTGAAGTGGCTTGGGAGCATGAGTTACACTGGCTTGTTTTTAGAAAGGTACAAACACATAGGTTTCGTTCTTTCATATAACTTCCCTGGGCTTTGTACATGAGGACTGAATTCACAGCTTAGGAAAGAAAGAGGAGAACTGAGACTGGAAGTCCCCAATAGCAGTCAGTATAAGTACGTTAACAGGGTTCTTGCTCTAATGCTTCCATGTATTAAAGCAGATCTGAATTTACAATGACACCTGTTGATAAATTGTATTGTCCTTATAGTGCCAGTGCAGAAACTGCCTGACAGTGGCAACATGAAGTAGTAGCTGAGCTTTTTGGTTTCCCAGTTCTGGATCTTACACTGTCTTCCCTGTTGTTAAAGCTGTGAACACAACTGCATAGGGTCTTAAATTCTGTTAGGTCAAACGTGCTCCTTTTTGCAAGCCAGATAATGTACAACCTCTCTACTCTTCTTCAGTGGATGGTCCAGCTAGAACTTGGCTGGTAGATATTTAAATTTTTTTACCCAAGGCAGAGTAGGTTACAGTTGATCTTCCAGCGCCCTGTTTGCTCCTGCTGTTCTAAGAGTGAATACCTGTTGCATCTCTTTCCCATGAATTTAGCACTCGTGATTCACTGGCGGAAGTATATTCAATGCAATTAAAAAAAAAAAAAATAAAAAATTCTCTACTTCCTTTACCTTCCTCAGATGATTTGTTCGCCCCCCCTTTTACTTCCTGCTCTCTCTTCGCTTCTTAAGAAGAACTGTGCCTTGATAACCCCCTTTCTTCCCCCTCATTGGCACAGCAGGCATAGGGAGATGGTATTTGGCTAGTAACAATTTTAAATGCAATTTAGTTTGGGTTTTAATTTTTTAATTGGATTCAAGTCTGTATGCACCTGTAACTTAAGTAAAAATTATAAGATAAAAAATAAAGGCATGATTCGCCTTTTTTAATAAAAGCTAAAATTTAGAGTATGATTAATCTATGTAAGTGCTCATACACACAAAAAGTACACAATAGTCCTGCTTAATAAAGTGTAATATGTTATGATTTGTCATGGTTTAACCCCAGCCAGCAACTAAGCACCATGCAGCTGCTCACTTACTTCCCTCCCACCCAGTAGGATGGGGGAGAGAATTGGGGCAGAAACAAAAAAAAAGAAGTAAAACTCCTGGGTTGAGGTAAGAACAGTTAAAAGGACAGAAAGGAAGAAACTAGTAATGATAATAACAATAGTAAAATGACAATAATAATAAAAGGATTGGAATATACAAAACAAGTGACGCACAATGCAATTGCTCACCCCTTGCTGACTGATGCTCAGTTAGTTCCTGAGCAGTGATCTGCCCCCCCCAGGCCAACTCCCCCAGTTTATGTACTGGGCATGATGTCACCTGGTATGGAATACCTCTGTGGCCAGTTTGGGTCAGCTGTCCTGGCTGTGTCCCCTCCCAACTTCTTGTGCCCCGCTGGCCTTCTTGCCGGCGGGGCACGAGAAGCTGAAAAATCCTTGACTTGGTATAAGCACTACTTAGCAACAAGTGAAAACATCAGTGTGTTATCAGTTCTCATACTGAACCCAAAACATAACACTATACCAACTACTGGAAACAAAATTAACTCTATCCCAGCTGAAACCAGGACATCACTAAAAAAGAACTAACCTTTTTTGGGGGAAAGAAAATGAGAAGCATCACTGTAATCATATCTTTACATAACCAATTTTAAACTGCTCTAATTTATTTTACTTTGAAAGCCAATTTTATGGTGTTGAAAATCACTAGTTCAGAAGAGTGAGAAATCAGACCATAATAGCTGAGGAAAAAGTTAATTTTAGAAGGGAACTCATCTTTGAGGGAAATGCTAATGCAGCTGTTCCTCCTAGTAAAAACAGGAGCAAAAGTATGAAAAAATATCTATGCCTTTTCCCTTTACCTTTTGTACCTTTTAAGATCTTCAGTAAGGATAAGTAATTTTTTTTTTCCCTGCTGATTATTCCAAAGAATAAAACTATGAGTTTATGGTTAGTGAACTTGAGCTGTCTCAAAATATTTTACTTGGACGTTGTCTGAGCATTATGGGTAACTCTTATAGAAAACCTTTGCAGAGATTTCTGCTTGGGATTTGGATTGCAGCCTCTGGTTGCTAATATTTTGATCATCAGCTTAAATTAAAAAAAAAAAAAGTTTATTTGTCACAGTACTGAAAAGTTAGTTCTCCAAAAAGTGGGTGTAACTGAAAAAAATTTAAAAAATCTTGCAGCAGATGGGAAGTTTGACGGGCTGCAGAGCTAACTCACATTACAGCTCACCACCAGTTCCCAGCCGTTGTTGGTAGTTGCTTGTGATTTTGTACATAACAGACAAGTAGTATCCTGTAAACAGCATTAAAGTTTTCTTGGGCTCTTTTTATGCCAGTTAGTGGTGGGAGTATTTGCCCTGTTACCCAGTATGGTAACTGTTCTGGTTTGTGGCATAGCCAGCATTTGCTATGTGTTATATTTTAAATACAATTATATGTTGCTAGGTGTTGTATACCTGTAGATGTCTTGAGTATGCTTCATTTTTTATAGGGCCTAATGCAGTTAAAACTTTTTAGTTAATAACTCAGGGTTTCCTAATTTTTACAGAATTGTTGCACAAAGATATTTTACCTTAGGATCAATTGAGTATAAATGTTGCTTCACGGGGGGAAAAAAACTTTAAAAATGCACATTGAGTTTTCCATATCTGTCTCAGGCACCTAAATAATACATATAAAGGAATTTCATAAAGTTTTGTGGTGTAGAATTGTTGATTCAGCTTATAGCTCTTAACCTAGGTTCCTTATATCTCCAGATCAGGTGTTTGAAATGATGCAGCTTTGGTGTATCTCCTGGAAGAGGTGCATATACGCCTGTGTGCTCATGCCCGAGTGGAGTTGTTATCTCAGAATAACTCAGTGATACATTCTCAGTTGTTGGGTGCAGTGAGAGCTCTTGCTAACTGAACGCAGAGGTAGCCATCTGACTGTAGGCAGTGACTGCTGGGAACTGTCAGCAAGCGTGGAGAAGCAGGTTGAATGTGAGGATGTTGACTTCACTTCTTGTGTCTTGGCTGCTGAAGCCATCAGGTGAGCCATGTATGGTGGCCACAGCTGCTTCACAGTAGAGAAGTCACAAAAAATTTTCTTAGGTGTTCTACTACTGTACAGGATCTGCCACAGTTACATTAAAGAGCTTTACGTGTAAAATGGACTGGCACTGGCCATTCTGTTAGCGGAGACTGCTTTCTCTGGAGCGTCTGCTTGAGTTTACAGGAGAGTTTGAGGCAAAAAGAAATGTTGCAGATAAATGGAAGTAAAGGATCTTGCATAACAAGAATTGGCACTTAGTACATGGGAAGACTTTATAGGATGTTCTGTGGATGACAGTACTATATTAGGCTCTTTTGGAAGTCAGTTGCACAGTTTGAATTCTGAGAACAGGTTTGTCTTTGTTTCTCATGTGATGTGTACATGTTGTCAGCCCCTTCATTCTAAATGAGTACAGTTTCTGTGGAAGTTCATGAATTATTTCTTTGTTTGGACAAGTTTGTGTCCTTTTGTTTCAGTCTTGAGAATGTGTATCTTAATGTTTTCGTGGTTGGTTTGTTTTCTGAAATAACTTTATTCCATGATGTTAAGATCTCCAAGTACTTAATGTAACTTTTTCAAAAGGTTCTGAAAAGGTTGGATTATCATTTGTGTCTTTTAGGCAAAAACATTATTTCTTTTCTCTTACAGAGCATGAATAAATTTTTGATTAAATGCTTTTTGTTCAACAGAATCTGTCTATGACCTTCTCCCAAAGGAGCTGCAGTTACCACCTTCCAGAGAAACATCTGTAGCATCCATGAGCCAAACAAGTGGTGGCGAGGCAGGTTCGCCGCCTCCAGCTGTAGTTGCTGCTGGTAAGCATTCTCATTTATTCAGTTGCTTTGTTAAGGTTTGTAATGTTCTGGCCAACATGAACAGTGCTGGCAAAGTTTTGACTGTAAAAAAGAGCTTGTGGAGAAGTAACAGAGTTCATTCTAGGAGAATTTAGGTAATATAAATTAAACTAAACTGGGTTATCTAAATTATCAGGTGTTCTATGTTAATGATTGCTGTATTTCATATCTATAACTTCATAAGAACCAAGTTACCTGTTTTGCTATTCTGTTACTACACGGCACAGGCCCGTTAACTCCTAGAATGTACTCTGTCTTCAGAGGTGATAAATACCAATTTGGAACGAAGGCAGAATGCTGACCGACTGAAACAGCGAATTCTAGCTAGGATAAAAAATGAAATGGGAGATTACATTTTGGGCCATGAAGCTTCTACCAAACTGTAAGGAAGAAGAAAAATCATGTTTTCCTTTAAGAGGTCTTAGGAAGCTTAGTATTTAAACCCCATTCACACATAGCTCTCTATTGTAATGTATTATGAAATTCTCAAATACATGAGAATGTAATAGATGTCAGGATGGCACTTTTATAAACAGATAATTTTAAATTAGTTATTTTTCTAATTGACAGCATATAAAAATGAGGCATGACCTTTTAATCTTTGTCTTTATCTTAACTCCCAGCCGTGTTTTAGACTTCAGTCTAAAGACTCTGTCATTGATCTTCATTAAACATAAACTGAGGATTTAAGGACAAAGTTCTGATTTGTGAGGTTAGCCTTAGTGCTGGTTTGCATCTGGAATTCTTGTCAGTAACTTGTATACATTAGTAAACATCTGTGCTATGAAGAAAAAAAAATGATCATTACACTTATGATAGATGCATCTTTCTTCACTGGGTGTTGGGGTTTTTTTTTTTTTTGCATAATTTGATCCCCATATTTCTTACAAGGTCATGTTCCACTTCCCTAATTGGCCTTAAATTGTTGCTTGAGAAAAATGTATATATTTAAGGTGAGGATTCAGATAGCTGCATTATTCTTTTTTCTCTCTATGAGTTCATATGCATTAAATGTTTGTGTGAGAATGTTTCCCAGATTTGCCTGGTACAGGAATCTTTATCAGAAACTGAAGTGATTGTAGACTTGTCAGAGAAACTTTACAGCACTGCTCACCATTCATGTTTTGCCAGACCTCTTCTGAGAGAACCTGTGGATTTAACTGTGCACAGTGGAACTTCGGTCATTCAAAGAATTTGATGTTTTTATTTATTATATTGGAAGGATTTGATATTTTTATATCACTTATTCAAAAAATAATTTGGGCGTATATTTCTAAAATCAAGATACTTAATCAGTTTGATTCAAAGACATAGCAGCAACCAAATCCTGTAGAAACATGTGTCTTAAAAACAAGCGAACAAAAGAAATCCCACAAACCCTGTTACACTCTAAATCCACAGATAGACATGAACTGCTAATTAATTCTGTATCTAACAGAAAAGACTTAAAAAACTTGAATGGAACTAAATGTCTGTTACCTCCAGGTATTTAGTGTCTGCTAACAGCCAGTCCAGTTCCTTTTAAAAAAAACCTAAGAATCTGTTAGCTGTGTTTGGGTTAAACTGCAGCACAATTTTCTTGAATGAAAAACTTCAAAAAATAGTGTTGAGATTTTTTTGTTAACACTGAAACGAGACTTACTCATTCAGTTAAGAACGCTTTTGAGTGTCAGAGATGACGTAGTTTCACAAAGACTTTTTGCTGATACCGCTGCTGAAAGAAGAGCTTTTCATGTGTGTGCTGCAGAGTGCATTGGGTCAAGGACCTGCTGCTCCAGGTTAGACTTGGCTCTGATGGGTTCACTGCAGGTCTGCAGAAATGCTTGTGGTGGCACAAGGAAAGGAGTAATGTGGCGAGGAAGGAGCGTTCAGAAAAGGTGGAGCTAGCTTCTCTCAATGGCTGTCAGTTTGTGCTGGTTTAAATTGTTTACTGAACTGTGGCTTTGGAGACCTTCCATCAGTGTTGTGATAAGACAGTTAAGTTTCTGGGTGCTGTTAAAATCAGGATCAGAAGTATTAAGCACAAGCAACTACTGTTCTCCAGGTTGTTAAATATTGTGTTTAAAAAAACCTAACCAACCAGACAAAAAAACCCCAAACGGAGCAAAGACTGGTTTTGTTTTCATCACTTATGTCAGTGTCCACTAGAGTGAGGGCAAGAACAATTGAGTCTTGGTCTTCTGTAAATACATGATTGTGATGATCAGGATCATTCAACGGTGAGTTGTGCTGTGTACACATGCAAGGAGAGGTGAGCTCCCAGTCCAAATGATGTAGCTGGTGCAGTTAAGGGGAGTGGGTGCCTAACTTCCGTAGGTGTCTGGGAAGGTGCAACCTCAGCATTTTGGCCAATGAATGGTGTCACATAGATAGTTTTATTGTAGCATCTTAGTGGGGTTTTTGTTTGGTTTTGGTTTTTTTCCACTCCACCACCACATCCTTGAAAGAAAATATATGCATCCTAGATAAATGTTTACCTGCAAAACAGGTCCATAGGCTGTGTTCCAAAACTAGACAGACAGAGCAGAAAGCTGAACAGTCCATGCTCCTCCTCCCTCTCATGTTGGGAGATAAGATACATATATGTAAGAGATATATTATAACCCAAGGGTGGACAGGTGCTTGGGTATTTCTGGTAGGTCTGAGGCAAGGCTTTTTTTTCTCTTTAAAGCTGGGGACAAACTCTTAGGAACAGAGGAAGGAACATCAGTGTCTACAAAAGTTGTAGGTGGGAGAGGTCAATTTGCTCTTTGCAGTGGATCTCAGTGGATTGTTTTATAGTCATAGTCCCCCCCTCCCACAAATTCCTGCTGTGCTGTGGCTGATTAGGATTCCTCCTCTAAGCTGTCTTGAACGCAGCACTTCCGAACTGATGCTGGTACCCTCAGCACATGGCTACCTTGGAGTGGGAGTGTTCTCCGGTGTTCTCAGTTGACTTCCAGAATCGCGGGAGTGCTTTTGCTTTTCACTGAGGTTAGCTGCGTGTTTCTTCTGCACCCAAGTCTCTCCACTTTCTCAAGAGAATAGGATACAAGTGTTTTGGCTGCATTCTTGCTGTAGCTGTACCATGTTTCTAGATAAAAGGGTGTATCACCTTTTACTATTTTCTTTGTTTTAGGATTGTTACAGTGTCTTTGAAAAGTTGCTACCACATTTTCAAGCCCTGTCACCTTGCCTGTGTAGTAATGAGAAGTCTGGCTGGGCTGGGCTCTGATTTCTTAACAGAAAAAATAAGAGGAAAATCAGCCTGGGCTTTGTGCATGTCTATATGCTTATACAGGAAAACATAAGTACGTATTTTACATTTATATTTGAAAAGACCGAGACTGACTATTCATTTGCATGTATCAAGTCCTTAATAGCAGACTATAGGCACATTTTCAGGGAGCTGATGCTGTACAGATGATAGCGTGAGGAGGAAGGATGACTTCAAGTGGGTGTTCCTGTATCTGAAATCTTTCCCTTGTTTTGTGTAAGAGTCTCTCTCTCTCTCTCTTTAATTTTTATGTCAGCTTTCACTTGCTCTAAAACCTCACTTTTTTGGGAAATGATAGTTCAGTCTCCATAGTGTTGTAGGTAATCTCATTTACTCTTGTTTTTAAAAGGAAGGGCTAATTTGAAATGCTGCTAGCACACTGTATGTAGAAGTCAATTGCAGATATGATTACTCTTGATAATGAGAGGATTATGTTACAGGGAATGATCTGAAGTGGTGTGAGTTTTTTACTACTCCTGTAGTAATTAACACAGTTTGTTCTCTGTTTCCCAAAACACAGAGTAAGGTAGTATCTGGCTGATAGTCAACTTAACTTGAGGGTTTTCTGTCAGTCACTTTGCTGTGGGGTTTTCTTCCATATAGATCACATTATAGGTGAGAAATATATGTTGCTGCAGTTAACTTATCTGGTTTTTTTGGAGGAGCAGGATGGGCTGTTCTTAGCAGTGATGACCTTGCGGGGCAGACTTCTAGTTCTTCCATTTGGAAATTTGTTTTGTGATTTACAGAACAGTTTTAAGAGTATTAAAATGGAATGTTGCTGATTGGATTTTCATTAATTTGTTAATAAATGTGTATCTCATTCATTAATCCAGACAAAAGAGGTATTACCCACTCTCTGAATATCAAACAGGCAAGTATAATTTAATAGAACTCTAGGATTTTGAGCTGTGATGTTCACAACCTAAGCTGCTATCTCAAGCTTCTAATTCTGTTATTCTTCTGGAAAGCAGAAGGGAGGAAAAGGATCTGGTTTTACCACTAGAAACTATTCTCTGTGCTTGCTATTTGAATTACAAGTGTCTTTGTTCAGGGGACAGGAAAAGGAGGATTTTGCCTTGTGCAGTACCATAAACACATTAAATATGAATCATCTTCTTGACTCTTGAAATGCATGGAGGGTGTCATGCTAAGAAATGTCTTTGTAAGCTGTGTCTGGAGATTTCTTATATGAAATAAATGTGCCTGAAGCTTTAATAATGCCTTCTACACAGTATTTCTAAGCTCCAGTTGCAAGGAGGGATGCTTGATTCTTTTCAGTTGGTTCTTAAAGGTTGACCAGTTTTTTTCACGTTGGTCGAGACACATTGAACAAGTGCTTCAGATGCTTAAAATTCACACTGCTAATTTAAGTCCTTTGTCACAGATGTCTTTCTAGTTGGTAGTTTAACACCTTATTCTTGTCTTTTGGGCATGGTTCAGGAGTATTTGTGACCATGTACTTAAAACAAGTGTTGCATTTTCATCTTTCATCTCCAGTAACAGGAATGCTCAAACCTTCTGAACCCCAGTGAAGAATACTGTTACAGAAACTTGCTTCTCTGCTTATCATCTGTTTGTTCTTTCTGTAGCAGATCTTGGAATGAGCTTCTTCAGCTTGTTGATGATCTCTTAAGCTGCTTTCCATTTTCCACAGCAGCAAATATATATCTTTCCATATTTTTTTTTTTTATTGCTCCCCAGGACAGTATTTCCTGCATCGTTTCCATTCTGACAGTTTCTAGTTCTTATCTCAGATTGAATTCTCCATAGAGTGGTATTCTTGCTGTAACAAAAGGGGAACATTTTATGCCACTGAAATGTATTTACTGATCTCTTTTTGCATTCTTCATATTTGGATACAATTAATCTGTGATGCATTGAATTTTTCTGGCTCCTGAACATCTATGATTGTATCCTGGGAAAATATTTGGTAAACGATGAAGCTTTACCTTTTTGTGGTTGTGTCAATTTTGTGCTCCTTTTTTAATTAAAGGGACAGACTGCTTGTCCCAAACAGGCATAATTGGCTTTTTTGATCAGAGTTGTTATTGAAATGCTTGCCGTAAGCATTTATGGTCATTTTAATTATGAAAATAAGGCTTTGCTTCTCAAATGCTACTCTAGAGAACTGGAAAAAAACACTTGCATCATCTATGGGGTAGAGACCAGGTGCTGACAGGTATGGGTCATGTTTTCTATTGCCAAGATAAGGCTTTTTCATCATTCTCAAGCTAAAGATTCTAATAAAGCCTCAAAATGGAGATGTGTGGAGTCTTGTTTTGGTTTTGTTTTGTTTTTTTCTGAATAGCTAGAGTCAGGCTTCTTAATTTTTATTTTTAATGAAAATATTTTGTCAATTTATCATCCTTCCTGGTGTCATTAGTCAGTTTTTCCTGTTGATACAGAAATAATTACCAGAGATTTCAAAGGGCATATCAGTGCTGCTACTAATTCTATTATCCTGGGCTTATAACTACATGTTGTAAACAAATTATCAGAAAAAAAAGATTTTTCTTTGTAGTTGGTCTCCAATGCCTGTAAAAACTTCCATTTCTTTGTAGGCTTTTCCTTTCCTATTCCAACCGCCCTCCCAGTTGGAAATGCCTTCCTGTAATTTCCTAGGAGGATGTCTTCCAGGGATTTCTGTCTGCAGTGTGCTTGTTTCGGTCATGCGTCAAGTACTTCTTACAGAATTAATTTAAACCAGGTCCTAATGCTCTTTAAAAATGCATCTTCCTGGTGCTGTATATTAATACAGTGCCCTGGCAACTCTGGCTTGTTAGCACTAGCCTATATGTGAACAAGTTTATTACTTCTGGCAATAGTGTGTGCTATGGTGGAGCTAATTGCATTAGTCTGGGAGAGGCTGGCTGTGATTAGGTATGGCTCAGGGGTGGTGGAGAGGTTCCTTCATCATTCAGAACCCTCTGCTGGTGAGAAGTCATTGCTGGGAAACATGAAAGATAAAGATTGCTCTTACTGTTTCCATTTTATGGAAACTTTAGACAACACGTTCTCTGCAAATTCAATTAAAAATTGTAGTTGTGTGGGATTGAATGTGCATTGAGTGCATACCTGCTCCTCTGCATGGAGCAGAGCTTCCTTATAATTACCTATAAAGGATTGTATAGATGTACTCTAGATCATCTCTTTTTTTTTCTAAATTAAGTTTATTTTCAGTCTTCCTGAATCTCATATATTTTCCAGAACTGCTCAAACACCAGCTGTTTTATCATTCTGAGAGATTTTTTTATGGCAAATTCTTGCATTAAGTGGCTCCTATTCTTACATCAAAAAGGCTTGAGAATTACTTTGTGGCAAGAGAATTCCCTGTTCCTTAGCAAATAATGAAAAACTAAGCCAGTGAAGGGCAAAAAGAGAACAGTCTTATTGTACTATTGTTCAGGCACCTCCTTGCAGTAGCAGCATCAAAGGCTTCATGAAGGCCAAGAGGAGTTCTTGATTTCTTAGGAAAAAAACCAACTGTGTATCTGAAGAACAAAACCGTCTGTTCCTTAAACGGAAGTGTTGTTCTGTTAGATCATTGTACAGTCACTCTTTTAGGGTAGTGGGCTGTGGAGGGAGCTGAGGAGATGACAGGTAGAGCTTGAAGAGAGCAGCTAAGGGTGCTAGAGTTCTGACTTGCTTGTACGCAGCTGGTTATCGCTCTGAGTGGGGAGGATCTAAGATACGTGGAATTGGGGTGTGCGAGCCACTAACAAAAGTTCTACTCAGATACCTAAACTTGAGTGTTAATTTAATAACAGATGTCATTTATAACAAAAAAAGATTGATTGATGTATTTACCCAAAGTATAATACACTGCTTGGTTCAGCATGTGAATTTAAGGGGAATTTACACTGTTGGGCTTAATGTAAATTAAATTAACCTACCTATCTTGAATCTGAGTGTTTTTAATAACTGGTGAATTGGATTGCTTTATTATATTTGCTGGGATGCTAGTTTTTTTCTCTATTAATACACTTAACTTGCATTCTAGCTTCGCCATTCAGAGACAGGCATCGAGTGGTGGGTTGTGTGACAATGTCTGTCAATAGTGAAGACAAATAGTGCCAGAGACACTTAACCCATCCAATCTCACCCAGGGTATAGGTCGGTCTTGTTTTCAGACTTCTTCATAAGTCTCTTCTTTCTTTCTTTTTTTTTTGTTTTGTTTTATTTCTAAATAGTGGATTGATACTGATTTGAAACTAAACTTTTTGGAAAAGTTTTTGACATTACATCAGTAATACAAGAAGAAGAAAAGTAGAAACCCAGGTTTGGCATGTGAGGTGTTGAAAGCAGGTTTGCAGCCACTTTGTAAGTTCTGTTTTTTACCTTCAAAACCTTTTGGCAACACAAGGGTTGATGCTGGAAATTTTGCACATAGTATCCTTCTGGTTTTACACTGAAATTGTTCTTCTGTGTGCAGTGGTTCAAATAAATCAATTAACATACAAAACTCTTACCAAGAACATGACATGTTAGATAAATTAACGAATTTAATAAATGGGTATACTTCATATATTAAGCTTATACACCACCTAAACCTCACCCTGTGTAGTGAGTTTTCATTTTTGACAATTAATTGTATTCTGAAGATAGCATAGGAGATTGCATGGGATGCAGGCTAGGTTCTGAGAAAAAGACGGGTTCTCTGATGGCTTTTGCTAGTCCTGGCTGTTCATGCACAGGTGGCTGAAAAACCTGTGAAAACAAAAATATCTCCAATTTATTTGCATTTGCAATCTTAAGCTTTCCAGTCTGGGAAGTGACTTACTTAGCACTTCAGCTGCAATTAAAAAAAAAAAAAAAAAAAGACATCAGGATGCTGTTTGTTTCTTTTTGAGGACTTGGTAATCCTTGTTGTATTTAAGGATCTCTTTGGAAAGAATGAACAAGGATTTCAGGATTGGCTCCACGTAAGTGTTACCTAAAGACAAGACTCCCTCAGTGCCAAGTAGTGATTTTTTTTTTTTCTTTCTCCTGCCTTTCAGACTTTTTTTTAGAGGCTGAATGCCTTGTTTCACTTCACGAGATAATAGGATATAGAAATATATGTCATTGCCTTAGTTGATAACTCAGGAGGTAATAAATTTTCTTTGTACAATGCTTTATGTTATTGAAAAGAAAAAGACTGCACTGATTTGCTCATGGGGATGCTCTTTGCTGCGTGTTCCCTTAGTCTCTGATATTATATTAGCCTGTGATTTTTAGCAGCATGCATTTGTGCCACATGCGTGTTGCATCCCTTCTTCCACTGCCTGCTTTTTGGCTGCTTTTTGTTTTCAGAAAGAACCTGAATTATTCAGTCTCTTGGTTGTGAATGTAATTCTGTTCACTGCCTGGAAGTGAGGTAAATGTTTGGGAGTGGTAGGCACCTTTTTAGACTTTCTGGGAAGTAAAAGTAAAAATGACTGGTATCGTGAACAAATGGAATTTCTTTGAAATTTAGTCTTCCTAGGAGTAGTGCAGAGTAATTGGTTATCTTTATTTGCATTCTGAACTCCAGCACTAACCACATAGTTTGTTAGTTCTTGGTTATTTTCTATCTTTCATTTACATGTTACAGAATTGCTTGTTACTGATGTGTAAATTACGATGTCCAAAAGAGAACCAGGACTTCCTTATGCTGAACTGTTTGATACCATTCTGCCTCTCTTAGAGGAAAAAAAAGCTTGTAGGACAGGCAACAAATTCTGAATTACTTATTTCAACTACCTTACATGTCGCAGTGATGGCAATGAATAGATTCAGGAGGTTTAGTTTCAACAGTGATCAAAGTTGCTCTAATGCAGAAATAGTTTTCTTTTCTCTTTCATTTTTTTTAATTAAGAAAAAGGAAAAAAAAACCCCACCTTGTGATGCTGGTGCACGTTTCATTTATAATACTGTGGCTGCATACTTGCCATAATATGCACTTGGCTTCTATTCAGTGTTGTTGCTCTGAAAGCAATTTTTATTTTGAGGCTGTGTTAAAATATATTCAGTCTTATATTTCAAAATGTGCATACTTATTTAAACTATATATTTGTCACTGCAAGCACTGTTAAATTGCAAATGAAAGAGCCACCTGTAACAATTCCCATTAATATGTGTCTAAAGAAAGTAACCTCAAATAAAAAAAAAATGCTTAAACTGGGAAAGGTGTGTGTATGTTTCCACTCTAACTTGACAGACCAGCAACCAGGTACACCCCTCCCACTGAATGTCCACTGGTTATATTTTGTTTATTATCTGCATGTTGGGGAAAACGTCATTCCTCAAGCCCAGGAAATGCAAAATGCTCTCACCTTTTAAAGCAATACCAGTCAAGTTTGAGTTCCTGAAACTTTAGAATAAACTTATTATTTCAAAATGCAGCATATTCAACCAAGAGATCTCCTTTGGGTATCAGATAATGTGTTGTCACAAGCTTTAGAATAAATTGATAAAACAAAATGGGAGCCATGTAAAACATACAGTGGTTTATTCATTATAGTAACTTTGTGAATTCTTATTTGATTGACCCTACTTGTTTGTTTATTAGTTCAATGGAAGAAGAGTTGGCTAAAGGCCTGCAGACTCTGTGAGAAAACATAAATTTTACTATGTTTCTTAGTATTTGCATAACTTAAAATGTTACTAAAGCAATTACTAATTTATCCCCCTAAAATAGATTTTAAATTTGTGCATTTGATTGTTCTAATATAGCCAGTTGATTTCATTGGCTGCAATATTTGTCACACTTTCTTACATATTTTTAACTATTATAATGGAGAAGATGCTGGCCTGTACATGCTCTAAAACACTTGCATGTTTATGGATGGTAATGGCATTCATTTGGGAATATATAAGGCTAAAGAGAAAGGTTTTCTTGCCATTACTATTTAGCTTGATATTGTTTTGATAATCTAAACTTACTGTTACACAGGGGCGTCTCTGGTAAATGGAGGCAAGTATAGCAAATTTATAATGGACAGTGTTTCTTTCCTTTTTAAATGTATAAAGGAAAAACATATGCACATGTTCATACACATACATGCTTTTTAACTTCTAGGAAAAGAAACTGGAGGAGAAATTGTTTTGGATAGCAATAATGATAGCAACTTAAATATTGCAGAATGCTGCAACCTAAAATAATGATACCATTAGCAGCTCTTTTAGCTTTATACTGAAAAGTATTCTGGTTAGTGATTTATTTATTTATTTTTTCTTAGGAAAGTGAAGGAAAAGTACAATTGTTGCATTTCTGGACAGGGTATGCATTGAACCATTTGATAAGCAGGGATACGATCAGTGTTTGGCATATCTGTTCTAATGCAGACCTGTGTATGGATTGTCACTTTAAGTTTTTCTTCTAGGTCTTTTAAAAGACCTTTCTAAAACATTCCTAGAATTTGCTGCAAAAAGATAGATCTTTGGTATTAATCTATTGGAGGAGAAGTCTTCCAATTCTAGAGCCCTGCTACCTGGTTCAATGTACGTAATTATTTATTTGTCAAAGTCTTTGTCACGCACAGGCAAACAAGAGACGTGCATACACTGCGTTGTACTATGCATGATACTCAGTTTCATCCATTAAAAGAAGAATTCATTTTAAATGGGGGAAATATTGCTGTTCAGTAATCCAGATCTGCAGCATTACTGCTGTGTGCTCCATGTATTCTGTTTGCAAATACTTGCATGCAGCATATATGCTGTATGCATGCTGCATATTTCTTTGAGTGTATAAATGATGAATGGAAACTAATTCTATTTTAACAAACCATAGTATTCATCCCAAATAGCAACGATCTTTCTCAACTCAAAGTGGCTGCAAATCAGCTCCTAAATATTGTCACTGAAATTAATACCTAGATTTAATGGTTCTTGCCAATCCTATAAATGTTTTTGAAAAAAGCATTGCATTAATGCATGATGTAGAAAGGATAAACTTGCCTTTAAATTGGAATGCAGTTCAAAGTGACTGAATTCTCCAATTTCAGCCACTATATTTGCCAAAGAACAAACTGGGAAATGGAACTGGTATCATTCATCTGTTCCTGATTTACTGGGAGGTTCGGGGAAGGGACTTCCGACGAAGATAAAAGCAGAATAGTCTATTGATAAAGTGTAATGACCACTAAATTTTACAATCTGAAGTAGTGTATGTTTACTTTTAAATTCATTTAGCACAGAAAAGCTGTAAGAAACAGTAACGGTTTAAAAATTCATCATCAGTCATTGATACCCCTGACAATTAGAAGCAGGCTGATTTATAGGAAGGTTTGCTAAGTTTTGCTTTAGTTAAATGTATTGTCATGCTGAACATACTTTATTCTGTTACTTTTAAATGGCTTAAACTGGATAAAACAGTTCAACTATCTCTAAACCTTTTAGACCTGAGAAACTAATATATTTTGGATTTAAAAAAAATTCCAAACAACAAAAAGGAAAACATCATGTTCCTCTTAATAGGTATTACCTCTATGACACCAGTAACTAGCTGAACAAACATACTGTAAAATTACGTACGTATGTATGTACAATTTGTTTCTCAAATTAGATTATTTTTGTGGTTCCGGTTTATTGTCTAAGCTGTGGTCAGCAGTGCAGAAATACAGGAAATCTCCCCCCTAGGAAGCTTAAATCTGAATATAAAATTCAGTTAGTTATTCCTCAGTGAGCTACAGCTAATTTAAATAAATAAA
This sequence comes from Haliaeetus leucocephalus, assembly GCF_000737465.1. Lineage (NCBI taxonomy): Eukaryota > Metazoa > Chordata > Aves > Accipitriformes > Accipitridae > Haliaeetus > Haliaeetus leucocephalus. Next base: position 1,208,592 of record NW_010973104.1, on the reverse strand, counting down.
TACCTATGTTTGTCCATACTGCTTCCTGTGAAATGTTTTAGCCTATGTTTTCAGCTGATTTGTCCATAATTCCGTAGTGGAAATGATTGTGGTGTTCTCCAGAAATCTTCAGGGTTTTGTTTGAAGCGTTTTGCTGTCCTCTCATGTTTCTAAAACAGATTGATCTGTGTCACCTCCGGAGAAGTCACAATCACATTGTTTAAAATATCCCGCTTAATGTGAATTTTTCAGATACCTGTCCCAAGCTGTCCCTGTATGCATAAGGGACTCGGCTAATAAAGTCTGAGAGAAATCAGTCTCGTTGACTGAAAGAGTCAAATTACAGAAATTTCATGTCTCCTTGTATCAGCATGTCACCAATACAGGTATTTCATCCCTGTTTTGAACCTTCAAAATAAACAGCTATGTCATACTGACTGATACCAGTTCCATTTTGCCTACCAACTCAGTTGATTTTATATTTTATTTCTCATTTATGATGGAATAATCAGCAGCTCTTTTTCTCATTTATTTTCTCATATTTTTATTCCAGGATTTGCCTCTGAAGCAGGGAGTGTCTGCATTAAAAATGACCTGTAGTTCTCTGCTTCATAGGTTAGAAACTTATTTTAATATTTTGTGGCTAAGCACAGTCCCGTCTTTTTCAAAAATAAAAATTTCCAACAATAAATGGTTTAATTGGCATTGAATATGGATTATAAGCATTTTGCATTGGGGCTTCCATTATTTTAGATGAAATGGCTTCTACACAAATAATTAGTCCAGCTGAGGCAATGAAAGCTATGTTTACTTGCAGCCATTTTTATGAATTAACATTAAGTTTTAAAAAAGTTGATTACAGTGGATCATACTAAGTCTTATTTGGACATTTCCAAAGTACTGTATTGGTTAGGCTGTATTGCTTTAAGCATTTACATTCTAAAACTTACCAAATTCCAAATATTTGTTGGGGGAAATAAATCGGTTCATAAATCACTTTATTTCAATGGGACTGCTATAGCCAGCACACACAGAACCGTGTATCTTGTATTTACTTCTGAATTATACACCGCAGATGCTTCTTCAGCTCCTTCCTCTTCCTCCATGGGCGGTGCTTGCAGCTCCTTTACCACCTCTTCCAGTCCTACCATTTACTCTACCTCAGTCACCGACAGCAAGGCTATGCAAGTGGAGAGCTGCTCCTCAGCCGTGGGGGTAAGTACCCGAGGGGTAAGTGAAAAGCAGTTAACCAGTAACACAGTCCAGCAGCAGCAGTCAACGCCGAAGAGACACACAGTCCTGTACATCTCGCCACCACCTGAGGACTTGCTGGACAACAGTCGGATGTCCTGCCAGGATGAGGGCTGTGGATTGGAGTCAGAACAGAGCTGCAGTATGTGGATGGAGGATTCACCCTCCAACTTCAGTAACATGAGTACCAGTTCCTACAATGATAACACTGAGGTGCCACGTAAATCACGCAAACGAAATCCAAAGCAGAGGCCAGGGATCAAACGTCGAGATTGCGAAGAGTCCAACATGGATATATTTGATGCCGACAGTGCCAAAGCGCCTCACTATGTCCTTTCTCAGCTCAGCACGGACAGCAAAGGCAACTCAAAAGCAGGAAATGGGTTGGTATCTGTTTGATTTTTGTTTTTTTTTTTGTTTTGTTTTTTAAAAAGTTCTATCACCATATGTAAAACCAAACTAATAAAACTCCCCCCATGCCCCGTCAAGTGTTCTGCTCAGGTTCTCACATAAATCCCTTCTCTACTCTTCCCTTTTGTGTCCTAGCCCATGATAAGGTCTCATTAGACTTGTTAATCTTTATTTAGAAGATAAAGGTAAACTTTCCTGAAACAATTGGATGCAGCACTGATGAGCTCACCTGTATTATTGTTTAAGTGAAATTCCTAAAAGATTGCACAATTCCATTTATAAAATGGCAATGAAGATGTTACTGTATTTAAAAAGAAAGGCAGAATTGGACTGGACGCACTCTAAATCTTAATTTTTTTTGCAGGATTTTATGTGAGGATTTCAGTCTGTACACTTTACCTACTTCTGTTTGTCTCTTTCTCTATTTGATAAATAGAGAGAGTGATGGGAGTAGAAGTTAATGCCTTGTTAGGATTTCTCATCATTTAAATTAACACATGCTTTACTTTTTTATACAATGTTAAGATGATATGGTGAACCAGATTTTGTTTTTCCTTGTGAATTCACTTCTGTATTTGATTTTTTCAGAAATAAATCTCTAATCCTGTTTCTCTCTGTGCTTCTGGGTTGTGTGCATGCGTGTGTCTGTACATGGGCACGCCTGGGTGGTGGTCTCTCATCTCTCCCACTTCACACTGTTCACTAAATGCATTTCAGTAGTTGCTTAAAGAGGAAAAAGTCCATCAGTTTACAATAGTATGTGGATACTTTTTTTTTTAATTTATTTTTTAACTTGTAGCTTCTTTAGTACTTTTAAGATGGTCAAGTAGATAGATTTGGCTTTTTTATTGTGGGTTTTTTGGGGGAGGGGGGAGTGGACTTTGTTTGTTTTTACTCTTATGTATGTGCTTGCAGTACGTTCTAATGTTCATCACAGTGATGGTGAATATTAAAATTTGACTGATGGGAAAGATTATGAACTTCTCATATTCCAAAGGGAAAGAGCCTGGAGTCTGTATTCCCAGGGTCATTGCAGTTCCATACTTAAAATTTCACTGTGAGAAAGTGATTCTGAGAAACTCTCCAGAGTGTGCTGCTGCTTCCTGCCAGCCTGGGCACCGCACCGGGAAAAGTGGAGCGGGCTGGTACCAGGAGTGTTGGCTCTGCCGACCACTCCTGTCTCCTTGGACCTCTGGGTCTTCTAGTATTTCCTTACAACAACCGCAGTTGTCCAGCATCTTTTGTATTCACCAGCTGAAATTGATAATAAAGTAGAACATTAGTACATGGTAGAGCCAAAGAAGCAAATTAGCATATGTAAAGCAGCTGCTTGGAACTAGGAAACTGCTTCCACTGAGCACAAAGGAGGTCAGGCTCTCCCTTACAAAGGGAAGAAACTTTATCGAAAGGCAAGAACTGTATGACTGTATATGTGATCTCTGGACAGAAAGGGGAGTTTTATTAAACTCTGGAACAGTAGGTACATTCCCAATCTAAAACATCACAAGACTATAACATTCCCTAAAATATTAGGGGCTAACCAGTGAATGTTCATTGGTACTGTCAGCAATACTCTGTGAACTCGGGGGTAGAGAGAAGCATATTTTTTTTTCCTAGTGTGTCATATACAGACTAGATTGAACTGCAGAAAAACTCTTATATAACAGAATTGTCCTTCTAAATAAAAGCTCAGGGGTAAGAAATGGCCAAGATATTAGAAAATTTAGTTTTGCAGTTAGAATATGGAGATTTAGCGTTACAAATCTAGGTCACTGTAGTGACTTTTTTTTAAAAAACCTTTCCGGCCTGATGGAGTTCAGCCAAGGGAGTTCATTTGCTTTTGGCTTTAAGAAAAGAGCAAGGAAAGCACCCTTGCTAAATTGTAAAGTGGAAATAGCGTTTGCCCTAAAAGAGGCTTCTAGTCAGTTGACTTCAAAACCTAAGAAGGAAAAGAATATATTCCTATGGAAACTGTTGGAATTTTTGAAAGCCTTTTTAGAAATGGATGAATTGATGATGATTTAGGGCAAAGACTCTCAGATTTCGAACATCCTTGGTCTCACTTCCACTTTCAGGTCTTCACTGGGAACAGCCCTGATGGCAGTGCAGGACCGGGCAAACCTTAACTCCGGAAATCTGTTTTAATAGAATTGTGGGTTTTGCCACTTACATTTCTTTTCTAAAAAAGAAGTGCTAGCTTTGAGGAGACATTGTCTGGTAACAGTTAAGCTAATAAATAAATAAATGTGTGTGCGTGTTTGAAATATTTCACTATTTGTATGTGCATGAATATTAGTATTGTAAATAAAGTAAATTAAAAGGATGTGTAAATGATATATCCTCATAATTTGAGAATAAAGGCCACTGAAGTTCTGGTGAAGGCTTTACAATTGCTTTCAAGTTCAGCTAATCTGATTGAAAGTAATGATTACTTGAGGTTTCTAGAGGGAAGGCTTTCAGAATAATTGTTAGGCAGCATCTCTTCACATAAATATGACAATATATAAAATACTAGTATGTTGACAATTAAGGTACCTTGAGCTTTAAGAGTAAAGTATTCTCAGGAAAACAGAGCTATGTTGGAGAGGCCAAAGTGTTAACATCACACTGCTAAAACTTCGCATTTTGCGTGTTAAAAGAAAATTCCATTTTGATGGCTGCCTCTAATGCTTCCCTTCAAAATCCAATAATATCTCAGTGTCCCGTATTAATTTGCGGAGCTGGAACTTCCAAGCGTGACAAGGTCAGATGAAGCGTCCCATGTGGTGTCTTTGCACGGAGTGTTCTCCCATGACGTTCCAGTGCCTAACTGAGGTGCAGAAAGCACGGGTCCCAGGGACAGTGTTGGGAGTAGTTTGGCAGTGGTTGCGGTAGCTGAGGTTGCCCAGCGTTCCTTCTCATGGTCCCTGTGGGAAGCTAAGAGGTAGTAGCTGTGTGATTTAAAATTCCGAGTGAGAAAAGAAGATACTCCCTGAAAGTATTCCTTTTAATTACTAGTCCATTGGAGTAATGTCCTGACAGGAAGAATAGAGAAAGTGATTATCTAATGAGCTTGAGTTTGAGTAGCGTTTTTGCTTAACTTGTACAGGAGTGAAGAGCATAGTGATGTTAATTACAGTTTAATTAGTCTATCACAGGTTTTGTATATGCTACACTGAGGAAGAATTTTGTCCCTTTTATTTTCCTAAAAGAAGGTATGTTTTTCCATAGCGTTTTCATTTTTTTTAACAGTATGTTTGACTAGACTGTGGCAGAGTAATCGGGACTCCTTGGCAGAAAGATGATACTCTTGCAGGTTTTTTTATACTAGTTTTTTATGTAGATCCTGCCTCTCTGCTGTTACTGGGTTGAAAACAAGCGTGCAGGGCACGGCTGCACAGGGACACGCACTGGGCGTCCGTCCTGGGCTCAGCTGGATGAGCAGGAGGCTCACTGGGCAGTCCATGGTGAAGTGGGTAACCTTCACGAACAGAAAAACATGAATGAAATTCATACAAAGCACAGACCTCGTAAGGGCTCAGCATTTTAACCCTTTGTTACAGGTATGAAAAGGTTTTGGAAGGCGTAGCAGAAATAAGAGTGTGGCAAATACGACTTCCTGGGGTATGATATGTGGTGGAATCGGGGCAAAATGCCTGACCTTCCATGGGGCAGGAGAAGGCCCTTCTGTAGGAACAGTGCTGGGCCAGGCTGTGCAGGGGCTAGGGGATGACTTGGAAGTATTTGCGTACTGTGTGGCCTCGTGCTATTTATTCATTGCACAGTAGGAGTTTTAGGAAAGGTCCTGATAATGTTTGTTAGTATAAATCACCTGGTAATTGGAAAGAGAGCCCTACGGGCTACCTCAGCCTTCAGGTCAGTGAAAAACACATGCAGTGGCAAAGCTCTCAGTAAACAGTTTTGAAGAAAAAGCATTTCTTGCACACTTCTCCCTGAGAAGAAAAAATCCTGGATAAATTACCTCCGTGTGTTGCACACTGAAACAGGATTTGTTTTTTCAGCAATTCACACTTGTTATTTTAAACTGCTTTCTTCAGAGTCATTAGCTGTTAGAAACTACTTCTTGGTAGTAACAAAGAATACCATGTTGGCACAAATTCATTAAGCCCTTTTTCTGCCTGTACCATTTGCCAGGGCATGTTTACATTTGCTAGTGTTAAATGAGTTTATTAGACTTCCATTCAGGTTCAAGATACAAACCTACTCTGTGTAAGATGAAGAGTTATTTTCCATTGTGCTTTAAAGTGATCACAGAATGCATCACATGATGTTATACTTTGGAGGGCTTCTTCATTTCGGTTTTAATTATGGAACTGAACACAAGATACAGTACATCTTAAGGTATGCACCTGGAAAGAAACAATCTTTTTTCATACACTGCAGATTTAAAATTGGTGCAATTATGTCAGAGCTTTTTACAATAACTAATTTGGTTTTAACATAAATTTATCAATCTGTTTTGACAGAAATTAGTATTTGAGTTTGCATGGCTATGCAAGTTCAGGTGGAGACAGGCATGAGGCTGTTTTCCTATTTAAAGAAGCATCATTTAACCTTAAATCCATTCAGTGTGTGTGTGTACATATGTATATTTGTTACAGAAGCGAAACAGCTTATTCAGATAATATCAGGCTGTATCACAGACTATGAAAGAGCAGGTTATGAGCCTTCTTCTGTTTGTTAACATAGTTTAATGCTAATTGCTTTTCCCTTCCTTTATGTTTACTCTCTGAAAAGCAGTTCCTATTTCAGTGGATGAAGGAGGCAGGGAAGCACCGTTCCTCTTCATCCTGCAGGTTTCCTTCTCTGTCAGAAAGAGAATTCCAAAGTTTGCTCTCAACTCTAAATCTTCTATCCATTAATATATACTCTTTATCTTTTTAGCTTTTCTGTGATTTAGTTTGTTTTTATTGGGGAACTGCTTATAATATCTTTTTAATGGTCTGCTTTGACTTCCCAGAGCATCAGAGAACCAGAAAGGAGCTGGAGGGAAGAAGACCCCAATGTTGTGTGGTCAGTATCCGACTAAGAGTGAGGGGAAGGAGCTGAAGATAGTGGTACAGCCAGAAACCCAGCACAGGGCTCGTTATCTGACTGAAGGCAGCCGAGGCTCGGTGAAAGACCGTACACAGCAAGGCTTTCCAACTGTAAAGGTAGGCTGTTTAGTGTTAGGTGTTATGGGGACTCTTTTCCAAGGGATACTTTAGTAGAATGGGAACTGGTTCGGTTCAAGTAGGCTTAGAATCTCTATTTTTAGAGGGAAGGGGAGAGACTTTGCAGTCTCTTTGCTGTGGAGACTGTACTGTACCTCTTCTTGCAGGTAACAGGAAGTCTTATTTGTATCACAGAGTTACAGGAGGAAGGAAGCTTTATGCCAAGGCAATGATGTATAATCTGTGATGCATGTCCTGTTAGACTACAATTATACAAACTGTGAAAATAGACACTTGAAACATACAAAACTAGGATAGTGAAATGCTGTAACTGATTGCTGATAACAGTGGGACATCATTATGGCTTACTGGTAAGGACATAAAACTCGGTTTCATTAAAAAAAAATAAATTCAAAGTGGTGGGGTTTTTGGCTTTTTGGTTTTTGTTTTTGGTTGGTTTTTTTTAAATAAGTATCTGAATCCACATATCCAGTGTCTGTCTTTCAAGTAGAGTCATAAAGATCTAACTGAGGTGTACTTTATGGGTTGTCCTGCTCAGTATGGTTAGCAGTAGTGAAGTTCGTGTGGATTAGTAGAACTGGAGAAGGGGGGGGGAGAAAAGAGGAAGCAGTTGTATGCACACTTAACAAATGCAGACTGTTTCCTGTATAGACTTTGATGCCTTAAAGTTTAGGTGTTGATGGTCACTTGCTCTGAGGCAGGGATGAGTGGCACATAGGACTGAATGGTGTCCTCAATCTTCTGATCAAGGGGAAAGATCTGGATGGAGCAGATGCAGTCAGGAATCCAGGGTCTGGTTGCGTAGCTGCTGTCTCCAGCAAGCATTTAGCTTCTTTGTTTGTCTTGCTTCATTTGGAGGGGAGAAAAGGACGACTGATGTAATTAACCTTGCTCAAAGAGAGGAAAAATTGTTGCCAGCTTGGTGAGGAGGGCTTTACTGTAAGTTCGTCAGAGAATGGGGACCAAAGCACAGAAGGGAAGGAGGAGCTACAAATAGAGGAGGAACATGAAGAAGGCGGCTACAAAGAGGTCTTTCACATTCCTGCTCAAAAGGGAAAACATTCAGAGGCTGTTCTCCAGTGACTGCACACTGATGCCCAGAGTGTGAATTTACAGATCTTGTTTCTTCCCTTGTGTAGTCACAGGGTTGTGACTTGACTGGAATCACAGAGACTTGAGGTAGCGTACGTGGCTGGAATGCAGTTGTGGATGTGCAGCAGCTGTGTAGAAAGGAAAGAGGACATCATGTATCATAAGGAGCTCCCTGACTGCACAGACATCCAGCATGAAATTGGAGACTGGCCCGTTGAGGTCAGAGGAGGGAGGAAGCTCTGGGATAACGTGTTGGTATCTGTTACAGACTGCATGACTGAGAAGATAATAGATGGCGCTTTCTATAGGTAACTAACAGGAGTCTCCTGCTCACAGACCTCTCGTCGTGAAAGGTTTCAGCCATTTGTCCATCTTGCAGGGAATGCTACATAGCCTGGAGGAAGCAATTGATGAACTTTATGACTGTGCTTGTGAAGGTTTCCTAATGCAAACGGTAGAGAGGCTTACCAGGAGTAATGTTGTACTTACACAGAAGACAAACAGAAGAACTGATATCAAATAGCATCACAAAAGTTGCAGCAACCACAGTATGAATGCGAGAGTGGACACTGAATTGAATACAACCCAGCATTGCACACTCGTTGGAGCCAAGGCAAATGCCGTCCTTGTTATATTGGGAGGAGTGTGGCCAGCAGGTTGAGTGAGCAGGCGACTATATTTATTAATGTACAAACAAGAAAGATAAAAGGCATTTCCTTTCATACTTTTCCTTAGTTATGCCACTTTGAGAAATCAGCAAGGCAGCGCTCAATCCAAACTAATTTACCAGGTCCACAAAGACATGTTTGTTTATGATACAGCCCTTAAAATTTGTGCTGGCTACTGCTGACAGAGTCCAGAAGTATACTTATCTTTAAAGTCCTGTTCAGTAATGTTAGAAACATCTCCGACACTTCACTCAGTCCTCCTGAGTAATGTAGAAATCCAGTAAAGTTTCATAAGAAAAGAATCCATTCATATGGTCCTGTTGCTATGGCGATTTAGTGCTCATTTATGTGAATTTTCTTAATGGGCCTTTGTTCATCTGAATTTCCTTTTAATTTCTTTCTCAGTTACCCTTAAGCACCCATCAGTGAAAATTCTGTTTCAAAGAGTCTCACGTTACTGAATTCCTGGAAGTTCGAGCTTGCTTTACCAGTAGGCAAACTAGTTCATACCCTGTATATAAAAGCCTGCCTGGGTTGGACAGACAAAGTGAGCCAGTGGATCTTCAGGGAATCTGAGCTAGTGGAAAAAATATGTAAAGGATAAGAGGGCTTTTTATTCTGTTTGGGGTTTTTGGGGGGTGTTTTAAAGATGGGGAAGAAGAGTGTAAAAATGTTGCTAGTCCGGTAGAGATCTGGTGCTTGCTCTTCTCCAGCAGCATCTGTGACAGGCAACCATTCAGATGCATCACTCTTAAGCAGACTGAGGAGGAGAAGCAGGTTCTGTGGCCCATTAAAGAACACCATTTTACTTGATGACTTAGAACTAGAGAGCCTACAATCAATATGCAACATTAAAATTGTATAAACAAACCTTAGTCAAGTGACTTGTCTGGCAAAAGAAAGATTATCCTGAATGCGAAGTGTCAGCAGAGGTATTCCAGCGATCACTAGCAGATTTTCATGTTTTCTTACTAACAGTATTGCAAAGCTGGAACAGTTACCATCCAGATGATGAGATGATGGTCTTGCACATCTTTCATATCTTCTTCTAACACAAACACTGAGGAAGAAAAGCAACTCTGTTTAGCTGTGGTGATGCTGTTTCTAGCCAAGGAGACCTTGGTGATATGACACAAAGACCGTTCGTTCAGCTTTCTGTGTAAAAGAGTTTCAATAGTAGAATATCAGAGTACCCTTTATGCCCCACTTCCTTTTGACCACCTGGTGAAATTAAGTCCTCTCGTTGGCTCTTTTCATGGTCTCTTGTTTATTCGTGCTCTCTTGGCTTTTGAGCTCTTTGATATGAACTATAGCTGTTAGCCTATGGTTCGTACATGGGAGCCTGTAGTAGGCTACCTCCAGAAATCTTTTGGCTTTGCCCATCCATGACAGTCAGAACTGTAAGCTAATTGCTCCTTTTTGACATGAGAAGTGTACTATGATTTTATCAGTATTTGCTGATTTTTTTTTTTTTTTCCTTTTCTTTTTTCAAACTTGGCAAGAACCGCAGAAGTAAATTTTCTAAGTGTGTCAGGGATGAATCCCTTAAGAGATCCTCTGGAGGATTCTGCTCTCATTTGCATCTCCTTACTAATAAACATGGAGCAAGTATTCTGCAAGTATTGACTGGGCTTCCAGGCCTAGGATGAAACCTAACATTGTCACCCAGAAATCCTCTAGCAACAATTGTGGCTTAATGTAAACATTAAAAATACTCATTTTATCTCCTCCTAGAATGCTGTGGCAAAGAATTTCCATCTCTGGCCTGGGAATTTGGCAGCAATCTAGTGTTTCTTTTTACTTGGAGTATTTTTCTTCTGTTACCTAAAAAGAGTAACAGAGGTTACTTTGTAATACAACATTGAGGTTAATTTTAGGACTACTTTTACTTTTACATCAGAGTATTTTTAGTATGTAGCACCACAGTGGGTTTCTGCTAATAAAAAAAGTATTAAAAGGACACAAACCCTTTCATGCTGGGATGTCGATGTTAGAAAAATGAATGCATTTTTCACTAACATGTTCTGGGATAATTATGGCTTGCACACTGGATTGCAGGAGGACTGCTAAATCATTATGTGAAATGTATGTCTGACCTGCTTTTATTTATTAAGTGTTTCAGTGAATCCTAACACTGTTCATAAACTTTAAGTAGGAGATGCCAACTTGCCATTTTTTATTTTTATTTTGGTGTCTGAAGGAAAACTAGGTGTGCATGGTTGGACCATACAATCATTCAGACCATTCCTCCCTTTGCTTTCCCCCTCATCCTGTTCTGACTCATCCAGGGGTTTTGTAAGTGTTAGACAGTTTTTATCTGGTTTCACAAAGGTTGCAAGCCCTGCGGCTGGTGTGAAGATGGGATCCTAGAAACACAGCATGCTAGTTGATTGATCGGCATGCACATACTGAACAACAAATTCTCATAAATTTTGGAATCATCCACAGCAAACATTCTCTTTCTCAGCTGACTGGTGGGTGTAGATGCTGGTGAGGAAGGAGGATCCTGGGAAGAGATGGGGAAGTAGTTATGGTTGGGGTGAGAGTAAGGGGTCATAAGGGATCTGAAAGTTGAAGTTGGGATAATTCTGTGTGAAGATAGATAGGATTCAAGCTGGTTTAAAAAAAAATAAAAAATTCTTCACCTGTGTTAAATGACTGACTTGTCTTTTAATGGAAGAACAAATGACAAAAGATAAAAAATATTAGCATTTTGTTTATAAACTAGATGAAAATTTTGGTTTTTTTCCTGCCTCCCTTGGGATTGTTTCCAGCAACACTGGGAGCAGATTCACTTCAAATTCAACTGTATAAGATGTTTCCTGTTTTAATTAAGAGGCATTGCTGGCCAATTGAAATTTTAAATTTGTGTTGCTGTGTTTCAGCTGGAAGGTCACAACGAGCCGGTGGTGCTGCAGGTATTTGTGGGTAATGACTCCGGTCGAGTGAAGCCACATGGGTTCTACCAGGCCTGCAGAGTTACTGGGAGAAATACTACTCCCTGTAAAGAAGTGGATATAGAGGGGACTACTGTTATTGAGGTCGGACTGGACCCAAGCAACAATATGACACTTGCGTGAGTAGCTTTTTTTTTTATAATATATTTTCATTTATTAGCTTGTTTTCAGAAACTGATTTGCCTTTTTCAATTGAATTGATTAGTAGTTAAAAGTCCAAACATCTTGGCACACACCAGGCACTTAGTGAAGCTACGTGTATAAGAAAAACTTTTAAATCACGTTCTCAGTTTGTTTATTATACTTAATGCTTAATCAGGTCTTCCTTAAACTTTATCAATTAACTTTGTTACATTAGTTTCATGTTCTGTTTGATCAATAATGTGCATATTCAAGCATTACATGAACTATAAACTGGTGACTGGTTCTGCTGGTTGTCTTGTCTTTTAACAAGTACAGAATTGCTAATCAGAAGAGGGAAGGAGAATATTGGGACCTTCAGATCCCTTTGGGCCCAAAAGGCTGGGAGTTGATTATGAGGCTAAACTCTGGCTTTTCTCCTCTCTTGTTTTGCTGGTTCCATTTCTGTCATTTCCACCAGATAGTCCTTTGTCACGGAAGCTTCCTGCTTTGCTGTCTTTACAGAGCTTGTCTGGTCAAGTATAGGCAATGTTTTGGATACAGTTTACAGACGCATGTCAGCAGTGCACAGCTGCTGCTGAGAAGGGATGTGCTCTGATGGCAGTCATTAACTGCAGTAGATTTCTGAGCAAGTGGCCTCATCTGCCTATGTGGTTTGGATCTCACAAGAAACTTTAGATATAAGTGATTCCCTAAAAAGCTTTTCGTGTGTATGTTAATATATAGAAAGGGAATTGATCCTCTTTCAATGTATTCTTTTCAGTAGAAGGTCTTTTTTTTTTTTTTTTTAATAGGTAGGTGGTTAAAAGCTGCCACTCTACTTAGAAGCTTGTCTTGTTTCAAGAGAAGAAACATTTCTTCAACTTAAAGTGTCTACTTCTCAAGCAGGATAATGCAGTTTGCTAATAGACTGAATCACTTTGATTTTTTTAATATAAAATATATTCCCATGCTGAGTTTGGAAACTGCCTCTTGGAGAGTAATTTTATAATTGTCCTCAAGTGTTGATGTAAAACCATATAAGTATAGAGATACCAGAAAGATGAATTTGGAATTATCTAGGAAGAAAAGTTTTGCCTAGGCTGTTTTCTCAAAAGGTATCTTGATGTCTCAAAAGAAATCTTCCTAGTATTTCAGTGATACTGTAGCACCTCTCTATTGATGGTAATGCCAGTTCTGAATCACGGTCTCCTCTCTGCTCCCTAGCTGTTGCTTACTGGCCCTCATGCAGCACAAAAATTTGTTCTACTCAGATATCAGATGGTCCCTGTGCTTTTTAGATGTAGGGCCTAAGATCCTGGTAAAATTATAATATCCTACTTCTTAACACATCAGGCTGTGTTTGGTTTTTTTGTTTGTTTGTTTTTTGAGTTTTTGTTTTGTTTTTGTTTGTTTTTTGCTTGAAATTATTTTGCATCTAGCATGTCTTTCTGAAAGTTAGCACTGCATCTCTCTCTCACCCTGGCCCTGTATACATTTCCCGTAGGACCACAGTTATGGTATGACGTATCTATCACTTCCAAGTTCCACTGAGCATAAAAAATAATATGACTACAGTAAGTTTTCTTCTACTACTGCTTTAAGTGAATGCAGAATATTTTGTAGTGATAATCCTACAAACCCAGATCTAGCCCTAGGAATGGAAGAATGAAGATCTGTGATTATAAATTGAATGCTTACCAGAATTACTTTGTTACGTTGCATTTTCTGTTTTATTCATACTACTTTCATATTCCTTCCTCCCATGATTCATCATCCAAATTATGCAGGGTTGAATTGAAAACCGGACTATATAATGAGAAAGGTCATATAGAGATTTCATGTAAATAATAAAAAAAAAATTTAATACTATTTCAGTAATTACTTCAAGAGTTTTGACTTTGTGGCTTATGTAACTAGTCAAAAGATTGTGAAAGATGCTGAACGTATTAAACTATTAAACTGTCAACTATTTTGTGTTGTTAGGGTTGATTGCGTGGGAATACTGAAGCTGAGAAATGCTGATGTTGAAGCTAGGATAGGGATTGCTGGTTCCAAGAAAAAAAGCACACGTGCTAGGCTGGTATTTCGTGTTAACATCACTCGTAAAGATGGCTCAACTTTGACTCTTCAGACACCTTCTTCCCCAATTTTGTGCAGTAAGTATCAAAATAAAAGGTTGTTATCAGAGGACTCTGGATTTTAGTCTGATTGCCGTAAAATGCCTTGGGGGAAAAAAACAACCCAGTGTTAATCTGTGATTATTTCAGAATTTCTATGGTTAAGATCACATGGATTGATTTTTATTTCGGGTGGGGTGCTAGTTAAATGACTGACCAGTAGTTAAAAGTAGTTATACATTTCCTGACCTTTTATTAAACGAATTTTTGCCTTTTAGAAGGTCACAATTTTTGCCATGATTGCTTTGAACTTAAATGACCTTTTTGATACAGGTTTTAATCTCTTCTGTATTGTCATGTTTATCTGTCAGCTTTCAGTGACAGAAAGAACTTCTAAAAGTTAGTAAGCATGGTGCTTTACAGTTGTGGTAGTTTGTTGGGCCAGAGGCTGAATCTATTCTGGTTCAGTGCAAGAATGAAGCATTTTGTAGCTATTTATTAAATGCTCTGTTTAGCACTGAGCACAGATGGCTGCATTCACTGGTTAGGTTACACTGAACAACAGGGAAAATGAAATCAGAGGAGGCTGCAGTACATCAGGGGCTGCCTGTGCCTATAGAGTCAGTAGTGACTTCCAGTTACGGGGAATTCTGCTCATCTGTCAAAGAGAAAAGATCGGGAAATGTGTTTAATACAGCTGTTGATGGGATTACTGATACTGACGAACAAGAAGATAGGAGAGCTTTTTCTCCATGCGTGGAAAATAGTATGATAATGCAAGCTCCTGGGTGCTTGTGTTGTGCTCTTTCCATTGTATAAAAATTACTGGGGTTTGGGGTTTGGTGTGTCCCGTCCCCCCGTCCCCCCCCCCCCAAACTGTCAGTACCTATTGTGTCAGGGCTCCTATTCAACTCATCAGAACCTGCAGCTTTGTTGCCTGCGAAAGAACAGATTGGAAGGGGAGATAATTCGAAACATGTGAGTTTCCACATCAGATACCACCATGCCATTCCAGTGCTGCAGGCAACAGGCGATTTGGCAGATGTGGCATGTAGCCCGTCTCTCCTTCCAGTATTCTGCTCTCACATAGAATCCCTCTGCAAGATTTAGAGAGAGCGGGAACCCTGCAGAAACCCTGAAAAGGCTGATAACCAAAGACGTGTCACTGTTGATGCAGGGAAGGACTCTCCTCTCTTCAGCGATGTTCTATGCTTTAGGCAATAGCTTGACATTTGGGGTGCTCTTCCACAAAGGTCAGCTTGAGGTGTTCCCGTCCCTCTTTTCCCTTCTCCTGCCACTTTTTGCTAAATCTTTCTTTTTCCAGTGTTTTTTAAACTGGTGAAGTTCTCAGATTTATTGCATTTATGTTGTTGGAAAATGCATAAATACATCTGCTAGAAATATGGTTGTCTCTGTAGCTCCATTCTAGTCAGTATAGCATTGTAGTATCTGATATTAATTTTCAGATTTAAGAAAACAACATTTTCTGTAGAATCTCTGAAAGCTATTTCTGTATACATTTTGTTTGTATCATTAACTTACTGGTTAAAGATAAAATTATTTAAATCGGAGCAGAAATGGGAATGGAAATCATCTGGTGTTTTCTTAAACACATAACAATCCAAAACTTGCTACTCTAAGTAGAAGCTGAGAGTCTGAGTTGTTTGAGAGACCCATTTTAAAATAGGCTATTTAGCTAAAAAAAAGCTGTATTTGATGCACTTCCTGCTTAGCTTTTTGGTAAGGCCATTCCAGTATTGGTTTATGAGGGTCCCTTGTAGTCTTCATTCTGTTTGTTGAATGTATCCATTTATACCTGTAACATTAGTAGCTATGTTTTGAGACCTGGGCAGGGAGTAAAAAGCAGAATATATGAGAGTGATGGGGACATTAGAAAAAGGAAGGGACATTAGAGCAAAGGAAGGAAGAAAGAAGGAAATAAAAGTTATCCTTACATAAATAAAGTTCTAAAAAAAAAATACAGTAAGGAGTAAATTGGTTTAGTTTTTAGCAAGGTGGGTTTTGGTCAGTTGATAAGAAAATCTTCCTAATTGTGTAAGCTGCTAAGAGATTGCCCAGGAATTTTACAGCATCTCCATTGCTGGAAGTCTAAAACAAAGAAACAAAATGCTCTGGTTAGACTTGTATCTTTGAGGAATGATGTGGGTAAAACTGATCATGATGTGAAGGTTCAGAGAATTCCTGAGGCTCTTTCCAGGCTTGCATTCCAGGATTCTGTGGTTCTGCTGTCTTAACTTACTCTGCAGTTATGGTGACTGTCAGTAGACCTTAAACAACTGAATAGCACTGGTACACATATGCTGGCTGATCAATATGGCATAAAATTTTGTTGTTGTTTAAGTTATTTATGTAAATCATCTTCTCCAGCACATTACATCTGGTTTGTTTGCTGCATACATCTTATTACAGATGTATACTGTACCTTCTCATAATGTTTAAATTTTCACTCATCAGAGCCTGTTTATGTTGTGTTTTATAACTAATATTGCTGTCAAAGTTGCAATAATGTTCCGGAAGCTATAGGAAAGACATTAAGTAGGTGCAGGCTCTTTATTTAAGGCCTATGTTTTAAATAGGCTTTGTTAACTTGCTAGCAAACCTAAATCCAGTTACTCTTTTCAGAAGTTCAAGTGCCTTGAGCATATTTAGTAGTTGCGTAATGGTTGCCTAGGAACCTGCTGCAACAGTTGTAGAAAAATCCTTTCTGAAAGGTCATTAAATAATTTGGAGTGTTACAATATGTATGATGTTCTATGTCGTAAGCCCAGAGAATACTGTTATTAAACACTAAAATTGGGCCACATAAATACAAAGCACAAGTACAAGCTTATGCCACTAGGATTTTATGGTGATTACAAAAGGTGGTTGAGAAACCTGTATTAGAAACTGAAATTATTTTATAACATATTAAATGTGGCAGACTCAAAATACATTATTTTAAAATGTATGTCTATTTAAATTGTCTTTGGTGCTCATTTTCATTTAACACACATGGTCTTACTTGATTTATGCTTTAAGAAGCATAGAAGTAGTTTGCAGCAAAGACAATTTGTAATATGTGTTATATAAATCATCATCTGAATCACTAGCTGAGAGGCAGAGGTTTCCAGGGATGTGTATCTGTAAGCCGCATTCTCTTTGCTAGTTTATAGGATATAAATTGCTATAATCCCCAACTACAGAGGTGTGACTTTTGCAAGGATTTGTATTAGCTGAAGTATATAGGTCTAGAAAGTCATAGAATCAGAATGGTTTGGGTTGGAGGGGACGTTAAAGATCATCTAATTCCAACCCCCCTGGTATGGGCAGGGATACCTTCCACTAGACCAGGTTACTCAAAGCCCTGGGTTAGTTCTCCCACAAGCCAGAAAGCTATGTCATTTAAAAAAAAAAAAATCTATAAAAAACAGGTAATCTGGGAATTACTGCTTCTATCCTTTTGTATAGCAGAACAAAATAAGCTTCATTAGAAAAATGTTTTTATGAGCTTAAGGGTAAAATTCAAGGTGTGCTTCAGCTGCATCTAAGGGCTGATGCATTTGTCTATCGCACTCTGTGCCAGGAAATTGCAGAACTAAATTTTCTTCTCTTTTTGAACACTTTGCTTTAGCTCAAACACTGAAAGTTTCATTTTAAAGATTAAATAAATGCAGGAGAAAAGGGGAAAGATTATTTATGGATCATTTACTAAATGTGATTTTTATGAGGTCATTACATTTAGTGAGGAAATAACAGAAACAGTTATCTTCTGAAAAGTTTGTAATGAATGATACAGTAAAGGAAGAAGCTCAGGAATTAATTTGTTCTTTCCTTTATAATCCTGTCAGTAAAAGCTTTTTATTTTGGTTGTTGATATTTTCTTGATTTCAAACTATGTGTTTTTTCAATTTCAGCTCAACCAGCAGGAGTTCCAGAGATCCTAAAGAAAAGTCTGCACAGTTGTTCAGTGAAGGGTGAAGAGGAAGTTTTTCTGATTGGCAAGAACTTTCTAAAGGGAACAAAAGTGATTTTCCAAGAGAATGTTTCTGGTTAGTGTGAAAGCAATAAAGGCTTGGGTGCTGAAGAGAGCATGATATTTGGGTTTACATTGGTTGATAAAGTTTAGTTCTAGAGAGCAAACTGAGAAGCAGGATCAAAGGCACTAAAATAAATTGCTTTATATTGATGTGCAATAAATGATGCCTTTTAACTTTCATTTAGATGAGAATTCTTGGAAGGCAGAAGCTGAAATAGACATGGAATTATTTCATCAGGTACTTTTGTATTATTTGTTATTATTATTTGTTGTTATATTCTAATAAATAAAAAAAGACTGAATCTGTCTCCAAAGAAAAATCGAATAATCCTTTACCTCTTCCTAGGCATTTCTAGAAATAATATTACTTTTCTTCAAATAAGTTCTTTAGTGAGTCTGGTTGAATATCAGATAGGACAAGGAGTAATGGCTTTAAACTTAAAGAGGGTAGATTTAGATTAGACGTAAGGAAGAAGTTCTTCACTGTGAAGGTGGTGAGGCACAGGAACAGTTGGCCCAGAGAAGTTGTGTATGCCTGTTGTGGTTTAACCCCAGCCAGCAACTAAGCATCATGCAGCTGCTCACTCGGTTTCCCCCCACCCAGTGGGATGGGGGGAGAGAATCAGAAGGAAAAAGGTAAAACTCGTGGGTTGAGATAAGAACAGTTTAATAGAACAGAAAGGAAGAAACTAATAATGATAATAACAACAATAATAAAATGACAATAATAATAAAAGGATTGGAATATACAAAACAAGTGATGCACAATGCAATTGCTCACCACTCGCTGACCAATGCCCAGTTAGTTCCTGAGCAGTGATCCTGCCCCCCTCTGCCCCCAGCCAACTCCCCCCCAGTTTCTCTACTGGGCCTGATGTCACCTGGTATGGAATACCCCTGAGCCCAGTTTGGGTCAGCTGTCCCGGCTATGTCCCCACCAACTTCTTGTGCCACTCCAGCCTTCTTGCTGGCTGGGCATGAGAAGCTGAAAAATCCTTGACTTGGTATAAACACTACTTAGCAACAAGTGAAAACATCAGTGTGTTATCAACATTCTTCTCATACTGAATCCAAGACATAACACTATACCAGCTGCTGGAAAAAAATTAACTCTATCCCAGCCGAAACCAGGACAGTGCCCCATCCCTGGAAATGTTCAAGGCCAGGTTGGATGGGGCTTTGAGCAACCTGGTCTAGTGCAAGGTGTCCCTGCCCATGGCAGGGGAGTTGGAACTAGGTGGTCTTTAAGGTCCCTTCCAACGTAAACCATTCTGTGATTCTACGAACGATCATTGTTTGGGGTTTACACAAGTATAATTGTTCCATTTTTAATGGAGAACTTAGATACCACAGTAGGAGTGTAGTATATGAACTTGGTGAGTAAGTCTTCGCCCTTACATACAGTGTAATTAAAAGGCCTAGTATGATTTTTCCAGTAGCTTTCCTAAGGACACATTAGATTACTACTGAGTGGAAATAGATTGTGTGTATGCCATAGTCTTTATACCTGGCTGAATTTCTGTTCCACTCTGAAATGTTTTACAAAATATTTGTTTGTTCTTTTTGATGCAACTAAGTGTCTTTATGGACTATTTGACTGAAATTAGAGAAATTATTAGATGTAAGTGATGTCTGACAAATATCGTCTTGCTCCCACCTCTGAAGGCTGTGTTCCATGCATGCACTGGTAGAAGTGATTTCTCACTTCTAGTGGGATAGAGAGGTAGTTGGGGAATAAACAGACCACTCATCACTATTACTGTTGATGAATGATTGAAGTCCTATTTCTTGATGTCTGCTCAGTGTTAAATCTGCTTAAGTGTAACATGAAACTGCATCCTCCATCTGTTCACACTGAATACAAAGACCTGATTCAGCAGAACAGTGAAGTGTCTGAGTCCAGCAGAATTTGATGGCAAACTGATTGCAATTCAGTAAGGCATGTTAGGCATAAGCTTATATTTAAAGTACTGGACTTTATATGTCTTTCCTTTCTGCACCTTCCATTTGAGCTGTAAGTTGCCAATGAGCATCATATAGGCAGATTATTCAAATCTCTCTTCTACCACAAGTTAGTTATCAGTTTACTTCACAAAGTGTAACTTGATCACATTTCCCCCAATGTCTTTATTTCTTGTGGTGTTTTATCAGTCTGTTTCTTTGTTTTGGTGGATGTAAATAAAATTAAGGTCAATAGTAATGAAGTAAGGTTTCTAATGTGATTTTAAAAATTGTTTTTGTATTGCAGAATCACCTTATTGTGAAAGTGCCACCATATCATGACCAGCAAATAACCTCAGCTGTTTCTGTGGGAATATATGTGGTGACCAATGCTGGAAGATCACACGATGTGCAACCATTTACGTACACTCCAGATACATGTATGTAAAATAGAAGACTGGGGGAAGGAATGGACAGTTTTACCTGCTAAACATCTCATTTCTGATTTCTTAGTATTTAGCCAAACAACAGAAATTTGAAGTAACATGGATCTTTTTAAAGTCCTCTTGCTGGCAAGGTTTGCTATGTTAAATAATAAAATCTAAAGGCTTGGCATTTCTCATTTACGTGACAAGTAGTTCAAATTTCAGCTGCATGGAGACAGCTGTTCTTACAAAGTAGCATCCATTTCTAGTATAAGGTTCAGAATGAAGCCGAGCAGGAAAAAAACTAGACATACTAAATAGAGTGCACTAAATATAACCAAAAATAGCACCAAGCTTTATCCTAAGGAATGTTGACATTTAACCACATTGTGTATTTTTATTTATTCATATTACAATACACAGTACAATTGCTGACTGGCTCACATTTTTGGAAGTGAAAATGGTATTTTGGGCACTGTGATCATTGGTGCATTCACAACCACAAACAGAAAGCTTATGTACAACTCAGAAAGTTTCTCTGGGTTTCAAAGAACCTTAATTTCTTTAAGGTATAAGTAACTGTTTTGGTCCCGTCCCCCCCCGCCTTTTTTTTTTCTTGTTTGTTGTTTTAACATAAGGAAGTTTTCAGTGTGTTTTGTCTCAACAGCTGGTACTCTGAATGTTAATGTGAAGAAGGAAATCTCCAGCCCAGCCCAACATTGTTCTTTTGAAGAGGCTATAAAAGGTACTAAATTGATTCTTATCATTGTTGTTAATAATTTAACTATAAATTCCTACCCAAATTTGGAGGAATGAATCAGACGTCCTGTGAAGATAAGTCTGTGCTTATAAAATCTGGCCATATTCTTACAGCAAGGTTTTTTTTCTGATTCTGAATATGTTACTTTATAACAGTATATTTTAACATGAGCTACTATAGAACGAAGAATTTGAAAAAAAAATATTAAAAAAAATTTCTGTTTTTCATGTGTCAGGCCCTGCAGTCTAATCTTTATTTAATATGCTTGCAAGTGAAGAAGAAAAAAGGAAGAAGCCTAAGATGGCAGTTAATACAAAGGATATAGAAACCGTGTAGTGTTAATTTAAGAAAAAAAACACACATAAAGGTAGTGGTGGGGAAGAACTGAGTACTGAAAAACACAAACATTCCAACTTGGTATTTTTCGGAAGCTGTCCAGTGGTTTTATAAGACTGCTTTCAGTGGGTCTAGTTAAGAATGCTAATTCTGGCAATTTCAACTTAATTCCCTCAGTGATTTTTTTTTTTTTCCCCTGACCATTCTGTCCATGCGAAGTTTGTTGTTTTGTTCCAAGGGAGCAAGTTTTAGGTTTGCCTGGTTTTTAAGTGTGAAGTGAATTGATCCTTCTGATATTGAAGTAAAGTAGAGGAAGGAAATGTTTCTTAGTTGATTGTTGAAACTATGGTAGTGTACAAAGGTTAATGGAAATTTCCATAGCCTGCTCTGATGAAAGCAGGTTGAAAGGTAAGCAAATTAACAATGTGATCACAAGTTTGATAGGAATCCATAGCTTCAGGTTAAAATCATGAAGCTCATGTTTGAAGTTAATAGCTTGGTCTTGGCAGGGGATATATTTACAAGCTGACTTTACAACTTGTTAGGGATGATAATACAAGGTATGATGAGTTTAAACCTGCAGAGAATATTTGGGGGAGAAATATGCAAAAGTATTTAGGGCAGTGAAACAAGCTGATAAAAGGACTGGTAAGACTTCTAGTAGCAAGATTAAAAAGATGAGTAAGATAATAACTAATGTATTGGGGCAAGCCTGACATCCATCTAATTGAGTATGGAGGCTTAACCAAAGGAAGATACCAACTGCTTCAGGAGAACATCTGCTGTTCATAAGAACGCAATGTGCTATTTCTGTTGCTTCATCTCCTCCATGTAATTTATGCAATAAATCTTAATTTACTTTCTTGTGTGGGTTTTCTGCTAGCCAGCTCTTTTTTGATGGTTCATTCCTGTACCTATTATACTCTAGGCTGATCATGAACCAGAGGTCAGACAATTTTGTCTGCTTAATGTACTTTGTCTCTGCATATGTGCCAGCCCATCCTTACTCAGTGTTCTGAAATGATAAAGACCAGGTGGGGATCCAGCAGGATGCTACTTCCTTTCTGTTTCCTTTCACTGGGAGCAAAATCCTAGAATTCATAATTTCTTAAGTGGCATCATTTCCAGCAGCCCTGGCCAAATGGAATGAACTGTTGCTGCCAGGGATGTGTACAGTTAGGTATTGAGCTACAAGGCCTTTTTCTTCCTATCGCAGGCAATTTTAATCTTTGTCTCAGGTATCTGTGAATATTCCTTAAAATAATTTCTCTGACAACATCAGTGTATATAAAGAAACCAAAACGTGGCTTCCCAATGCCATTACAGATTCCTAGCTCTAACATTTTAAGAGACCGCAGATTTGACAGACTTAAATGACAAGTTACATTTCAAGACAACAAATGTATAATTTAAGCTGTTCTGTAAAACTTGAGGAAGATGGAGGGGTATGGACAACCATGTAGTTCAGGTCTTTGCCTTCTAACACTGAAGTAGTGCTGGAGCCTTGTTTTTAAGTGGTTAGTGATAGTTTCAGTTTCCATCTTTGGCAGAAAAGGGAAAGAGGGTGTGTATGCCTTGATAAGATGGTAACTATTCAGAAGTTCTAAACTAAGTGTATTACAAAAACATAGTAAAGCACCAAAACAACAGTGTTTCTCTGCTTTTGAAACTTCTTTTTCATTATTAATCTCGCTTCTTTTTTTCATTCTTCCAACCAAATATGTTACTGTGAACAAACATACCATTGCTAGAATCTAATCTGGATACAATTAGGATTTTTTTTAATTACTTACATAATTTTTAAAAATTGTTTCTGATGAACACAACATGATTAAGCACATAGAAGAGAAAAGCTTGTAAATTGTGACTATGGTGTAGAAAAACACTGACTGCTGTCTTTAAATACACTGTATGACTAGCTGTCCTGGAGTAGATGTATTTTAGAATAGTCTCACTCAATTTGCATTCCCTGCCAGCAGCACAGCCTAACGTGTCTGGTCATGGGGCTTGTATTTCTGGAGGCACCCCAAACCTGTGAGTTAACAGAAGGAAGGAAAGAGCTTATTTGGCGGTTGGTATATTGACAACTGTTGCCATACTGATGGCTGAGAATTTATTGCTGAAGACAGAAAACAACATTTCAGGAGACTGTCTTTGGTTTTACATAGAATAAACATACCGTACTGTTACTGAGGACATGGCATACTGTTGATGTAAATTTGTAGAAATTTTACTGCTATGTTATTGTAAGATTTAAATTTGTTAAAAACATGCGGATCGGTTGCTTTATGTTGAAGAGTAATTCTTTAATTTACTTATAAGTACTTAGGGAACTGTGGTTTTTACGGGCTTTCCCATTGGCTTTTTATGGGCTTTCCCATTGGTTTGTTTAAGCTCAATTTCAGCAGTATTTGAAATTAAGGAAGTTTATTTCATTTACAGCAAAGATCTCAGCTTATGTAATATTTTTTACGTGGATCAGGAAAAATTAAAACTAAAAAGATGCAATTCATTTTAAGAAGCTACCTTTCTACTTTAAAAAAAAAATAGGCACTGCAACGGCAAAATAAAAACTTGCTCTTGCTACAGATCTGGCATGCAGATTTATCAAGTTTTTGCTTGATTAGTCCTTTAACAGGATAAAAGTACAGTATGAATGCTTTGAGCACTCTGTTCACATGGTTATCTGAAAACAGATATTTTTTCAAAATTAAATAGAGAAGTTGTATAGTTAAAAGTGCAGTAAAATTTAAAATCTGATAATCTGTGGAAAGATGTCTTAAGCTTTTATGTTTGTAGTTTAAGCAGTTGGTGGATGGCTGTCCTGGTCTAGGAAGATAAGAAATGGAAGAAAAACAAAACTGTGGCATTGCTGTTGGTCTTAAAAATAACCTCTGAAAGTTTCAGGTTTTCTAGGATTATTTGAAGTATTGAAATGTTTGCAATGATCTCTCTGCATATTAGCATCTTATATGAGGATGGGAGTTCTTAATGGTAGGGCTGAAAAGTGAAACAGGAAGCAGGCCACCACTAGAAACCCACTCTTTGTATAGTGAACATTAACATTCCATTGCCCTCCTTTTATTTTTATTTGTGACTGCAGCAGTGAAAGCCACTGGTTGTAACCTAGAGAAGGTAAACATTCTTCCTAGTGCCTTGATAACTCCACTCATGCCAAGCAGTATGATTAAGAATGAAGATGTGGCTCCAATGGAAGTAAGTGCAGAAAAAAGATCTCCCCCTGTCTTCAAGGTAAGTTTGATTGTGATCTGCAGATAGTAGCTTTTAATAGTCATAGTTACATCTACCCATCAGTCCATGGTCTAATAGTGGAGAAGAGTAACACAAGGGAAAAAGTCATGTCTGATGTCGGTCTGGGCAAAACATATGATCACAGAGCATGATTAAAATAATAGATAATTTCCTTTGAAAGTAACTTATCTTCAAACAGATTGATTGGCTAGTGATACCATGATGAATTTTTTTATCTTGTGACACAGAACTAGTAAATTACTGTAAGAATATTTTTTCAATCACTTCCCAGTATTGTTTTCATTAAATTTTACCTTGACTCCTTCCCTGAAGTAGCATTTCCACTGCTAGTCATTTGCATACTTGTTTGATTATGTATGGAGAGATACGTAGCCATCAAACCTTATGTCTGATCTTCCCTGAACGTAGTGGATTGGTGGAGATTTTATAAGCATAACCTGAGTAAGCTTACGAATTGCTACATGTATTGCTCTTTTCAGGCTTCAAATGTGGTTGGACCAACTCAACAAACATTGGAAAACAGTATGTCTGGCATATCAACTTCTGCTTCCCATTTACCTTCTGAAAATGAAAACCAGCAACAAATACAGCCGAAGGTGTATAATCCAGAGACACTAACTACTATCCAAACGCAGGACATTTCCCAGCCTGGTAGCTTTTCAGCAGTTTCTACTCCGGGTCCGCTGCAGAACAGTGATGCATTATTGCAGCAAGCTGCACAGTTCCAAACAAGAGATTCCCAAACCAGGGAAGTCTTGCAATCAGATGGCACAGTAGTCACTTTGTCACAATTAACCGATGCATCACAACAACAACAGTCTACGCTCTCAGAACCAGCACAGGCATTGCAGCAACAGATTTCATCAAGTATTTTCTCATCAGCAAGTGGTGTGAGTCAGTTACAGAACACTATACAGCAACTGCAAGCTGGAAATTTTCCAACAAACACTGCCACTGGCAGCAATAGAAATGTTGACTTGGTGCAGCAGGTATTGGAAGCTCAACAGCAGTTATCTTCTGTTTTGTTTTCTGGTTCAGACAGCAGTGAGGATGTTCAAGATCAGCTAAATGCAGATATCTTTCAGCAAGTTAGCCAGATACAAAATAGCGTAAATCCTGGGATATTTTCCTCATCAGACACAACTGTCCATTCCAGACCAGAGAACCTTTTGCCTGGACGAGCTGAAAATGTTCATTCACAGCCTGAAAATGCATTGTCCAACCAACAGCAACAACAACAGCAGCAGCAGCAGCAGCAGGCAATGGAGACTTCTGCAGCAATGGTGATAGGAATCCAACAAAACATTTGCCAAGCTGCAACACAGATGCAGTCTGATTTGTTCTCTTCAACAACTTCAGGGAATGGAGCCCTCCAACAGTCACCTGTTTACCAGCAGGCTTCTCACATCATGAGTGGGTTATCAACAAGCGAAGACATGCAAATGCAGTGTGAATTATTCTCTTCATCTCCTGGTGTTTCTGGAAGTGAGACTACTCCTACTGCTCAGCAGCAGGTCTCCAACAATGGACCTACTATGTTTCAGGCATCAAATTCTGCAGATGGAGAAGAAGCTTCAGGACAGAGTAAACAGATGCAAAGTACTGTATTTCAGACCATGGTTCAAATGCAGCATAGTGGAGAAAGTCAATCTCAAGTTAATATCTTTTCATCTACCAAAAACATGATGACTGTTCAGGCAAGTGGAACTCAACAACAAGGAGGTGGTCTGTTCCAGCAAGGCGGAGAAATCATGTCTATTCAGTCGGGAAGCTTTATGCAGCAGTCTCCACATTCACAAGCTCAGCTTTTTCACACTCAGAATGCTATTGGTGATACTCAGAATATATCACAGGAAACACAAGGCTCTATTTTTCACAGTCCAAATTCCATTGTTCACAACCAGACCAGTACTAATTCCTCAGACCAACTGCAGCCTCCAATGTTCCACTCGCAGAACGCCATGGGTGTATTACAGAGCTCTTCAGTTCCTCAAGACCAGCAGTCTGCCAACATGTTCCTTTCCCAGAGTTCAATGAGCAACCCTGCAACTCAGGAAGAACAGATGTCATTCTTTACAAGCCCAAATTCCATCTCTCCTCTTCAGACAGCAACAAATACTGAACAGCAGACTTCTTTCCAACAGCAGACACAGATCTCTCATATCCAGAGTTCTATGCTTCCCCAAGAACAGCCCCAGACTCAGCCTGCTCAGCAAGGTTTGTTTCAGTCTCAAGTGTCATTAGGCTCCATCCAGTCCAGTTCAATTCCTCAGAACCAACAAGGAGCTATCTTCCAGCCTCAGCATTCAATAGTTGCTATTCAGAGTAGTCCTCCGTCTCAAGAGCAGCAGCAGCAACAACAGCAGAACATTATGTTCAGTAATCAAAATGCAATGAGTACAATTGCTTCTCAAAAGCAAAACATGATTTTCAATCCAAATCAAAACCCAGTTACCAACCAGGAGCAGCAAGGCCAGTCTATTTTTCATCCACAGACTAACATGGCATCAATGAACCAGGAGCAGCAGCCCATGCAATTCCAGAGTCAGACTACAGTGTCTTCTCTTCAGAATCCTGGATCCAACCAGGCTGAAACACAGCAGCCAGCCATCTTCCATAACTCGCCCCAGATTCAGTTGGTCCAAGGGTCACCAAGTTCTCAAGAGCAACAAGTCACCCTCTTCATCTCTTCAGCTTCCATGTCTGCCTTGCAGAATAGTATGAGCCAGCAAGAGCTGCAGCAGTCTCCTATGTACTCTTCTCAAAACAGCATGGCAGGAATGCAAGGAACTGCTTCTCCTCCACAGCAACAAGCTTCTTTATTTCACAACACAGCAGGAGGTGCTATCAACCAGCTGCAGAATTCTCCTGCTTCATCTCAGCAAACATCAGGAATATTCCTGTTTGGCATTCAAAACAGTAAGTGATAGATGCCCTATTCTGAGTTTACAATTTAGAAGAGCTACTCATTGGAGTCCACAAGACAATGTTTGTTCAATTCTAAGATATTAAAAAAAATAAATAATTCTGGAATAGGTAATGTAGCACTACAATTAAGAATATATATACTCATTGTGTTGCTCTGAATGTTGCTGATTGTGCATGAGAACTTAGCTTAAATAGTTCTTGGTTGTCTTACACTTAAGATAAACACGTGACAAAACCACCTTAGAATTGTGTGTATATCTATATAGAAATAAGTGTGTATATATATAATATTATTAACAACACACAAATAATATATAAAATACATGTATGCACACGTTAAAAGGAAAAAAAGGTTATTCCTGCTTAAGACAGCTCCAGTAATCTTTCTCTTGCTGCATTTGGTTTCCACAATTTATGCAGAGGCTTTCTCCACACTTTGTTGAAGAAAAGCAAAGATTTTGAAGCTGTGTAGTCCAGAAAAGTGTCTCCTGAAGTGCCTTTGAAACCCCTTTAACTTTATAAGCCTGCAGTTTTCCATATCTCATCTCTGAATCTAGCCTCTCTGACAAGTTCTTTGGGACGTAGATCCTTTCATCTGTCTGTAAAGAGCTGTAGATACCTGGGAAGCTCCAGAAGTAAGAGATGCAGATAATGATTGCAACAGCTTGTAAAAGATCTGGACGGGAAGCCATAGCTGTGTACTTGGTCTGTGCTTTGCTGTGTGGACTCTTTGACAGTCAGGCCATATACAGCCAAGCCTTTCCATGAAGCTGAAGATAATGCTAATGCTAGGAGGTGAGACACAATTTACAGATTTATAGAAGGAGCTAGTGGATACCTTGGCTGAACTTCGAAAGACACATCTGCAATTAAGACAGACAAAGGATAGGCATATTCAGTACTTCTCTTATGCTATGCATTTTGTTTTTCTTCTAGCTAAGTGTAGTCCTCTGGGATGTTAATAGCGTTTGGTCATAGTACAGAGGCCATCTATTCAATACGTACACCTTGAACCTCTGCTACCCTGAGGGATTGGTGAGCAAAGGTGGTCACGTGAACAAAAGCACGTGTAACTTTCTACACAGTTTATAGTCAATGTGGATATATGTAAAGAAGTTGGCTAATTCACTGCATGTACTAACCTAATTTAAATGGTCCTTTGTTCCTCACTTACTGCTTAACAGACTGTGGTCAGCTGCTAACTTCTGGACCAGCTACGTTGCCGGATGAGTTGATGGCTATAAGTCAGCCAGGTCAGCCACAGAGCGAAGGACAAGCAGCAGTGCCAACGCTTCTCTCCCAGCAGATATCTGAGACTTCTCCGCTACCTTCAGCTATGGCAACCAATCAGAATATTGAGAAAATAGATGATCTGCTTGTGTCATTGCAAAACCAGGGGAACAATATGGCTGGCTCATTTTAATTAGTCAAGTAAGTAATGTGTTTGGGTTTCTGGGTTCTTTGCTGCCATGCATACTTCTGTTCAGTAAGTCTTTACTTCAGAATGTATTACCGAGCTTTAATAGGTTAGCCAAAATACCGGTAATGCTGAATTAAGAATATAATACCAGTGTCTAGAATAAAGAGTTTTTAAAAACAGTTAGAGGTCAGAATTTGTATGAAACGGTTGGTTGAGACTGGGTCTTGTTGTTCAGTTGCTGTATGTTTTGTCATCTGCTGTTACGATATAGTACTTTGTTAGGAAGGAGAGTAGATCACTTGACAGCTTGGCAGATAAAAGCGTTACAAAATATGGCTGTAGTTAAAAACTTAAGGCTTACCGAGTAAATAACACCTCAATTCTGTACTATTCTGAAGTTGCCTCCTGGGTTACAATAATGTAATGTGAAAACAAGTTTCGGTAGAATATGGCAGTTATTGAGAGTGTGCTACGTGCTGAGTCTTTGTTAAAAATGAGCTGCAACGATCAGCTGTTACTAGGAAACATTCTGCTTTTAGAAGGTGCCTTTTTCAGAGAGGTGAAAGGCTTTGACTACAAATGAGTACCAAGAACCAGGACGACTCTGCAATGTAGTATTGTCCACAGTGTGTAACTTGGCTCTAGTTAATTGTGTTGCCGTCCTAAATCCCCCATAAGTTTCACTTAAGTGATACACTTCATTTTCTAATCTGAACTGTTTTGCATATGAAGTCATGAACTTTAAAAAAAAAAAAAAGTGGAAGGACAGTAATCTGCCTCTATGAAAGAGTGCTGCATTCTGATAGTCACTCATAGTTTCATGTCTGCTTGTGAGGAACACTTTCAAGATGAAGGAACTACATAGAAGTAAGAGAATTACTTTTGTTAGTTATGCCTAATTTTTTTTGCTTGCATGTTTTTTCCTGCAGAAATTCTGTGAAGAAAAAAGCGATGATTTTCCAGATCCTGTCAGACCTTCCGCCTCTGGATTAGGCCATGTGGAACTGATTGCTTCTGTCAAAAAGTGGCCCTCTTCTCTCAAGAGCACACACATGGCCAATTGCAGCGTCTAGCACCTAAGGCCGTGACCATAGTATTTGGGTTTTGTAGTGCCAATAATGCTGAAAAGCTATGCTTTGTTTTACTAGGGCATGGGATTGTACTGTTACCAGATTCCTGAACCTCATTAACAGTGGGGTGCTCTTTGAATTTAAAGCATATCTGGTCAGTTGTTATTGTTGTTAGAAGGTAATACACATTACCACGTTTACTTTTTTTCCTCCTCTTCCTTCTTGACATCCCCTCTTTTGACTAGAAAAGCTTGTGAAGCAGAAACATCAAATGCCTGTGACATGAGCCATGACTCATAACTGTCAGTAAGTGAAGGGATCGCATGTTTTACAGTTGAGTGGGAGAGCTAATACTGCGATTTGTTAATTGCAGTAGGTGGCAATGTAATGAGCAGAGAATTGCTTGCTGCTGTAGATAGCCAGAGGTGGGTGCTTCCCATCTGAGAATGTGATTAACGGTTTTCCATGTCTCTTACATGTAACTGTATATAGAGCAAGGGTTTGGTGGCTCTAACAAAATGAAGAAATGAAGGGGAACTTTCAGTTAAATTTTACTTTTAAAATCTTACCCTCTAAAATACCGTCAACTTGAAAAGAACTTTCTGCCTGGCTGAGGAAGGAACTCCTCTGTGTCTCTCACTCTGACTGTATGGGTTAGAACTCTGTAAAGCTGCATTAGCCATTCTCAAACCAGCCTTCTCCCTTTCATTCTCTTCATGGTTTTCCTTCTCTCTCCCTCAGTTTCATATTGCGTTTTTAAGAGAGACATAAATATCCTACTGGCTTTAAAGATCAGAAGCAGCTTTTAGGAATCCATGGCATTAAATTGCTTAGTCAGTAGAAGCTTTGACAAATAATCAAGGATTAAGGAGAGAGGAAGCAATTTCTCTACCACCTTCTAAATGCAGGAATCCCCTATAACCAGTCATTTTCCAGCTGTTACTGATGTAAATCTTCAGCTTAACTTTAGTCCAAGTAGGGGGCAAACTAGATCATTTTTAAACATTCTTGAAAATTTCACTTCATCCTGAGCTGTTGCATCTTTGTAGCATATTGAGCTCACTGCAGTTTTGAAGTGATTTTCTTTTTTCTACCAACAGTCCCCACGTCTAGTTTCTAGATTGTCATGTCTCAATTTAAAAAAAAATAATAATTGACTGATGTTACAGAATGTAAAAACAACCCACTCCAGACCATGCAGTTGTATTGTGAGGCATGTGAATTTTTTGGGTGCTCCAACTATCCAGACAGTTTTGTGATATCTCACTACAGCCTCATTCAGACATTTGTTTCTTCTCCTTCTGCACGTAGAAAGCTGTTGCTGCAGTTAGAGCCCAACAGCTGTCATGTATGGCGATTATGCCTTGGTAGAGTGTAGTTGGTATCATGTCATTTTTCATTTTTGTTATTTTAAATAACAAAGAATAGTCTGTAAATGGTTTTTAAGTTACTCTAGTCTGTTTACTGTGTGTTTTTCCCTTAACGTGTGTGCTTAGTTGAGCCGTGTAGAGTTTTTGTTTGTTTTAATGGATTTTCCTGTTCGTCAGTCTGTCATAACGTTCACTTTCTCTTTCTGTCTCTCTCTTTCTCTCTCTCATTGAGAGGCATTGAATTACGTTTTCAGTAGTAAGGCTTCTTGCCGATATGAAGGGAACTTTTCAGAAAGAGACCTGCTCTGGGTCATTTAATTTTGAATACAGTTTTCAATCGTTCAAGTTTTGGATGGTTTATATCTAATGTGTGTTTCATTTTTTTGGAAAGCTATATTTTGTATTTAGGAAATGGTATACTATTTTGCTATTTGTACTGAGTGAGTACATTGGCATAAATATAAAAATTTATATATATACATATATATAAAATATTCTTTTTGCCACACATTTTTGTGGTAAATTTGTGAGTTTGTCTGATGTTCTACCACAACGTGGCGTCTGATAACAGTGGGGTGGGGTGGGGTTTGTTATGTCTTTATTGAGTATTTAAGTACTTTTTGCAACATAAATAACTTGTTCATCTCTCGCCATTCCATCAGGCAATTTATTGTTCCAGCTGGCTATGAGAAGCTTCACTGCGTGTTTTGATGTGTCTGTCACTCAGCAATACGATCTAGTAAGGAAACCCGTAGGCATTTAGGCATATATAAAATAATGGGGTTTCATTCAGAATGAGCCATTCAGCTTTTATCCACTATCATTGTCTATTTAATATTTTATTATTAGCGCCTCTGTGTTTTAACTCTTAATTTATGATTATGCTAAAATGTTTAAAATTTTAATCATGATAAAAAGAATTCCCTGCTTCATAATGTCCAGAGCTGCTTTAACCCTGAACCATACTTTTTCTTTCTGTGATTTTTTTTTTTCTTTTTCCCGCTAAGACAAAATATTAACAAAATCTTGTTATGGTTCATGACATGAAAACAGCAATCTTGCAGCATTGACTAAAAGCTATATGAGGCTATGTAGAAGACTGAGAATTATGGACCGAAACAACTTCCAGATGGTTGTGGAAGTCGATAGCCAGTTATTCGAAAATGAACTGGTGGCTTTTGCAGGATCGCAGTCCCAGGACAAGCTGTTGGGTGTCATCTGGGGCCTTCATACACAGAAGTAATAGGAATTATAAATTCACTTGTGTGCTGCTTCAATTTGTTCCGTTGTTCTGAAGGGGTGTATCCTTACGTTGAAGTGCTGTTGGTCAGTGCCAAGTCACCAGGGACCAATTCTCCATTTAACAATGGGTGTCCAAAAGAGAACTTCATACCAAGACTGCTACAGCTCCAGGGGGAGGGTATGTTTGAATTGTGTGTGTATTTTAGGTCGCTTATGAAGAGAAGAGAGAAAAAAAAAAAGTTACAAAAAAAAAAAAGGGCTGTGCTATCCCATTTTTCACTTCCGGA
This sequence comes from Haliaeetus leucocephalus, assembly GCF_000737465.1. Lineage (NCBI taxonomy): Eukaryota > Metazoa > Chordata > Aves > Accipitriformes > Accipitridae > Haliaeetus > Haliaeetus leucocephalus. The sequence goes on along the minus strand of NW_010973104.1, from coordinate 1,175,732 downwards.
TAACACCTTTCTTTTCTTATGTTAAATTTATCTTGTTCATTTTAGGTCAATGTTTAAATGTACAACACTTTGAACATGTGATTTGGTTACAAAAAGTATTTGTCTTATGAATGAAGAGATTGCTCAGTGGTTGATTAGTGCTTGAACTGCTGCTTGCAAACAGCTGTTACAGAGGATAAAGAGAGGTTTGATAAGCCAATAAAGAGCTTAAAGACAGGCTGCAGGATTTCATGGCAGAAAGACCCAAGAACAGCGTGAGCCACATCTGTATTTTATCAGTCCTGGACATTTACTTTTGTAATTTAAGCAGTTGATACTGATAATTGGAGCTTACTCTGCTTTTTTTTTTTTTTTTTAAAATCTTTGTGTTTACTCCTCTGCATGCTCACACTGGCATGCCTGTTAGCTCTGAGCAGATGGAGTGCTTGCCTACAGAGATGAGGCGGTGGCATCACATCTAGTCCATTTTGGTTGAGAAAGTTAGAAGATACTGAGATAGTAGTCTCTATAAATATCAAGTTTCTGACATTATTATAAAGGAGAAGTTACTATTATATCCACAAAGCAGCAATTAAGTACAGAAGATATTACTAGGTGAAAAATGAAAAACTGTAGAGCTGCATTGCTGGGATGGGTTTTCTGTATCTTGGTTTTTTTTCTGCTGCTTGAGCTCGCTCTTAAAAGAATTGTTAAAGCTAAACCTTCATGTTAGATGTGGGCTATACTCTTCAGCTGTATATACCTCTAAAGCACCCATGGTCCACTATCTGCACAGCGTCCGTAGTGCATGGTGGTTTACAGAACAGCGATTTGCTGGTGCAGATTAAAATCTAGGGAATCGTACCTGCTAGCCACCAGTTGTGACTTCTGCATACATTCTCTTGTCCGCTTATACACTATGTGTGTGTGTATATATATATATAAAAAACCCCCATGTGAATAACACATAATACGCAGTTATTAGGTAAACATCTCCTCTGGCAGGAAGTTACTGGTGCTCTGTGCTTAATTAGCAAGTCCACATTTTGTTGTCAGTTGCCTCTTCACTGTCTGATCTTTGAACAGGTATTCAAGCCAAATGCTTTGCTATTATTTTAACATAAAAATAGTTGAAGAAATAATTTCAGCCTTGCTGTTTCAAAGTGGATGTTTAATCACCAATCACTTTATAATTACTTCTAACTACTGACAGGGTGGTTACTTCCTATGTAGTTTTAAGATAGAATAAAGCATGAACAGTTAAGTGTTTGTAACTTTGGCAGGTTTTTTTACTGGAAATACTAAGAGCCTGGGCAGCTGTATCAGTTGACATTCCCCTGATTTAGATAAGTTGAATTTTTATTATTTTTTTAAAAGCTTCTATTGTGATTTTGATTTAGGATATCGTTTCTAAAAGAAAACTTGTCTGAACAGATTTTCTACTCCTATGACCTTTCCAGAGTCTTCAGAAAGAATACCAAACAAGTCAGAAGCTTGCATTTGTCTTAAAACATAGTTTAAATTGCAATTTGAGTAGCAGGAAAGATGACTTATTAAAAAGTGAAATCAAAAAAGTTGTTACTGGACTGAAAAAGCTACAGGTAGTTTCCCCCAAGGGTACGTACGTGTGTGTGCAGGCATGCACGTGCACATTCGTTAAGAGTTAGAAAAGAGTTTCACTGTCAGTTTTTGAATCCCATGCCTCTGTATGGCAAATGGTTGGGTTACTTTTTCAGGGTAAATACAGGAGAGGAGTACAAGGAATTACGGATATTTATCTGAGTGATAGAAGCAAGAATGAGGAGAATGAATTGCTTTGCATGCGCTGAGCTATGAGTTGTAGGTGGAAAGTGAGAAGAGGAAATACTGATCACTGGTGACTTCTCATTAGTGCAAAATTTATTTTCAAGGAATAGGTGTGTTTGGTGTTCCAGAGGACTGGTGGCAGCTCTGTTGTTTTACAAGCCAAAAGGAAACTAGTACTGAGATGCTTGCTTTGTTTGTTTGTGGTTTTTGTTTTAATTTGGAGTAGTCTTTTGGGATAGATTGTGAGCACTTCATGTTCATATTCAGACCAATTATGCCAGTGGTGTACAACAGTAGTCACCTGAGCCCACAAAGGGGTACGTCTGTGCCCACTGCAGGCTGGGAATCGAGCATAGAGGGTCACTGTGGGAAATGTGGTAAATGTTCGTTAGATACAAGGAAGAATGCAGTGGCAGATAAACTCCTGTAAAAGTGTACTTGTAAAATTCTCTAGTTGAGTATGAGGCTCAGAGGGGTTACACAGGAGGAGAGGCTTTTCCTTTCTTATAATCTGTATAGGTATGTAAATATGCAATGCCTGTATATTCTAGGATATATATATGTATATAGAGGAATCGTATATCTATTATATATAAAAAATTAGTAGACACATGCATAGAATACTGTTATATTTACATTTTTATAAACCTGAAATAATACTACTTTTCCTTAGTCTGAGGTTATTTACCAAGGTTTTTGTAGTAACTCATTAATAGTTGTATCAACACCTTTCCGTACTGTAGATGTGGCGCTGTTGGTAACGTTGCTCCAGAAACTTGCTTGGCTTGTGAACGTCACTAATATCCACGGTTTGAAAACAGCTGTACACTTTTGTATTTTTATATATTTTGATTAATAATTGCAGATGTGGTGTTAGCTAAACAGTAGACCTGACAGCCTCGGTTGAGAGCCTGCCCACTGGATGGGCTCAGGAAATGCAGCAGTGGCTGTCTGCTTCTGTGTGCTCCCCTGCCAGCTTTCCTCAAGTGACTCCTGACTTCGGCACCTTTTCCATTCTCAGTGTCCCAGCAGCTCATGCCGATAGGGAATGGTGGTGGCTGTGTTACTCCGGAGGAGCTGGACTGCAACCAGCAGCTCTCTCCCAGTGAGGGTTATTAATTGTTCTTGCATAGCAAAGGATCCCGGTTGCTGCTTCGCTGGGTTGTGTTTGGATCGGGAAGGTGAAGCTTAATCTGTCATTCCTCTTCTCTTTATTCTCATAAAGGCAGGCATCTTTAATTTTTTTTGTTGTTTTTTGACTGATGTTTTACTGTAACAGTCAATATCTAGAAAGCTCTTTCCTTGAAAGCTGGTGAAAGCTCTCCTTGGTTTCTAGCTGTGAGGAACCCTGCTGTGACTTGTACTGATTTCTTACAGATTGTGTGAGAAATTAAACCCCCTGAAAGAAATACAGATCATAAAATCAATAGCATGTATTTTGTCCACCATGACTCTTCATGCCAAATCAGGGGTGTTCTGCTGCAGTTTGGCATGAGGTTGATTGATAGACATTATTGCCCTGGTACAGGCTTCATCGAAGCACTTCTGCCAAACCAAAAGCAAATGGCCTCATTTCTTCTCTTTGAGGCGTCAGTTTGCAGGTCTGATCTCTGCTGTTTCCAGAGATCTGTAATTTTTGCTGTTATGGTTCATGAAATTGCCTCACAACATTCAAGTGTATTGGGACAAGAGTGGGGAATCCAAGGATTTCCTTGCTTGCTGTGGGATACTCACAGACATTCTGCGAGCACTTGGTTCAGACTCCAAAACTCCAACACCCAGCAGCAGCCCGCTGTACAATATTCCAGTTGTCTGCATTTGCTCCAGGATTCAGATTAGCAAAGGGTCCTGTGTTCAGATCGCATAAATGGCCTTCAATTCTTTTTAGTCCCTGGAACTGCCCCTTGGTGAGCCGGGGAAGGTCTGGCCTGTGTGTCCCTTGTGCAGGTGGGTCCTCACGCATGAGTGCGGCCGTCCCGGAGGTCGGGATAATGGCACTTGAGGGGAAAAGCTCCCTTTTGAAAGGAGGGAGCGTGGCATTCCTGGGTGTTGCAGAACTGGGAACACATTCCAGTATTCCTGAAGCTTTTTTTATTGTGGATGCTATTTGAGATGAGGTTATTTGAAATATTTACATTTGAGCTCATTATTAATGAGTAAGCTCCAAAAACCTTCAGAGCAGAGCTTTCTACCTCTGTTAGTAGCTGCATCTTTGAGTGGCTTACCTGCCTTTCTGCCATGTGTTCCTGGAGCGCACTGGTCGACCGCTGAGCTGCCTCTTCCACTGTCCTGCAATGTGAAAGTAGCACCAGATATTCCTTTGTGCATTTCTGTGTATATGGCTTTCGTAGTTGGGATTTTCAAAGCACTGATACCCGGTGTTTTCAGTTTGTTCTATGAGGGGATATTTTATTTGCATCTATGTTTTTAGCTATCCTGTGATAACTTGTTGAATATTAAAAAATAAAAATATTTTGCTTCTATTGGGACATTTGTATACTCGCAACTATATTTCTGTAAACAGCTGCAGTCAAGAATAAAACAATGAAAGTTTTCATTTTGCAGTGTAAAGTCTTGTTGTGTTTTTTTCAAGGGCATCTTCTGTCTGCCAGGAGAAAGTGCTGTTCTTCAGTACAGAATCAACCCGTCTGGGAACTGTACGGCGCTAGGGTCAGGAAATACTGGGAAGGCAGGAGCCCGTGCCGAGTTGTGCCTGTGGTGGTGTGTGCTGCTGGAGCTGTTGCGTAAGAAAAGGCACTGTGTCATGCCTGCACTTTTAAAAAACATTGCAATGTTTCTTTTTGACTTTACAGCGTTAAGTCCGAAGGAACCGTTGGGTGTACTACCCCAACCCCAGCCTGCACGTTATAGAGCATTAAAGGAAATTGTTTTGTCAGCCTGGAGCAGGATTCTGTCTCTGAGGGACCTGGGGGAGAAGCAGAGGTATCCCCTGGGGTTGGTCTGGGGGCTGTTCTGCCTGAGGGAGGTAACGCTGGAAGTCCTAAGCCAAGATGACGGGAGCTCTGCCTCGCAGAATTTCTGTGCGTGTTAGCACAGTCCCCCTTTATCTGCATCTTTGGTGTATTTATGCTAACATGCTAAAAGTGAGCTGGGGTTGCTGAGCCTCAGGTGTGTGTCCCCCTTCCTGCTGACCTCCTGTGGGGATGTGACCTCTGGCAGGACCATGGGGCCACCAGCCAGGATCAGCAATTTCATCATTTTGAAAAACTACAAAAAAAAGGGGCAAGAAGAAACTGCACTTACCCCAAGAGCTGGGAGCTGGGCAGAATGCTTTACTGTGAAAGATGTAACTAGATTTATCTGAAAGGCGTTTCCCTGGTGCTGCCCCTCCTGCTGCCCCAGCGCTTTCCCCATCAGCCCTGCGCCCGCTGCCCTGGGCATCACCTGCCGTCAGGGTCAGACATAGCCATGCTGAAGCAGCCAAACGCAACCCCCTGCCACTGCCTTTTGCCCTTCTGGAGCTGCCAGCCCTGCTGCAGGCACTCATTATCCACCTGCCTCATTAGTGCCATGGGACAAAAGAAAACACCCTGAGAAAACCCTCCCTCCCCAGCCTCCTCTTCCTCTCGAAGCTCAGAGAAAAGCACTCCCCAGCCCGCGAGCCTGGCACAGGCAGCCAGAGGAACAAGACTGAGCCATGGGGCCGTGGGTTTTTGTGTTTATTAGCAATGCAGCCATTGCCTGGGGTGCATCTGGGGGCTGAGCAGGGAAGCCCCTACCTCAGGCGGCTCCCCCTGGTTCTGGCGGGCCATCCCAGGTCAGAGCCTCCCCAAACCTGATGATCATCACCCCCAGTCACGGCTGCTCTTCAGGCACTGGAGGGGCGTGAAAGGGAAGGCCTGGCTCCTGCCCAGGGTGGCTGCCTTCAGAAGGATGCTGGGAGAGGCCTCACCCTCGCGGAGCCGTCAGGCGTCTGGCAGCAACATACAACGCCTGGGTGGATGCTCCTTCCCTCACAGCACCTGCTGCAGGGGACCCCATCCCAGCCTTCACCTCCTCCTCACAAACTTCTTTGTCACGGCGTTGGGGTTCAGGCGCCTCCTGCCAGCGCCCAGGGCCGCGTCCCGGATTTGCAGATTGGCCGCACGGCTGTAGATGTCGTTTTCCGCAAAGGGCGAAACCCCGGCGATGTAGTCGGGGTCAAAGACGTTGGTCTTCTGCCTGGCCTTGCGGGACAGCCGCTGCTGCGGGAAGGGCTGGTCTTCCACCAGGTGAGGATTGTTGGCGTGCTTCCCTCCTTTCGGGGCTGGCAGCGGGTACTGCCAAGAGAAAAGCAGTCATTAAACTCGTTTCAGGGGCAACTTGCTGAAAGAGACTTCGAGATGACTGCAGGCCTCTAGAGAACTGAACAAATGAAGAACTGACCACAGGCCCGGCCCTCATCCCAGCAGCAGCTGCCCAGCATGTGAGACGCAGCTACTCACCCTGAGCCCTCGCGGGTTCAGCACCTTGGGGTTGCGGGAGAAATGCATGTGGAGGCTCCCGTCATCACTGACGCTCACTGCGACCTTCTTCAGGGTCTTGTTACCACAGTGGGGACAGAAAACCTTGGTCATGTCCGAAGTGGTCCTGCAAGACAGGTGCAGAGAGGGTTTACTGCTTCCTGGGCCACGGAATACAGGCTTAGCCCACAAGCGGGATCATCCAGCAAGCACTGCACCCCCGTGCCGAGGGCAGCGCTGCTCGGCGCGCAAACACTCACTTGAAGCAGCCGTGGCAGCGGAGGATGTAGCTCCTGGCCTGGCGGATCAGCATGCCATTCACTGCCAGCACGTGGAGGCCCATCTGCAGCAGCACATTCTGCAACGAGGAGAGAGAAACCAGGACGCCGTGAGCTGGGGCTGCCAGGAGCTTTAACCAGAGTTTGCCAGTGCAGGCAGTGACAGAGGCTGATGGAAGCAATGCCAACGGGCTTTGCAGAAGCCTCTGCAACGGAGAGAACTGGCTGGTTTTAAGACAGAAGGAGCTGTCGCAAAGCTGTTCTCATCCTGCCCCAGGGACTCAGCAGTGCGCTCCTCTGTCTTAGTGTGCTGGTTTAACCAGCCTGGAGGTTTCAGTGATTTGAGAATCTGCCCTCAGCCCGCCCTGCCAGCCCGAAGGTTCCCATGCAGGGCAGCAGCCAGCACCCACCTGCATGGCAAAGTCAGTAGTGACGCAGCCGACCTGGACCCCGACGGGAGTAGTGTCACAGTGCCCTGTGTCCTGCTGGACCTGCTTGAGGTTGCTGGGCGTTATCCAACCCTCGTCATCACTCTCCTCGTCCTCCTCTTCCTCAGCACTGGCCCCATCCTCAGAGCTCTGGCACTCCTCAGCGGTCTCTGGGCTAATGGAGATGGCTTGAGCTTTCTGGGGTGGAGGAGACAGTCAGCTACAGGACAAGCCCTGCTCTGGTCAGAAACTAGGGGAGCGAGGAGAAGAGGCTCTGGGTCTCACCAGCAGCTCCTGCAGCTCCTCCTCGATGCTGGGCAGGGGGGCTCGCCAGTAGAGGAAGGAACTGAACTCGTCACTCTCGGATGGGACTGTGCTCTTCTCGGGACTGGGCTGATGCTGGCCTCTCCCTGGGCGCTTGTGCTGTGGGGGGATGCAGGATGGGGGTCCCTTGCCCGCCGCTGCCCGTGGGCTCTGCGGGGCTGTGTTCCCCATCCCCAGCGCCGTACCTTGGAGCGCTGCGTCCCTCTCCCTTACCTTGGTGGGCAGGTGGAAGCCGGCGAGGTGCAGGGGGGCCTCGGGGTGCCGTGGGGTGGAGCTGAGCTGTACCTGGCGGGGGGGGCAGCACAGGGGGTCGGCGGAGCCCCGTCCTGGAACAGGGTCCTCATCCCGGGGGGCTGGGTCCTACCTTATCCTGGGGCTCCCAGCGGAGGCCACCGGGGCCGTCCGTCTCGGCCTGCAGCTGGCAGGTGAGGGCGAGCACCTGCAGGTCGGCGGCCGAGAGGCTGGGGTAGTCCCCGGTCTTCTTGGAGAAGTCGGTCACTGCGGGGAGAGGAGGGAAGGGAAGCGGAGAAGGATACGGAAG
>NW_010973104.1:1167171-1167877 GCF_000737465.1 Haliaeetus leucocephalus | reverse complement strand
CCAGGCCGCAGGGAGCCGGGCCTCCCCGAGGCGCAGGGGCCCGCTCCGGTCCGGCCTGCTGGGCCGCTCCGGTACTCACCGAGGCGCAGGACGTCGGGCCGCGGGCGGCGGAGGTGCAGCTGGCAGGGCAGCGCGGCCAGGCGGCGGCGCGTCGGCCTGTCGCGGATCTCGGCCAGCACCTCGGGCACGGTGTACAGGTTCTGCGCGATGTCCTAGCGGGCAGCGCCGTCAGAGCGGACCCCCGGCTGCTCCCCCGCCCCCGGTTCCCCCCGTCCCCGCCGGTACCTGCAGCGGGGCGGCGCTGAGGAAGGCGCCGGTGTCGGCCACGACGTGCGCCACCCGCGCCATGTTGTCCCGCCCGCCGCGCTGCCCGCTGGGAGATGTAGTCCGCGCGGGGCACGCCGGGAGATGCCGCGGCCCCGCGTGACCGCTTCCGGGCGGCGCGGTCAGGTGACGAGTTGGGAGGGGAGGGGTGCGTGTGTCACATGACGGTGGGTGCTGGAGCCGGAAGCGGGAGCGGAGCGGTCGCCGGTAACTCGGGCGGCGGGACGGGACGGGACGGGACGGGACGGGGTTTCCCGGGACGGCTCACCCTTCCCCTCCCCAGGCGCTCCCGTCCGGCGGGCAGGGCGTCCCGGGAGCTGCTCGGCCGCGGGCTCTGCCCGCCCCGGGGCGGTACCGGCCCGGCGAGACGAGGCCCGGCCCG